>NW_020897721.1:3284145-3361515 GCF_003984885.1 Neopelma chrysocephalum
GCCTGGCCCCGCCTCAGCCTCCTCGCGCGGACCGTGAGTAGCGCGGCCGGCACACACGCACACAAACACACACACACGCTGCGGCCCCCCCCGCGCTCTCCTTGTCGCCCTCCCGTCTCTCCCTCCCCGCCTAGAGCTCCTCCGTGCCCTTCGCTACCCCTCTCCCCCCGAGAGCCTCTGGGCCCCCGTCCCGGGCGGCTGCGGTGCCTCCAGCTCGTCGCTGGTGCTCCTGGGGGACGCTGTGCTCCGGCCGGGTCTCTGGGTCCCCCGGGGCTCTGCATCCCGCCCGGGCCCGGCTGCTCCCCGCAGGGCTTGGCGTCCCCTGGGCACGGCCCCTCTGCCCCGGGGTGCTGGGGCTCCAGCAGGGCATTCCTGGCGCTGCTCCCCGCGCCCGGGCTGTTCGTGGGGAGGGTGCGTCTCTGTACGGGCACATGCGATCCGTGGCGGCCCCTCCATCGCACCTGCGGGTCCGGGGCCTGTCGCCAGCTCCTGCCTTTGGGCAGCTTTTTTTTCCCGGAGCATGGAAGTGGGCCCACGGCACTGCAGCAGCCTCCAGGTTGGCCTGGAACAGAGGCCGTCACCAGCACACGGGTTCATGGGCTTCCCATCGCCCTACTCACAGTCTTGGCCTCCTGCATCGCTCCCAGTGGGAGTGCTGGCAGGCAGGGAGGCTCCCAGGGGCTTTTAGTCAGTGCTGTTCATGACCACTGTCTGTGCCAGGCGCTGCCTTTGCCGGGGAGGGGGTTTGAAGGTGTTCCCCTCCTTCACCCTGCGCCCGTCCCACCCTGGCAGGGAGCCCCGATGGACACGGGAGTGGAGCAGCACACATCCTGACCCCTGCCCCCGTGCCAGCCCCTGGGACCATGGAGGAGTGGAAGCCCAACCCCGCCGTGAAGCCCCACAAGAAGCGGAGCTGGTACCTGGCCTGGAAGTACAAGCTGATGAACCAGCGCGCGCTGCGGAAGCTGTGCCAGGTGAGTCACTCGCAGCCCTGCGGGGGATTAGGAGGGATAATCCACGGGATTTAGGAGTTTATGGAGCAGCTCCATGGCTGGTAGTGGGTCTGCTGGCAGTCTGGGTGACCTGACATGCTGGGGAAGCGTAGCTTGCTCCCAAGTTTGCTCCCTCCAGTGCCTTTGTGCGGAAGGGCCTGCCGTGTCTGGCAGCTCCTTTCAGCTGCAAAGGGACCTGTTGAGTGGCTATGGGAGGAGACACAATTATCCAGGTGGCCTTGGGAGTCTTTCAGCTAGAAACCTGGCTGATTCCTGCCCTCCTGGCTCTGGACCCATGCACGGTGCTGCAGGGCTCAACCTGTAGAGGGAAACCATTCTTGCCTGTTTGGTTTGCAAACCAAGCCTGGCGTAGGACATGACAGGTGGACAGAGAAAATAGGGCTTTGTAACAGGATCTCATGCCCCAGAGGCAGCTGGCGTCTGGGAAAGCTGCAGGCTTGGTTGCCTGTGCTAATCCTTGGCAGAGACGGCGACCTAAAGGGTGTCTGAGGGTGTAAGGACAGGAAGGGTTTGGCCCCATGGCAGCAAACAGCAGAAAAGGGGCCTTTCCTGAGAGGAGCTCATAACATCTGGCAGTTGGTTGCTGTGGGAGGGAGCAGGGGGGGGTTTTGCATCTGGAAGGATGAAGGCTGGGGAAGGAGATTCCTCAGTTCTGTGTCTGATGGGATGTTCAAGGCTTGGGAATGGGTCTGGTCATTCAGGCAGATTTTGCTTACTATGCTGGGGCAACGGGCTAGAGCCTGCCTGCTGTCATCTCTGTCCTTTGTGGCACTGCTGTGGCTTAAAAAACAAATGAAAATTGGGCTTAGAATAGGTAAACCCAGAGATTCGGGTATGGAGCAGCCAGGTCTGCAGCATCTGAGTCTCCATCAGCAGCTCTGACTGTGTCAGCTTTGCTAGACCCAGCTGCTGGTCTTGCTTAGTGCTGACTTATTCCCTCTGGTCACTGGGGCTGCTCCCTCACATCCTCAGCACTGAGCAGGGTGAAGGTCTGGGCAGGTTGGGAAGGTGGCCTTCCTGCCTCGCTGTGAGCCCACACCTTTGTTCTTGCCTAATTAAAAGCTTTCTGTGCACAGATCCCAAAAGGTGCTCGTGCTCCTGAGTCAACAGCCAATTAACAAGCCAAAATGCCATAGTGACATTTATATCATCGTGTTGTGTTATTGCTGGTTTTCCATTTTCCCCAGTTGGTCCTTGGACCTGTTTGGCTGCTTGGCAGTGAGAGCAACAACACGTAGTTTTGAGGCAGTAGCTGGACAAACAGGGCAGGAATCCTTTTAGTGCCTCTCACTAAGGGCAGGCCTGTGTGTGATCCCAACTCCACACCAGACTGCAGAGAATCAAGGGTCCTAGAGCTGAAAAAGCACAGATTTCTAGGAAGAAAGCTGTTGTGGGGCTGAGGGGCAAGGGAAGAGTCTCAAAAACACCCAAAACCTGACTGAGCACCCCTTGCCAGGGGACCAAGTTATGAGCACCCTCCACCAACTTCTCCCCTCCTCTCTCTTGGTTGCTGTGACATCTCCATGCTGAGCCTTGGGATTCTCCAGGGAGGTTGGTAGGACCCTGAGCTTGCATGGCTGAAACTGGAAACCACCTGGTACATCCAAAGCAGGGCTGGGCCAAGGGGCCAGAGCTTTTGGGCCATGGGGTGAATCTGCCAGCAACACATAGCAGTGACATTTGGGCCTCTGTAGGGGCTCCCTTGTGAGCTGGACAGAGCCTTGTGGCATGGAGGCTGTTGGTGGAACCCTGCAGCAGTGTTGACTTTGGGGGTAGCAGCTGCTCAGGACTTTGTGTCTTTAATCCAATGGCAAAGCCTTCCCTCGCTTCTTGACTGTCCAGGACAGCTTTTGGGCTCCCTGCTGGAGCTGTTCCCCAGCTCTGGGGCAGACTGTAGCTACTGGTCAGGGCCTTTGTCCCCTTTGAGCCCTGTGGCCACCATGTGCTGCTGTCACCTTTCCACCACAAAGCAGCACCTGGGCCCTGGGTTACAAAGCTCCCTGACTCAAGTAAAGACAAATTGTTTCAGCTGAGATCTGACTTTTCTGCATCCCAGCCCAGCATTGCAGCTATAAGACCATCCTCTTGGCTGTGGCCAGACCTGCTCCTGCAGAAGGTAGATTATTTCCCAACATGAGGTGTTTGTGGTCCAGGTATTCCTGTGTGGCTCTGTCTCAGCAGGGGCCCTGTTAGGGTGGAGCAGTTTCTGCTTTACACTGGGTCCAAATACCAGGAAAAAGACTGACGTTGAGGAAGAGAGGAGCAACATGCATTTAAATAAAAACAGGTGCTTGTAAAAGTGATGTAGTCTTTTGCACCTCCTCTTGGTCTGAGAACAACAAGGCCATGGGCAATGGTGATTGTCACAACAGGGGTTCTTATGAACTGTTCCACAGCCCCCAGACCTTCCCACAGCCCTCTGTGTCAGCAGCCACGTGGGTTGCATTGAAGTTTGCTGCAGATAGTAAAGCTGTGGGCTGTTCTCTGCAGCCTGTGGTACAGTGCTCTTTCCTGAAAGCAGACCTCAGTTTCTTCCCTTTGTTTGTTTTAGCTGCACAGCATCTCCTCTCCTCTGAATACCCAGAGTGCATCCTGTCATTGCAGGGGGACAGATGACAGTAGTGATGCTGCAGGAGAGGCAGAAGTTAAGGTTATCCTGAGAGTTGTATTTCTGAATTACCAAACTCTTTGCCTGCAGGGGCCCCTCAAACTTGATGTAATATTTTAGCAGGAATCTGCTCACAGATGTAGAAGCAGGGATATGTTGGAAGTGGGTTAATTCTGATTAATGCCTTTCACCATAAAACTCGGTCACCTGTATTTTTTTCTCTTTGCTTTTCCCAGAAGAAAACAGGGTAATTGACAGATGCTTGTGATCCCTTGCAACATCTCCTTGGGGTGCCCTGCAGCCCCTGCCAAAGTGGGTTGTTACTTACAAATTGCTAACACAAAGCATCCTGCATTGCAGACAGGTGCTGTTCTCTTCCTGCTTGTGACTGTGATTGTGAACATCAAGCTGATCTTGGATACCAGGAGAGCTGCTTATGAGGAGGAGGAGGAGTCTGCACAGGATTACGGTGAGGGGCAGCATTCTCTTGTGCTTTGAAAGCAAGGAAACTGGAGGGAGAGAAGTAATTTCTTTAAGTCAGGACTAATTTGTGACCAGCTACAACACAAAAGACAGGTCTGTGCATGTGGGTTTAACAAAAATTGGTAGAAAACTTTGTCCCCGTTACTGGTCTGTCTGCCAAAGGCTTTGGCACATTTGGCTGTAGGGATCTGTGTGGGGATAAACCTGTTGCCATTTTCCCATCCCTGCCATCCCTCCCATGGCTACTTGGGCTGGGATGCCTGGTGGGCATGACCTTCTGGAGGCCTGGCTGGGCTGGGCAGGGGCAAGACTGGTTGAAACTGGGCGTTTCTCCGCTGTAGATGATGAGATGCTGAACGTGGAGGTCGCCAGGCACCCTGTCAACAACAAGAAGGTCCTGGATGTCGAGGTGTATTCCAGCCGGTCCAAGGTCTACGTGGCTGTGGATGGGACGACAGTAAGTGACGGGAGTGCTGTCCCTGTGTGCAGAGGGTGGATAGAGCTGAACAGGTGAAGCTGCAAACAGCAGTGGTGAGAGCAGCTCAGTGGCAAGGAGGTTAGGAGTGGATCCCCCTCCTGCCTCTGGGACTCCGGGATTATTCTCCTGTGTTGTCTTCTGCTCTGGCACCCGCCACTGCCATGGGCAAAGCCAAAACGTCACAGGAGAGAGACTTGCCCCTTGTATGGGGGCTCTGCTGTGCCAAATGGACAGGCAATAAGAAGAGGTCTTGGCATATGATTCTCATCACTTAATCCACTTGCAGGTCCTGGAAGATGAGGCTCGGGAGCAGGGAAGAGGGATCCACGTCATCGTCTTAAATCAGGCCACGGTAAAGCATCCCCACGTGTCTACATTTGTCTTTCTGACTGGGCAGTTTGTCCTTGCTCTTGATGTTGGGTGCCTGAGGAGGGAAGTCCCCGAATGCTTTTTGTCTGTAGTTTGCAGAGTGTGACACATCACCCAGACTGTCCCTGTGGGGTTTCCCCTGTGCTGCCTGCTGTCCCTGGGGAGTGGGCAGGGGAGGAGTTGTGAGGTTGGGTGATGCTGTCCCAAAGGCCTGAGGGTTGAGCTTGACTGGGGATTAACTCCCTGGCATACCGGAAAAGCCACTCCTTGTGTTGCTCAAGGAATGAGGCTTCCAGGACAGATTTCCATAATTCTGTGTGTTGGTACCATGTGGTATTTAAGATGCATCTGATGTTTGAATACTAATAGGGTCATGTGATGGCCAAGAGGGTCTTTGACACCTACTCTCCTCATGAAGATGAAGCCATGGTACTTTTCCTCAACATGGTTGCCCGGGGCCGGATCCTGATCTTCACCATTAAGGTATGTGACCCTCATGTCAAAAGGAAAAGTCATCTTGAGTCAGGATGCCCTGAAGCTCATCTGGGCAGTAGCCTTCTGAATGTCACCAGGCATTCCCAGTGCTAAATGTCACATCCCTGCAGGGCTGCAACTCCCTGACTGGATCACCTCTCTTGCCCTCCCTTGTTGCTGCAGCTACTGTTGTGTGTCCTGCAAAGCAGGAGAGCAAAAAGCAGATGTGTCAGAGCCTGCAGCAATAAACAGGGGGTTAGGTGGAGAATGGACATGAGGAAATACAAGGATGTGGTGGGATCCTTCTGTCTCCCAGTTCCAGGCTTTACAGAGGTTCTGTGGACTGTGCTGGCTCTGGGCTGCTGTGTGACAGCTCTGTGCTGCTTCAGGGTTCCAGGTTTAGCTGTGTGAAGCGTTGCTTAACACGAGGCCCTGCTTGAGAACATTTTGGTCTCAAGGAAACAGGAGTCCATGACTCCTCTGGACCTCCCTGTGGGTCATGATGAAGCCACCAGCAGCTTTAGTGGCATGGAGACATTGAAGGTTTCAGGATCAACTGGTTGAAGGGTAGGAGTGGGCCCTCTACTTCTTTGTTATTGATGGAAGACTTTCCTTGTCAGGAGCCACACCTCAGCTGCAGGGTTGTGTTTTGTTGCAGGATGAAGGCTCCTTTCACCTCAAGGACACAGCCAAGAGTGTCCTGAAAAGCCTGGGGAGCCAAGTTGCACCATTCCTGAGCTGGAGAGACATGTGGACATTTGTGGGGAAGAAGGGAGGTGAGTCTTGCACAGGCTGGGAGAGGGTTTGTGGCTCCTTTTTTTTGGGAGAAGCCAGGTGAAGACAAACCCAACCTGCCCCCAACATACTGTACGAGCAGGGAACAAGTCACAGAGAGCAGCAGCTCGGTTGGGAGAGTATGGAGGTAGAGTGTGTTCCTTCAGCAATTTGCCAGAGGCCAATGGGAAAAGGTGCCAAGCTGCCACCTAGCCTGACAGCCCCTGGTCATGCTTTGATGGGCCCTTCCAGACAGTCCTGACCCTGTGTCCCTGCTCCAGGGGAAGTGTACGGGGAGAAGCACGCCAAGTCACCTGCCCTCTCGACATGGGGTGACCCTGTACTGCTGAAGACAGAAGTTCACCTGACATCCGTGGAAGGTAAGAAGTGCAGCCTGCCTGTGGTATCTCCTGGAGATCTGCCTGCTTCCTGGTTTTAAGTCAAAGCCGTGGGTCTGTTAGCAAAATCCCAGGATGGATTTAAGGCTGTTTCAGATGGTGGTGGTAACTTTAAAAATGGGCACAACTTCCCTTCTGCCTGCCTTCCTGGCAATTCCATGCATGATTGTTGAGAAGGGTGAGGACAAAGAAGTGGGAATGTGGTCTGGACATTTGTCACCTCTCCAAACCAGACCTGGTTTGGTCTTTTCTGACTGTTGGCCTTGAACAGCCCATTGCTGCTCAGAGAGGCCATAGGTGGGGCTGGGCTCTGAATGGCTCCTGTGGTTGTATCCGACATCCAGAAGTGTTGATTGTTCATGGTACCAAGGACTGGCTCGGTGGTGGCTGAGCCCAGGGACAGCCATGTGTGTGGTAGTGCAGCCTGGAGCACACAAGGTGAGGCCCTGAGGATGACAGGTCTGTGTTTGCTCCTCGGTACCTCCAGATGCTGAGTGCCATTGGCCCGACACGGAGCTGAACCGGCGCCGGAAGAGGTTCTGCAGCAAAGTAGAAGGTTATGGCAGCGTCTGCAGCTGCAAAGACCCCACATCCATCGAGTTCAACCCTGATCCCGTGAGTGCCGGGGCAGAGTGTTCAGGGAAAGCTCCGGGAGGGAGGGCTGGGCTGGACCAGGCATGTTTTGCAGCTCAGATGCAAAGCCCTGCTCTTAAGCACCAGCTGAGTATTCCAAACTGCCCCTGGGCAAGCCCAGAGCCTTGGCAAAGGTGAGATGGATACATGGGGGCAGGTGATACTGGGGAAAGGGAGTTCCCTTGCCCTGAGCCCCCAGCTTACACTGGCTCTGGGGACATCAGTGTAAGCAGCAGAGTTTGTACCTTTGGAGATGGAGCAGCTATTGTGGCCTTTGGGCTGTCCTTGGCCCAGTGCTGAAGGGTTCAGACAAAGGTCTCTGAGTGGATGCAGACTCTGATTTGGGAGCTGGGGCAGAGGTGGGGTGAAGGAGAGAAGCTGGCAGGATCTCCAGCAGTGCTGAGTGGTGTCCTGGTTGGTTGGTGTGGTCCTGCACTAAAGGACAGCACTATACAGCTCTGCTGCTTTAGCAGCAGGTCCCTACCCCTTAGAACCTGCCCTCAGTGCCATAAAATCATAGCATCGTTGTGGTTGGCATAGCCTCTCCTACCCGACTCACACACATTGTTCTCTTCCAGCTCAAAGACAATAAAGTGTTTGATGTGCCTGTAGCTGTTATTGCAGGGAACCGCCCCAACTATCTGTACAGGTAAGCACTTCAGGGGGCTCCTCTGCTCTGCACTACAAGACCAGGCATGGCCCAGGCCCTTCCCTTTCTGCTGCTGGCAGGATCCAGCCTCCTCCTGGGGTTGCATGAGCAGCATGGGCCGACCTGCTTGGGCAGTTCCCTGGGTCCTTGGCCATGGGAAGGCTAAGAGCCCGAGGGCAATAGGTCCCGTTCCCTAATCATGCACACTTTCCCCCATCCCAAGGGATCCATACCCTTCTGCTGAAGGGCCTGTGCCCACCGGGGCTGTGCTGCTCTCAGGCCCCTCCCTCTCTCCCCAGGATGCTGCGTTCCTTGCTGTCGGCTCAGGGCGTCAATCCACAGATGATCACGGTCTTCATCGATGGCTACTATGAGGTGAGAGCATTCCCAGAGATCCATGTAGCCAGCTCCATGGTCCCCCAGCCAAGAGTATGAGGTTCTGGCCCAGTCCTTGGTGGGTGGCAGGTTATGAGCCCTGTCACCCTTCCTGCTGCTGTGTGCTACACTGCTCCTCACCTGCTCCTACATAAAGTCAGCTCAGCCAAGCCATGCCTGTGGATAAAGCTGCCTTGGCCTTACCCAGAGCTGAGTTGATGTCTCCATGTCAGAAGGGGGCTGGTGTGCAGGAATGAGGTGAGGTGGTCACGCTGGGCTCTCCCTGTCCTCTTCTCGGTTGATGAGCATCGTCAGCCCCTTGGGCAGGGTCTGGGTGTAACACCACCTGTCCAGCTCCCTCACGTGAAGAGGAACAAACCAGTCCCACCATGCCTGTCCAGCTCCACTCTCAGTAAGAAATGAAGAGGCCCAAAACAGTGTGTTTTCACAAGGCTCAAAGCTGGGGGCTCATGAAAGCTGGGGCCAGGTGGAGGAGAACTGGCCCTTTAGAGGGAAAGATCTTCCTCTCATCTCAACCTTATAAAGCCCTGGAGAATCCTACTGTAAGTCCTGGCTCTCTTGCAGTGAAATGAAGTCTGGGACAGGCATGTGGGGTCGTAGTAGGTCTCAGGAGCTTGCTAGGCCTCCTCTCTGCAACATCTGGTGAGTTACTGCCTGGTTGCCTTGTGATGGAGACAGGGAAGGGAACAGGCTGTTCCCTTACAGACCTCTCCCACCACTGCCACGTTGTGGGGCTGGGGGAGCTGGTTTGTTTATGCAGACTCTTGCTGTACCACATCAGAGTGGTTAAAGATAGCAGCATCTATTGCCATGGCAACTGGAGCAGCATCCCTCAGCTACGAGGGGGCAGCCTGGATGCTCATGCTGCCATGGTGGATACCAGGGAAAGGGGGTTGGTGCTGATTGGTACAATGGGAGCTCCTCTCTTTTGTGGCTTGGAGGTGGGATGCACAGTAAGGGGATGGAGAAGGCCTTGGTGGGTCCTTCTTGGGGCAGAGATATGTCAACCCAAATATGAGTTACTTCTGACCCCAGTGCAGATGTACTTGGCCAGAAAGGTTTTTTCTTGGCAACTGTGAGAGAAAATTTGAGTTGATAGCAGTCTTGCCATTAAGCAGCTACTAGGTGTTCCTGGCTATACCTGTTTTCTTTCTGCACTGTCCATGGGGGACTGGGAATTTGGGGCCTCTCAGGTATTCTTGGATACAACTTTGGGTCTACAAACTAGCAGGGCTAACAGGAACTCATGGCGATACACAAGAGCTGGAGGGCCAGGAGGGTTTGGCGAGTTCTGTGCTGCAGGGTCTACAGCACAGCATCATTTTGAGCCTCACTTGCCCCCAGGGAGACAGCCATGTGCAAGGATGTTCTTGTCCTGGGGACCTGACACTGGCAGAGGGTGGGGAGAATGACCCACATGTTTGATGAGCTTTGTACTTTTCCATTGCAGGAGCCAATGGATGTCGTGGAGCTGTTTGGCCTCTCAGGAATCCAGCACACTCCCATCAGCATTAAAAATGCGAGAGTTTCCCAGGTGAGAGAGTTTTTTCCAAATCCTGGGACAGTTATTTCCAGGGACCTGGGATAGCATTTGAGGAGGCAGGCTTAGGCCCAGATCTGTGCCAGGCTGATGCTAACACAGGCAATGGATGTCTTTTCTTGTAGCACTACAAAGCCAGCCTGACTGCAACCTTCAACCTGTTCCCGGTGAGTGTGACTGCTACAGTGCAGGGTGTCCCTGGCATCTGTGATCCCCTCTCATGGGAGCTGGAATCAATCCTCAGGGGCAGGGAACAGCACAGGCAGGGGACACTGCCTATATCTGCTCCGTCCTGTTTGTCTCCATCCTTCTGACGTTCTCCTTGCCCTACAGGAAGCTAAATTTGCTGTGGTTCTGGAGGAAGATCTTGACATTTCAGTTGATTTCTTCAGGTAAAGTTGTGGGTTTCTGTGTGGGCAGACCATTTCCTGGAAGCTCTGTGGCTGCTCAGGAGAGGCCAGATCCCTGCCATGCTGTAGCTCACTTATCTGAGGCTGTGCAGTCCCCAGGCAACAGCCTAACTGAGCTCTGCCCATAGAGTCTTTAGTCCACTGTCCTGGCACTCAGTGCAGAGTGACTTCAGGGTCGGGGATCTCTTCCTGGTTTGCTTTTTGGGGACACTGATCCATTCTGTGCATATGTGGTTGGGGCTGCCCCATAGGAAGAGGACAGGGACAGTGTCTAACAGGGCTCCTGTTTCTCCCTAAGGAGGAGAGTCTGATGAGCAGGGGACAATGTTGTCCCCTCCCCTTGGGGAGATGCAGCTTAGCTTGTTTTCAGGTATTCCTCCCTACCAGTTGGGATAAGTAGTCCCAGCAGTTGGAGGTGGCTCATCCCTTGGTGGAGAGTTTGCCTTGTTTTACATGGTAGAAGGATGTTTGACTAGGGACTGTTCAACTCTTTCCTCAGCTTTCTGAGCCAATCAATACACCTTCTGGAGGAGGACGAGAGCCTGTACTGCATCTCAGCCTGGAACGACCAGGTGAGTCAGGGAAGGATGGTGGAACAGGGCCACCTCTGCCCTGTGTTGTTCCCATGTCAGTCTGGGGTCCAGGTTCCATCTTTAAAGCAGAGCATCCTAAGTGAGTCTGTCTCCCCAGCCCTGGACTCTTGAAAAGTGCCCCTGCAAATCACCATCCCGTCCCTGCTATGTGCTTCCCACTGGCTGTTCCCTTCTTCTCTGTCTCCACTGAGGTTCTTAGTGGAGCACAATATCTTCCTTTTTGGTGGGGTAGGGGTGCTTTCAGGGTGCTGAACAATCTCCATAACATTGCAGGGCTATGAGCACACAGCTGAGGACCCCTCACTCCTGTATCGTGTGGAGACCATGCCAGGCCTGGGATGGGTGCTCCGGAAGAGCCTGTACAAGGATGAGCTGGAGCCAAAGTGGCCAACCCCTGAGAAGGTGAGTACCCTAAGGGACCCTGACTTCTGCACCCCATCTCTGCCCATCAGAAGGCCCTGACCTTCACCCAGACCCTGTGTGCACAGCTCTTGGAGGGGCTGTCCCTGTGCTTGAACTGGATGCCCAAGCAGAATGGATTTGGGACATTCTGGTTGCTCATAACCAGCCACAGAGCTGGCTGGAGCAGCCCAGGGAGGCTGGGGCCAAAGGGGCTGGACTTGGTGTGGGCACCCAGAAAGGTCCCTAGATGGCCATACTACCTAATCATGTCCCCAAACTTGAGTGTGAGTGGCAGTTTCCCCTCTCCAGCTCTGGGACTGGGACATGTGGATGCGGATGCCCGAGCAGCGGAAGGGCCGGGAGTGCATCATCCCCGACATCTCACGCTCCTACCACTTCGGCATCGTGGGGCTCAACATGAACGGCTACTTCCACGTGAGTGACCTGCGGTCCCCAAGCCCTGTCCTGGTGCTGATCTCTGACTCAGACACCTTCCCAGGTAGTGGAGATGCTTGAGGTCATCCCCAAGTGCTGCTGACTCGTGATCGAACACAGTTTTCCTTCCCTCCCTTATCTCTTCCTCCCAGGAAGCCTATTTCAAGAAGCACAAGTTCAACACAGTTCCAAATGTCCAGCTTAAAAATGTGGAGAGGTGAGTGCTGGTCAGAATGAATGAGATCTTGATGAAACAGTTGCTTGTCTCCTCACCCTTGTCTCCTTGTGCTGGACTTGTCTCCCCTCCTTCTGGAACAGCCATAACCTCCTGCATCAGCACACTGGCCTCTGCTGGGGAATCCTGGCACTGGTTTATGCAAGGTTGGGTTTGGCTTCCCTGTGCTGCAGGTGGATATATTAAAGGGTCATGTTTTTGCTGCCACATCTCCAGGATGTGTGGCAGTCACTGCTCTCCATTTGTTGGTTCCAGCCTACCTTTAGTATTACACTGGGGCAGTCTTAAATTTGGATCATTTTGGATGTTCCCTGCTTATCAAAGTGCCTGATTTTGCCCTGATCTCTGTGTTCTCTCCTCCTCCTCCCATAGCTTGAGGAAGGATGCCTATGAGACTGAAATTCATCGGCTCCTGGGGTAAGTGCCTACAGGAAGGTCGGGAGGCCACAGGGCACACTGGGTGAACCAACCAGGACAGAAGGAAGGGTGGAGATGGCCCTGGTAGCCCTGGTAGCCCTGGTGCCTGTCTGAAGTACTCTGCCGTGGGAATAGGGAGGAGGTGGCGTCCCCTCTCACTCCCTGTTCTGTTTCCACAGTGAGGCTGAGGTCTTGGACCACAGCAAGAATCCCTGCGAGGACTCCTTTGTGCCCGACACAGAGGGCAAGGTCTACGTCATGTTCATCAGGATGGAGCAGGAAGCAGATTTCACCACCTGGACTCAGCTTGCCAAGGTGAGGCCCCTGACATGGCCTGTCCTCAGGCCTGCACTGATCTCTGCATTGCTGGGAAACACCTGGCTGTCATTCTTGGGTTTGCCCATGGCATCGATGCAGCTCAGCAAGTGGGTTCTTGGTGTCCCTGGGTGATGTTAAAGCTCTCGGTGTGGCTGGAGGGGGGTGCTGCCCTCTCTGCACTGTCTTAGTGAGGGCAGGGGTGGTGGCTCTTCCCATGCCAGGGGATGCCTGGCCTTGGTGTCTGTCCTCAGGCTCTGATTCCTCTTCCTCCCACCCCACTATCCTAGTGCCTCCACATCTGGGACCTGGACGTCCGTGGGAACCACAAGGGGCTGTGGCGGCTCTTCCGCAAGAAGAACCACTTCCTTGTGGTGGGGGTCCCTGCCTCCCCCTACTCGTGAGTATCAGGGACACAACAATTTGAGTAATCCCCCATCTTCATGGCACTGTCCCCTGCCTGGCACAGTGCATCATCCATTCCTGTCCTAGCCCAATCCTGGTGGGACATCACCCCCCCTTCTTAGTCTGTGTGGTGGGAGGGGGGACAGGATACATTCCCAGGGCTGGAGGATGCCCCTCTGGGAAGGAGATCATGCCAGGCAGTGCTGTTGGGAACTGAGGTCCTGAGGGAGACCACCACCCCTGCCTGCTCCCATCCAGCTCCCTCACCTGCAGGTCCAAGAAACCCTCGTCGGTGACTCCAATCTACATGGAGCCCCCTGCCAAGGAGGAGGGGGCGGTGGCAGTGCCAGCGGTTGCAGCAGCAGAGCAGACCTGAGACTGGCAGCTGGAAGTGAAGGGGACTGGGGGAAGACAGAGACCCCCACGGTGCAGAGCCAGAGTTGGCAGCAGCTCTCGGAGGCTGGTGACTGGATACGGACTCCTGTTTTGGGCTGCAAAATGAGATCTTGGGCTCCCTCCAGCCCCCTGTTGTGGTCTCCCTCTCCCTTGCACAGGACAGGGTCGTTCCCTGTAGATATGTCACCCCCACCCCAGGAACTTTGGTTTTTTAACACAGACGCTTTACTAACGCTGCTCCTTTTGCCCCCTGGCTGGGCAAGGCTGGAGGAAGGAGATGCTCAACTGGAGCCTAGAGGGGGCCTCAAGAAACACCTCTGCTCCCCTTTTTGGCCCCAAAGTCCTGAGAAGGCAGCATGGTGCAAGTGCTGCAGCCTGCCAGCTGGGTGGTATTTATTAACTTTTGCCTGGCTGGCTCTGTGCCCCATGGTGATCACAGTGGTGAAGAAGGGATATTCCAGCATCTCTTCTGTTACCTGCACAATGGATGCACCTTGAAGACTGTATGCAGGGTTGGACATCTTCCTGCACACTGGCTTTGCTTCGTGGGCTGCAGGTACTGGTGCAGCCCAGCTCACGGGCAAAAGGGAATGCTGAAGAGGAGCTGGACCTGCTGCGGACACGTCGGGGACACCCCGTACCCAGCACGAGGGCTGTCAGTTCTGGAAGCTGGAGATGACTGTAGATGGAAGGGGATCAGACTGTGCTGCAGCTCAGACCATCCTCACTCACCTTCTCTGTGGGGAGCAGCCCTGCCCCCCGAGTCGTGGGAGAGGGGGTGAAAGTGCCTTGCAGAGCGAGATGGGAGCAGCCACTGGCCGTGCCCCTGGCTGCAGGGGCAGGATGGGCCGGGGTCCTCTGGAGCGAGAGATGCTGCACTATGACATGGACCTTGCCTGTGGTACTGTACCCTGTCTCTCCCTCTTCCCTGCCCAGCTATCTCCTGCTTCTGCTGAAGGCAGAGGGAGTTCCTTCTCCTGAATCCCCACCCTGACTGTGGTACGTTGCTAGCAGGGAAGTTGTGAGCTGATCTAGGATGGGCAGCCTGCCTGTCCTGCTGTGGTACATCCCTCATGCAGAGGGAGAGGGAGGAGGTTCCTGTCCCCCCTTCCCTGCCTTAGGAAGGACCCCAGGGTCCCCTCCTGTTCCCAGCCACTCAGTACAAATGCCCCCCTTGCACCTGGGGGGGCAGTCCTGGTCCCCTTGCTCAGTACACCTCCCTGTCTCATCCATGCAGCAAGAGATTGCTGCTCAGCCCTTTCCCTGATGTCACAGGGGTTCTTCCCCTTCATGTTCTCACTGTGAACTGAGCATTGGGGTCTACATACACTACACTAACTTATTTATTTATTGCTTCTGGGAAGGGGGTGGATAACAGGAAAGCAACATGGAGAGCTGGCAGCCCCCAGCCTGTGCAGGAGCGGTCGTGGAAGGTTTGTCTCTTGTCCCCCTGGCTCCATCCTCTGTTCCCTGCCTTCCTCCCTTGCCTGCAATAGGAAGGAAAAGTTGCAAACCAGGGAAATGTCTTTGGCCAAGGTGATCCCAGTGCAGCTCTAGTGTGACTGCAGGGACTCTGACTCTTCTGGTCCTTGCACGGCTGCCCTGGCAGCAGGAACGGGTTGGATGCAGGAGGGGAACAAGAGAGTGCAGGGTGACATCCCAGAGCCTGCAGCACCAGTCTGGGCTTCAACCCTGCCCTGCTCTGCCCTCCCCAGCACAGGGACTCCAGCCTGGCAGCCAGCGGGCAGGTGGCCCCTGTGCTGACCCTCAGGGTAAAAGAGTCTTTTTCAGAGTGATGGAAAAGGGACTTGGCTTCTTTTTGGGGAAAGTAGCTCGCTCCCCATGCCCTGCTTTGGAAAAACTTCCATGGCTCACCATTACCCTTTCCTTAGCATCCCAAGGCCTAGTTTCTATGCCCCCTCAAAATAAAGGAACCCCCTTTCCCTTCTCTGGCAGGGCTCAGGCTTGGCTTCCTCCCAGCTCTTCCTGGGGCTGGGGAAGGTGGTCCTTGGGGTAGGGAATGGCTAAACACAAGTTCCCCTCTCCCCTGGTGCCAACCCTGCAGTGACCAGGGGGCTGTGGGCTGTGGACTTGACTGGTGGGCATCATCTCCCTTCTCTGCACACCTCGCTGGGCCTGCTGTGTGCTGTTCCATTCCTCCCCGTGCCCCCAGCAAGGCTCGGGGGTGGCAGCCGTGGCAGGGCTGGGTGTGTGGCATCACCAGGGTTTGCCGCTTTCTGAATCAAATTATTTTTTCAGGAGTAAACGTTGCAAAGCTGTTGAGCCTCATGTGTTCCATTGCCTGGCCTCATGTGTGGGCCTGGGCCAGGCTCCCTGGCTCAGGGCTCCTGCCTGGAAAGGACAGACTCCTGTCCCCTGTGCAGTGCAGGCCTGGCCATGGGCTAACGGTGGCCCTGGGCCTGTGCCAGCAGAGGTCCTCCGTGCAGTGCCATGCGGTGCCAGCGTGGCTGGCACAGGTTTGTGAGCTGTTCCCTCCTCAAGCTTTATCACTTTAATCTTCATTATGGAAACTCTGACGAGCTGCCTGGCGACTGCTTGGCGTGACCAGCCCCCTTGTTTCCCTCAACACCTCCAGCTACTGATCCCCTGAGAACTATGACTCATCACCCTCGTGGCCATTCCAGATTTCTGCTCCCATGGGGCAGGTAGCCTTGGGAGGACTGGGGATGTACCCATTTTTGGGGCAGAGACTACAGGACCCAAATGAAATGGCAGTGGGAGAGTGTCAGCCACCAGCATGGACTGACTGCAGCCTGCATCCCAGACTGGCTGCCTCCTGCTCCCCTGCCTGATCCCTGCAGCCAGGCTGGGCTGCCACCCCTTCCTCAGGACCAGGCACAGCTTTTGGTGGGGGGGCACGGCCCTTGCCAGAAGCTTTTTGCCTGGCCCCAGGGGCTTGGCTTGGTGATGCTGGAGGGGCTCTCACTGGCAGCCTCTGCCTCCTACCCAAACCCTTTGGTGCTGAGCTGCTGCCAGGGCACCACAGGCAAGGGGAGGATCAAGCTGCTGGGTTTGCCCTACGACAGAGCCCCGCAGAGTGATGGGGGCTCAGGTCTGACACCCACCATATCGTGCCCACCTCGAGGAGCCAGTATGTGCAAACTGCTGTGTTCATAGGGGCCTCCCCTGCTGAAATGGAGGCACGGTGCTAGAAACAGGTTAACCCCTTTGAAGGGGGAGCACCTGTGCCATGCTGATGGAGAGCCTCAGCTCATCAGCCCCAGGTGATGGTGATGCCAAGGCTCATTGCCCAGGGGGCTCAGACCCTGGGAGCTTGTTAGATGACCTGGGTCGCTCCCCATCCTGTCCTCTTTTTGGGGTCTCACTCCCTTCCTAGCACAGCCCATTGGTGCTGGAGCGTGCCCGGCTGGCCAGGAGCTGTCTGGGGGACTGGCCTGTCACCTTCCCTCTCTGGGAATCCTTACCCCTGGTTCCCACAGCTCAGCCCCCTGAGCTTTAGCTCGTGCTGCCCGAGCTGTGGTTCCCAGGTCTCACCCAGACCCCTGCAGCCCCCCCAGCCCGGCCTCCCTGGCTTTGTGCAGCCCTACAAAGGAGAACCTGTCTGGGCTGCTCTGCGTCCCAGGAGCTGGCTGATAATTAAACAAAAGCAAAATAGCTTTGGCATGAAACTTGACCTTTCCAGAGCTTGTGGGGGGTGGGGAGTTTAGCATAATTTCTGGTGGTGTTTATTTTTATGCATTATGGTTTTTTGCCAGACATCTCTCTGCTATGGGAGCAGGGAATCCCTGTGTTCCGATGATGGGCTGGTTGGTATGAGACAAGCTCCAGGCTGACTCTTCCCATGGCACATCAGTCCCTCTGTGCCCCACAGATAGAAGGAAACACCCTCCAGCCACTCTTCCAGGATAATAGATCCAGAGGATCTCTAGGATGGAGAGATCTCAGCACTAGAGGGATGCTGAGTGTGCTGACCCCATCCCCTTCCCTGTGTGGGAGGGAGTCAATGATGCTATGCCCAAGCCAGTTGCATCCCAGCTCAGGGAACTGATCCTAAATTTTCAGCACCCTCTGCTTCATAAAAAGTCCTGCAATGCCAAGGTGCCCAAACTGCTCCCAGGAAGGGGCTCTGCTTGGCTTCTCCCCTTGGTCCCAGCTGGGGGGGGCTGCACCCAGCCCATCCCTGTCCCTATCCCCTGCTGCGCTTCCCGACACAGGGCTGCCAGCTCCTGTGCCCACGCCCAAGGCTGGCAGTGAATTAATCTTCAACTGGGTACCCAGAATTGTTGCTATGATGGTTATTGTCCCATGATGGTTATTGTCCCATGTCCTGCCCAGCACAGAATTAATGATTAACACCCCAGGTTCAATGTCAGCTCCTGCCTGCTGCCTTTTGAACAGCCCTTCCATCGCCTCCTCTGATACCCCCACAAATAATCAGAGCAGGGAGCTGCCTAGAAAGCACACTTGGGGTTGGGTCAGCACCCGGGCAGGTTTATCTCTGAGGCATGGAGGAAGAAGAGGAGAAGGAGACCCAGGGAGTAAGGCTATGCCAGGAAAAGTGTGCATTGCGTCACTTCTTCCCTGGGCCAGTCCATGCCCTTCGAGGATGTCCTCTCCTCCCTAATCCGGGAACATCCTGGCCAGGCTGTTATGCAGGCGGGGGAAATTCCCCACAGAGGGCACTCCTTGGGCAGCTGGTGCCAGAGGAGTTTGCTTTTGCTTCTTAATTTACTTCTTTTATCAACACAAACACAGAGAGGTGCAATTCCTCCTTCCTCTCAGGTACCTGTCCCCATCAACACTAATTCCCTGGAAGGAGGGGGCGGCTTCTTTCCTGAATCACTGAGTGCTGAGCACTGCCCATCCCCTGCCAGCACAGATCCCTGTGCCACCCAGGGTTTGGCACGTGCCAGTGGAGAGTTCACCCTACAAATCTCCTGGGACTGTGGCCCGTGTGTGGCACCCAACATGGCAGGGCAATGGGTGCACAGGCACCCAACATGGGGCTTCTGGGGTGTGAAAGGCAGCTCTTCTGCCTTCCCCATATGGCCAGGGGGGACAACCTAAGGACCAGAGAGCACCAGCTGGTGCGTGGCTGGGGACAGCAGTGACCAGGCTTTGGCAGGCACAGGGCACTGACTGCTTGCCCAACATCCCTGCAGGGGGACTACTCTCCTGCCCTCCCTCACCCTGTGTTGCAGGTGGAAAAGAAGAGCCCCCACTCTGGCACACACCCAGATACACCAGGTGTTCGGGCATCTTCCGAGGGGCAATAAGGAAGTTCATGTTTGCTACCAGGTGCCCTTGAGGACCTTTGGAACTCGTGTTTCCATGGAACAACTGTCAGCTTCTGGGATGCTGCCAGGCACCTTGGGGTGCCAGTCTGGGAGAACCAGACAAGTGTAAGGAGTGCAAGGTACAGGGGTACAGGGTGCAGAGATGCCTGGTGGCACCCACGTGGACTGAGATATGTCCTGGGGCTGGTGATGGGATGGGATCTTCTCTGAAGAGCCCAAAAGCTCCAGTGGTGCTTGGGCAGTGGGAAGTAGAGAGCAGGGGCAGAGGGGGGGCACAGAGGAGGCTGTGCCAGTCTGGCTTACCCTCCACTGCTGTGCTTTCAGCTGCCAGAGCAGCCAAGAGCAGCGAAGGGCAAGTGGGAGGAATCACATCCGGGAGGAGAAACTGGTCCTTCGAGTTTTCCCAGCAGGTGGAGGGAAGGAACAAAGCCGGTGGCTGCAGGGTTATTGACAAAACTCAGTGCCACAGAAACAGCCTGTCCTGCCCCACTGAAACCCCAGGGCCAGGAGGAGGTTGGAAGACAGAAGCCATCGGCTGGTCAGACATCACCCCCAAACCTGCTCCGCCCCTCGGGGGTGATGGTGGGAGGGTGTGTGCCAGGAGCCGGCTTTGCAAGGCAGCCCCACTAGGAGGGAGCAGAGGAGGACATGGCCAGGTGTGCCCAGAGGTGCCTGGCTCTGTACCAACCAGCTCCTGGGCACCACAACACCTCCGGGAAGGGCCTTGGGCAGTGCCAGCCAGGCTCCAGGCAGCTCCTACGTCCATTGAGAGGGAAAAGAGGCATAAAAGCCCTGACATCACCCACGAGGTGACAACAGTTTATGGTGGAATTGGGGCATTCACCTGTCCGGGAAGGATAAGGCTATTTTCTGGCAGCTTTCCTCCACACCTTGCTGTGGGGCAGGGCTAAAACCCATGTCCCCAGGGCTGAGTCACTCAGGGTGGGGAGGCAGGTGCCTGTGCCTGTCCCACTGCCACCAGCATGCTGGATGGTGCCAGGGAGATGCCAGACCCCAGTGGGCCACAGCAGTGCCTTGGTGCAGCCCCGTACCCGGTGCAAGAGCTGATAAGGGGGTGCCATGGCAGGCACGGAGCAAGGCAGTGCAGGGGGAGGCTGTTTGCACACTGCTAATCACCCCGTCCTTCAGCACCACCCTCCCCCAGTCCCTGTGCTCTGCCCCACAACCAGGGAGCCTCATGTCAAAAACGGGGTGAAGCAGCCCTTGGGAACACCCACCCCCCAAACCACCCATCCTCGCCTCACTTCCGAAATGGGGCAACTGAGGCAGGGCAAGCAGACCCTCAAGGGCAGAGAAGGAGCAAAGCTGGGGAAATAGGGTGGCTGGAAACCCCCCACCACCCCCACACATAGAGGGACGGCAGCCCCCCCCCCCCCACAGGCAGTGTGGGACAAGGCCGGGGATGGGATGCTCAGAGATGGGGCTGGCAGGATCCATCCCTCCTCACCACCCCATTTCAGGTTCCTGGGGCTGATGGGGACACAGGAACCCCCCAGCCAGCCCTGCCTTTCAAGCCAAACTGTTGCTCAGTCCATGAACGGCTGCTCTGAGCAAGCAGCGGCTGTTGCAGAGGGAGGGTGGGTGTAGTGCTGGTGGTGGCCCCCACCACTGCCCATCTGTTGTGCAAACACTGGGCTGCTTGTTTCCAAGCACCTGAGTAGAGGAGGAGCTGCAGGCAAGGAGGGCAGGCAGCCTGAGGGCAGGGCTGTGCTGCCTGCAAGGACCTGTAAGGAAACGTGGGGGGAACTCAAGGCAGCTCCCACCCCTGTACCCTCCTGAAAAGAGGGTATTTATCAAAGGCAGCACCAAGATCAACTCCAGAAAATAACTTTTTTTAATCCAAGATGAAAAATTTATTTGCATTTCTTTACAGCATGGAGAGGGGCTCACCCATGAAATGACAGAAGGCACACAGGGGGCAGGCCCAGCACCTGTAGGGCCAGGGACCACCAGGGCTGTCTTCATGCCAGGGCAGGGGCAGAGACCAGCCAGCCCCTCTTTCAGGGGACAACACAGCAACAGGGTCAGTGCTGGCAGAAAATGGGTGCAGGGGTAGATACATCCCCCTGTGAGGTGTAGTTACCACCCAGAGGGTGGTAGTTACCTCAGTAGAGGGAAGCAGGGAGGCAGGACAGCTCCCTGCCCTGCCAGCTCCCACTTAGGTGCACACTGGGGACAGCATGGGAGAGGTACAGCATCCACCTGCAAGAGTTTATCAAGGCATTGCTGTGCCACTGCCAGATCAGCAGCCCTGAACAGCCCTGGTGCTGCTTTATCTCCTGCTGACATCAGCTAAACAGACCAAACAGCTTCTTCCACGCCACCCCACCCCCTTCAAAAACCACCCCAAATCACTATGTACAGACTCAGTGTGCCATATCAGTACAAAAATATACACAAACTCTACAGATCCCAGCTCAGTAGATCAAAGTACAGCTATAAATCACAGTGCCTAGGACAGCATCAGACCCGGGCAGGGATGGGGTCCCCCCCAGGAGCATGGCACCAGCACGGGCAGGAGGCAGATCATCTTCCTGCCTCGTGGGATCATTTCTCATCCAGCCGACAGTACAGGTACATGGAAACCGCCATGGCCGCAATCTGGGGGTGGCAAGATGCAAGTCAGCCCCTCTAAATGTGCATCCTCCCTCCCCCTTCCCAACGTGGGTTTGAGTCACAGCCCACCATCCCCAGCGCACCAAGGAGGAAGAGCTGGATGTGCCCAGGGAAGAAGGCTCACTGGCCTGGAGCAGATGGTGCTCCATGAGGCTGCCCCAGCCCCCTCGGCCACTGAGGCTGGTCCCAGCCCCAGCACTCACCTCCTGGTACAAGGAAGAGGGAGCACAGCAGTGCTCAGGCACTCACCTCCAAGGCGGCGATGCCGGCTGCCACACCACCCGCCACTTCTGCGTTAGTCCTGATTTCTTCCAGGACCTGGTCGAAACAACCCTACAGGAGGCAACCACACAGGTGAGGATGACCAAGAGGGGGCAATGCCCCAAATGCCAGGGCACAGCATCCCCAGAAAGGGAGGTACTCTTCTCCCACCCAGAGAACACAGCCTTGGAGAAGGTCTGGGGGCTTCAGGGGGCAACTCAGCCGCTTCTCAGCAGACATATTAGGACAAAGGGTGAGCAGAAGAAGGGAAGGCAGGGAAACCATCCAAAAAGGCAGAGTTCTGGGTGCTGGGTTCATGTCCAGCACCAGGCATCCCACTCTGCTCCCTTTAGGACCAGAGCAACAGTAATACCTTTGCTGGTCTCTATCAGGGACAAGCCAGGGCCACCACAGCATCCCCCAGGAGTTAAAGCCCATGGCACTGCCATGTCCAGAGCTGGGCCTGGAGCTACAGGACACGTCTCCATCCCTGTGCCCAGGCACATCCCAAAACAGGCTCTGCCAGAGGGCAAGAGCCACCAGAGTGTCCGTACCGTGACATTTCTTTGTGCAGCCGCTGTGGCGTTGCAGGAGTCAGTTGAGCCACAACACTGGGGGGGGTAGGACCCATATTCCTTATAGTAGAAGGAGTCATTGAAGTCTGTGTAGTTATTCAGGCCACAGCAATGGACCTAAGAGGGAGAGAGAGAGGAAGGGATGGGGAGAGCATCCTTCATGTCTCCCTCCAGGCTCCGACGCAATCTGGACCCCACTGCGTCATGGAGGGTGTCACCCATCTCCACCCAGCTATGGCAGGGTGCTCAACAGTCATCTCAAGACCAGGATTTTACCCTACACACCATCACATGCATCTCTAACCCCAGGCATGGGACCACTAGGTCTCAAGTAGGTGGTTCCCAGGCACCAGGGAAGCTGATGAGGTGGGGACAGCTCAGCACATCCAGGATTGCGACGGTGTTCCCATTCCCATCCCACTGGCCCACCCAGGTGTGCACCACCAAGCTTGTGTTGGGAGGATTCTGACCCACAGGTGAGGGTCCCAGGGCTCAGCACACCTCTGTCATGGTGGTATTCCAGATCTGCGTGAAAGTCCGATCCTTCCCGTACTGCTCCTTCAGGACAGGGGTCACCACAGCCGACAGCAGCGACTCTGCCTGGAAGAAGGGGCAGAAAAACACCATCAGAGAAGGTCCTGGGGAGCACCACAGAGCTGAGCACCCCCATACTGGTCTCAGCCTATGGGGAGGAGACCAGCAAGACCCAGCGTGGCCAGAAGTACGTCACACCATGTCCCTTTGACCCACAGGGAGCTTGGCCCCTTCCCCACTAACCAGTGCCTTATGGCACCAAGGTCACCTACGACCAGTGAGTCATCTGATAAGCAGTGTTAAGTGAGGGAGCCAGGATGTTTGACCCACGGTTCACTTCTCTAGTGCCTAATGAGGCAGGCACCTTTCTCTCCAGGTGGTTTCTCAGCTGCCTAATAAGGGGTTGAGTTTGCTCAACGTAAGGCATTAGTGACTTCCTCTCCCATATAGCTCCTATTCTCAGAGATGGAGAGGAGTCAAGCCTAAGCTGCTAATGGACTGAGGAGCTTGAGAGAAAAAAGTGGGCAAAACTTGCCCTAAAAAAAAAAAAGAGGGTTATGGTACAACAGGAATCCCTGTTCCCACCACCCTCAACCCAGCCAGGCTACCCCAGCCTGCCCCTGTAGCGGGTGCCAGCAGTGACCAACATCCCTTCCTCTTGCAGCAGTGCCCACCCCTCAGCTTCCCCATCCATGGGCAGCACTGCCAGCCCATATCTCCTGTTTTCCCAAGGGGTAGGACATGTCCCAGATCAGCCCAACCCGAGACTCAGGTATGCCACTCACAAGACTTGTGTAGACCAGAGCCACCACAGCAACAGCAATTTCAGCGATGAAGATGATGAGCACCACTGAGAAGAACTAGGATACAGCAAGGGGAGGGAGGTCAAACTGACAGCCAGAATTCCTCAAGGGCCCCAAGAACCCACCTCTTTCCCCAGGGCCACAGGATCTCAGGGCTTAAGCCCTTCTGCCTCATTGCCTTCAGCTTTGCTCCAAGGCAGAAGCAGCACAACCTTGGGTTCTCCAGCCCTTCCTCTGCATGGGGCTGAGCTCTCTGGACACACTCCTGCTCAGCACCACCTCCTGCCTCCTCTCACCCTTTCCCCAGGCAGACTTTGAGTGCTGCACTGCCTTTCCAAAATCCACCCAGACTGCTACACGTGGAAACATCCACAGAGCACATATCCACAGTGAAACCTGTCCATCAGATCTCCCCCACCGCACACCCAGCTCAAATGAGGCTAAACAAGAAGGTAAGTCAGGTCCATACCATCATCAGGAGACATTTGCTCTCTTTCTGGGCACCGTAGCACCCGAGGAAGCCGATGATCAGCAGGATGGCACCAATGGCGATGAGAACATAGCTCACATTCACAACCTGCAGGACGCTAGAGGAGAGCGCCCCAAATATATCCACGAATGACTGTCCATCCACTTTGACCCAGATGCCAACTCCTAGAAGGGTCCCGCCACTGAGCTGGGAGGAGAAAGGCAATGTCAACTTCCAGGTAGGCAAGAGATCTGCTGTTTGGGGAAGGTCCTGGCACAGCTATTTCTTCCCTCTGCCATTTTTCACCACACCAAAGCAAGACTTCCTGGTACTGTGGGCACCTCAGGGCATTGCCACTGCATACTGGGGGCAGCCAGATGTAACACCCCCTCCACCAGCACAGCCTCTGTGTGCTGTCACAGCTGCCCCTTTCCCCACCCTGAGCAGTTTCAGTGCTGGCAGTGGGGCAGAACGCCCCATGCAAGGCAGCCAAGCCAGCAATGCCACCAGCCCGTGGCACGTGACCCCAGAGGGGCCCACACGGCCAGTGCAGACACTGGCCACCACCATCCTGCCACAAGCTCCTCCATCCAGGGCAGCTGCCCATCCACCTGGAGGAGCAGCTGAGCAGCCCCCCCACCCCAGACACTCACCTGGGCAAAGGTCAGCTCCTGGCTGCCTCCCGTCTGTCCCAGCCCTGACCTCTGCCCGTTTGACCTTCTCCACCACTCCCAAATCCTAGCAGGAGCTTTAAGGAGGCAGTGTTTCACCAGGGCAAGCCTGGAGGCTCTGCACCCCCTTTCCCAAGGCTGTATCCTACCACACCCCCTTCCAGGTGGCTCCATTGCTCCTGCAGAGCCAGGGGCTCTCGGGAGCTCCACTACTCTCTGCCCTGGGTGGGAGCAGAGTGTGTGCTCTGGAAGTACCCAATGTCCAAGAACCCCAACACCCCAGACCACAGTCACACACATGGGCTGCTCCTCCACAGATACGGGGCCCCCCAGGCAGGGACCCAGCAAACCCCCCTGTTCAGGGGCACAGAGCTTCAGCACAGAGAGGGACACGGGCAGCTGATGCAACAGCCACTGTCCCCAGAGCCCAGCACAGCCCTTGTTGGAGTAAAACCCGCCCAAGCTCAGGGCTTTATCCCTCAGTTTGGGGCCAGAGACCAGACCTCACACCCCAGCGGGGTCCCATGGGCACAAGTCCCACCTACAGTCACCTCTTCACACCCTCTGCTCCATCGCCCACGGAAAGGAACATGGAGGGGCAGGAAAGATAAACCAGACGGGCTGAACCCACCCCACACCCGGCTCAGGGCACCCCCGGGACCCGCTCCCGCAGACCCCAGCCCCCGGGGCGCACTTACAAAGATGGCCAGGTTGAAGAGGATCATCATAACCTTGATAAAGGTAAAGCACCCCATCTTTGCACCTAAGGAGAGTGGAGAAGTTACCGAGGAAAGCCCCCACCCTGGCACCGCCGGTGCCCTCCCGCGAGCGGAGCCCAGCTCCCCTCCAGGGGAGCCCGGGGGAATACCCCTGGGCAGGGAGGGACGGAACCCGACCTACCTGGACGGAAAGCAGATCCCAGCACCACAACCTTACTCCACCTACCCCAACCCTCTCTACCTCCGCCACCCTCCCGCCGCTGCCCTTTAAACGGGCTCGGCCCCGGGGCCGCCCCCGCCCCGTCCGGCCCCGCCAGGGCCACCCCCTGCGGGTGTCCCGGGGATCCCGGTGCCTTGCTGCCCTCTGCAGGGACCGGGCAGCCCGGACGGCTGCTGCCCGCGCCCATCGCCGCGGGGCCTGGGGGATTCGGTGTCCCCGTCCCGCTGCTGCCGGGAGCTGACAACCCCCGGGGGTCGCACGCCCTGCGACCCGGCTTAGCCCCAACCCGACAGAGCCCCGCGGAGCAGGAGGGTGAGACCCCTGCTATGGGGACTTTAGCGGGAAACGATGTCAGCCCCGGGGGTCTTCAGCCCACGGCGGATGCTGCAGCTGTGGGGGTACCACCCGCTGCCCTCCTCCGCAGGCGGTCTGCAGCTGTGCTTGGGATTTTCCAGCTGTGGACGGCTCCAGCAGTCACAGCCCCCCAGTCTCAGCCCCTCGGGTCACAGCCCCCCCTCTGCCACCCGTGGCTGAGCCATCC
Organism: Neopelma chrysocephalum; assembly: GCF_003984885.1. Taxonomy (NCBI): domain Eukaryota; kingdom Metazoa; phylum Chordata; class Aves; order Passeriformes; family Pipridae; genus Neopelma; species Neopelma chrysocephalum. The sequence goes on from NW_020897721.1 coordinate 3,310,278, forward strand.
CATCTGCCCAGGACGATTCTGTGGGTGCGCTGCTGGTCCCCCCTTCTCGGGACCACCCAGGCAGGGATCTCTCCAAAACCCAAACCTCCAACACCCTGGGTGAAAAGAGAAGCACAGGGGGGAACAGCTGCACAAGCCGGTTTACAAAAAGGAAAAGCCAAAGCTGTTCGGGCCGTCCCCAACTGCTGCGCTGGGAGGTGGATTTTTGCCGGCGGGGACACAGCGGGGTGGTGGCAGAAGAGGACGGTGACAGCCATAACAGATGCCAGCGCTGGAGCAGGTCAGCAGAGACCTGCCATAGCCTAAGGGCTGCCAAAAGTGTATTTCTTTGGAAAGACACTTGAAACAGGGCTGATTTTCCACAGAGGAGGGCTACAAGAGAGCCACACAGCACACGGTGGGGAAGCTGACGCCCAGGCCTGCCCCTGGCGGTGGTCCTTGCTGGTCCACTGCACCTCTGGGGCAGGAGCTTGTGCTGGTCCCCTCCCCAGCACCCCCAATGCATCCCTTCAGCTTGTCATCAGACCCAGGAGCGATGCAGGAGGCAGGGGAGAGAGATCTCATCCTGCAAGAGCAGGCAGGAAACCAGTCTCTGTGTGCTCGGCAGAGAGCCCACGCCCAGCTCCCCCGAAACCCCAGAGCACATTCCCTGCCTGGCCATAATGATACATTTCAGTAGGATGAAGTCAGCCCCACTGGGCTCCAGCCAAATCCCGGTGGTATTTGGGGGAAGCCTCTGACCCTCCCAGGCACCCTGAGTATTAAGGCAACCCGTGCTGCAGCTGGGGGCTTTAGCCCTCTCCCCCTCACTGCCTGCAGCCTCAGCCCTTCCCTGAAGCAGCTGCTATGAAGCTGCTCAGGGTGAGGGATCCCTCTCCCAAAGGGGACTGCTGCTCCTAAATTCAAATGAAGACCATCATATTGCCCCTCTCCCAAAAGTTGCCCCATCCCAGCCTGACCCTATTTGCTGCACGAAAACCCCCACCCCAAAAATAATTTTTGGCAAATACGTAGATACTTGCTCTCCTTCCCAGTCATTCCCAGCCACAGGGAAAAACAAAGGACAACTTATGGGCTGCTCCCCTCACCTCCCCAGTGCCACAGCCTGGGGCTTGGCCACTCCCCAGTGTCACCCCACTAGGGAGCCAGGGCTGGATTTTCTGGCTCTCCAGGGAGGCCTGACCTGGCCACACAAGGACAAGCCTAGTGACATTCCCACATCCCTCCTGCCCAGCAAGGCCACACCATCTCCCTGCTGTCCCCATCCCATCACACAGCCTGATCCTCCCTGAGGATCCCCTTCCCCGGAGCATGGGGATGCCTCCTCAACAGGGCATGGGACACAAGGCTCCTCCAAGCCACCTGGCCCTGGGAAGCTGAGAGCAGGGAAGTGGCAATAAGTGGCCACTCCTGAGGTCCTCTGTCCCCTCCTGAGGTCCTCTGTCCCCACCCTGGCTGCTGACCCATGCCTGAGGGAGTGCAGGAGCCAGGCATGGTGTCAGGATCCGGCCATGGTGTCTACACCAAGCCCCCCTTCTTGGTCTTTTCTTCAAGGAAAAGCTGCAAGCTCTGCTCCAGCCTCATGCTGCCCTGGGCTGCCCAGGGAAGTGGTGGATTCTCCGTCCCTGAAGGTTTTTAAGATAAGACAGGATGTGGCACTTAGTGCCATGGTCTAGTAACCACGGTGGTAGTGGATCAAGGGTTGGACTTGATGATCTCAGAGGTCTTTTCCAACCCGTCTGATTCTATGATTCTATGATTCTGTTATTCTTCCAGCTTGTGTTTGCATTTTGAGCTCTCAAGTGCTGAATTTCCACCCTGCTGATGAACCTGGTCTTTGGCATCCTCTGGTTGACATCCAGGCACACAATGGGCACAGCCTCCCCTGCATTGGCACCCTCCTACCCAGGGCTCCAGCAAGGCAGCTGCTGGGTGCTCCGAGGAGGCATTTTGGAGCAGCCATCCGTCCCTCTGCACAGCAAATTAGACAGCAAGGTTAACAAAGCATCTGCTTGGGAGTAAGTGGGGAGAAACCTAAACTGGCATCTCTCAGCCAGCAGGGCAGGAGGCGTCCTGGCAGCCCTGAACAGGCCCTGCTGCTCAGCCCCTGCATGGATTAACAAATGCTAATGATCCTGATCGATCTGACAGTGAGGAGCCCAAGGGGGTGCTAAGCCAGGCTCACTTGGCTTAATGCAACCACTGGCACTCCGCTGGGCACAGGGGACATCCCCCTCATGCCTTAGCTTCCCTCCTGGTAAAGCACTGAGTAAGGAGCCCCAAGCGTCACCAGCCATGGAGACCAGCCAAGTCTGTGATTGACGGGATTTTGGGGTAGCTTCATCCAGGTGAGTCCCTTGCAAAGGGCTTTCACATGTCTGTTTTGGGTTGGCAGTGCCTATCCAGCTGTCTGTCCAGTATCCAGTCACCTGGAGAGTCTGGATGCATGGACACACTGCAATGTGCCGGAGATGAACCTGACTTTGGATTTGCAGATGGAAGTTACTGAATGTTGCAAATTTGTGCTGAATTCATCACTTCCCACCTCCTGATGCAGAGAAATAAATATCTACGGCAGCCAAAAGTTTTTGATGTCTTGAAAAGGACGCATTTCAGTTCTCAGCTTCAAAAATTCAAAGACTTTTGGCCACAGAACTGGGGAAATCACCGATTCCTCCACCACGGGAGGGACTGACCACACCGATTTCCCTGTGGCTGTGGCTCTTTCAGGAGAATCCTCCCTGTTTCCGTGGCTATGTGCAAAACCACAACTTGAGTCCAAAACACAGGCATTGCCCCATCTGGTACCGTGATCTCTGCCATGTGGGGCCCAGGGTGTAAATACAGATGTGATAAGGGGGGGCTGCAAGTGTGTCCCCCAGTGTAAGGACCTGGCCCTGTGCCTTACGTAGCTGATGTTAATCATTATGCTGTTTCCAGCTGTGTGTTAATAATGCAATTAAAGAGGGGCTCCAGGACACCTCTCTGCTTTTGTATCGGGCTGAGCTTCTTCCCACGGGTGTACCCCCACAGTGACTCTCCCGGTGCCTGCCCTGCCCTGCCCTGGCCGCCTGCCCACACCCCTCCAGATAGCATTTCCTTGTTTCTCACATGTGTCCAGGCCGGCAAATCCCTCCCGAATTAATTAGCGAGGGCCATGCCGAGGCGCCAGCTGCCGTAAAGCCCAGACGGGCAGATTCAGGAATGCAGAGGGCTGCGCTGCAGGGTCACATCAGGATAACTCCACGTCTGAGCGCCGACGCTCCGGGGGCTCCTGCAGGCGAGAGCCGGGCTGCGAAGCCTTTACCGCTGTCTCGCCTGCGAGGATGGCCAGGGCTGTGTGGTTGATGGAGCTTTCTCCCACCAGGGAGACCCTTTCCACTGCAGAGTCGGGGTACAGGACCTGACCCAGCTCGGGAAGTGCTACTGCCCGCTGCCCAGAGAGGTGGCACTGAGGGATGCCCTGGCAGCACCCATTCCGGCAGCTCCTGGCACTTGCCGTGCTGTGAAGCTTCAGCCCTGCAGAGCGGCGCAGGGAAGAGCCCCGGCAGCGCCCCCAGCCTTTCCTTGTGTTCCTTGGGTTTTCTCCAGCGTCTTCCTCCCCAGGTCTGAGGTAGCCCCAACTCAGTGGTGGTGGCAGAGAGCGTCTGTAGAACAGTGCAGCTCCCAGCTGTCCATGGGTGCCACGCTGGGAGGTTGTTTCAAGAAGCACTTGGCTCTTCCTAAATCAGAACCCAAAGAGGCCAGAGCGCACTCCTGGGCACTCTGGGAGAAAAGCAAGAGAGAGGGAGTTTTCCTGCTCCTAAAGAGAAGAGAAAGCAAAGCGTGGAGCCCTCCACAGTGGGGAAACAGAGGTGAAACTAAAAGAGTGGACTGAAATGTCAGTGGAAACCTGAACCTTTTCTCTGTTTTCTCCAGCTGGGAAGGGCTCAGTCCAGTTCTGCAGCCTCACATTCTCCAGCCAGGCACGTTAACAACTGTATTTATGCTCTATTTATTCACAGTGGCTAACTTCCCTGGGCGTGAGCTTGGCCCAGCACATCCAGGGGCCGGACGGGATGGCACTGGGGAGGTCCCAAAGAAAAGAGGGGAGCAGCGGGACCCCTGTCATTTTGGGAAGGCCAGGACAGGCAGTCAAGGCGGATGCAAAGCATCCCCTGCTCCCACCAAGGGTTGTCCCTCCGGCCAGGAGAGGAGAGGGGCTACAGCAGGGCATTGGGACCCCAGTGAGGAGACACATCGCTCACCTCCCCATACCCCCATCCTGGGCTGTGTGGACACTGAGCAAAGAGGGGCTTGAAGGGAGCCACGGGGTGCAAGGAGCAAGGCAGGTTCCTCCTGCACACTCCACAGAATAGTCAGGGCGAGGCAAACCAAGGCAAAGCTCTCGTTGCCATGAGTGCTGCTCATTAAGCCAACGAGGATGGATCTGTAGTTAATCAGAGCCTGACAGGCAGCTCCTCTGGCTCAATAAATAGCAGTCAAGGTCTGAAGCACCTTTTGCTTCTTCACAGGGTGCTCTCTGAAGGCTCTCTGCCTGCCTTGGGGGATGTGCCCAGCTCTGGACTGGAGTGGGGTGAGGGTTTGAATAAACCGTGTGGGGTGGTACAGGGTGAAGGGCAGCCCAGGATGCAGAGTTTTGGGAACGATCCTGCTGCAGTGCAACTGGAATAGGGTGTAAGGGGTGCTCTGAGGGTCCCTGGAAGTCAGAGAGGGCTGGGGTGATGCTCAGCCCCATCCAGTGGCAGGGTGGTGGGCAGTGAAACTTGGCTCCAGCGGGAGATGGGGCCTTTGTGTTTGGGGACCCTGAAGTGCATCAGGAGGGAAAGATATCTGCTGCTGGGAAGGAAGGATCCCACTCAGCATCCTGAGAAGGGGAGATGATGGATGTCATGCCAGGTTGTTTCCCTGCCCCAGAGCCCCAGGACTGTGTTAATTCCTGGACTGTATATAGGCCCTATCCCACCCTATCCTATCCCAGGATAGGATGGGTGGTAATACCGGATGGTGATGTACCCACCAGCCTCCCCGGCTCTAATGCTCTCCCAGGACAAAAACACCTCCTTGCCTTTCTCCAGGCAGCCCCTTGAGCACTGGCACCATGCTCAGCCTGGGTGACTTGATAACCCCAGTGGGAGACTCTGGGGAGGCCAAGCAGGGCTTTGGACACTCAGCAAAACCTCTTCATCCCCGATGGGGCACAGGGAACACGACTGGGGAAGCACAGCTCGGGGGAGGGCAGTGTGTGGCTGTTCATAACCAACTCCAACTCCGTCCTGGCAGCTGCAACAGCAGCACGGTGCCAGCAGAAATGGGACGAGGGAGAGAAAAATCCCTTTTAATCCCCAAAGACCAACAGCTGGGCTGGATCCAGCTGGGGAGTGGGCCAGTGGGGACTGCATGCTGCCCAAGGAGATGCAGCTGAGGAGAAATCCCCCAGGATGCTGCTGCCCTGCACCGTCAGGCCATGTGCTGCAGGGAAAGGAGGGGGGAGTTTGATGAAATTACGGGTGAGAAGGGCCCTCCATCTGCGTTGCTCTGCTGGCCTGTCTGTCTCAGTTCCCTCAGTTTTCCCAGCACTTGTGATTCCTCCTTGGACTTTGTGCCACCCCTGCACTGCTCCCTGCAGTGGCCTGGATTCAGCCAGTGTGCATTTGCCAGAGCCTGTGTTTTAGGTACCATCTATTTTTAGGATGTCCAACCTGCAGCAAAGACAAGGAGCCACGACCATTTCGGAGGAGTCAGCGTGAGAAACAAGGATTTAAAAAAAAATAAATAAAAGTAAAGCAAGCCTTTGTGCCTCTGGGAACATCACATCAACCCCTCTGTGCCTCACGGACAGTCAAATACTGGGACAGCTTGTCCAGACTCAGGAGGAGAGCGAGGAACCGGAGCATCCCTGGGCTGGGATTCTCCATGGCGTCTCCTGCCTGTCCTGTGCGTGTTTTCCAGCCTGGCTAAAGGAAGGGATCCTATGTGGGTGCTCAGGGAGAGCTGGATGGCATAAGGGGGGTGTCCATGGGGTGCTGGTCCTCCTCTGTCCTTTAGCATCCCTAAGGATGGATGGAGACCCACAGATGGGAGATCTCCATCCTACAGAGGATGCAATTTTGGAGCAGCGATGCTGCATCTGGGGATGAAGTCATCCACCTACTCCTACAATTTTCCCTCCTCCTCCTCGGTAGCCGGGCGCCCCCCCCCCCGCCGCAGCGCGGCGGGGGGGGCGCCCGGCTACCGAGGAGGAGGAGGGGGAGGAGGGACGCTGACATCACCGCCGGAGCGCGGCTCGGCGGGGCCGGGAGCCGGCTCCGCTCCGCTCCCGTTCGCCGCTCCCGCCGGTGGAGCCACCGCGCCCGGTAAGGCTGGAGGGGCAGCGGGAGGGCTCTGGGAGGCAGGTGGATGGATGGACAGACAGACAGCTGCTGCTCGTCATCCCTCCATCCCTCTTCCACGGGGTCCTGCGGGAAGCTGGGGGGCAGCGGGTCGGCAGCAGCACCGTCTTTTCCCCCCAAGGGATGATGTCACTCTTGGAGGAATATATAAAAATGCATCAAAAAAATTAAAAAAAAAAAAAAAAGAAACGGAGGGGGGGAAATAAACCAAAAACCAAACCCACATGAAAATCCTACATCTTCATCTGCCAGCTCCGTGCAGCAATGCCAGGCTGGAGCTGCCGGAGGGGAGCTGCGTGCAGCAGGAGGTTTCTCAGCACATATGTCTATTTTAAAAACCCATGGCGTGATCTCTTGCCCTACTTTCCAGACTCTTGCCGGTACTTTCCTCGCGTGCAGCGGCCGAGCCCTGCTGGCGGGAGCTCCCTGGGAAGCAGGAGCTCAGCGAGCTGCTGGGCTCTCCCTGGTGTTGGGAGGCTGGGATGGGGGGACAGGACACGAGGTTGAGGTCAAGACAGCGCTTTGGTCACTAACACGCTGCCTTTCTCTCCAGCACACAGAGGGAGGTCCCCAGCACCGTGTGGATGAGGCCAGGCTGAGAAGACGACTCACATTTGTACCCTCTATCCCAACTAGCCTCATTCTCTTCCCTCCATTCGCCCCGGTGAAGAAACAGCTCCTTACCCACACCTGAACCAGCCCTGATGAGTCCCTGACATTGGCGTGGCTCCACAGCAATTTTGGGGTTGGAGGGTCAGGAGCTGCTCTCCATCTCGGACATCTTCCAACACTGAGATTTCCATTCTGCGTGTGCGGGGAGAGGAGCACTCCCAACCCCTCCGCACTGCCCAAGCCCAGCCGTCCCTGCCCTGTGCGGGCGCCTCGGGCCCCTGATGCCCGGCTGGATCGGGGCAGTGTGACCCACGCCACGCTGTCTGGCTGGATCGGGGCAGTGTGACCCACGCCACGCTGCCGCCATGGCCTCCTCGGACGGGCTGCAGTACCGGGCTCTCTACGAGTACCAGAAGGACCGGGAGGAGGACCTGGCGCTGTGCCCCGGGGATGTGCTGACGGTCAGCAGGGCCGGGCTGCTCAGCAGCCCCAACTACAAGGACGGGGACGAGCGCAACCCCCAGGGTTGGCTGCACGGCATCAACGAGCGCACCAAGGAGCGCGGAGACTTCCCCGGCACCTACGTGGAGTACCTGGGCCCCGCACGCATTGCCGCCGCCGCCACCAAGGCCAGGCCACGGCCCTTGCCCCTGCCACCCGCTGGGACCCCCACGCCCTGGGGTGAGTGCTAGGGGAGCAGGAAGGTGGGAGCCCACGGGTGCGTGTCCCCTGCAAGATGGCGAGGGTGGTGTGGAGCCGGGGTGGATGCTTGCGATTTAGGTGGCTTGGTGGGAATCCACCCTCGGGATGGGGATCCAAACACAGTAAGAGGAGCTGTCCCAGGAATTACCTGCCCTGGTGCATCATGGCAGCCTCAGGGGAGGCAGGGGGTGCCCGGAGTGTCGCTACCCCCCAGGCAAACATGCTGCAGGGATTGCTCCTCACCAGCATCCCAGGCTGGCTGCTGTGCTGGCATGGGGTGTCCAAGGGGATCCACGTCTGTGAGAGCACAGGAGAAGATGGAGGAGCCCTTTGGGCCCCCAGAGAGGATCAGAAAGCCCCGTGGTGGTCCCCAGAGACTTTTTTTCCAATTGCTCTTCTCCCCACCACTGCGGCACCTGATTCAGGCTGCTCTCAGTGCCCGGGCAAGCTCTGGCCCTCGGCCAGCTCCCAGCTTCATTGTCACTTTGTGCAGGCTGGGACAGGGAACAATCTTGGCAGGCAGTGGAATTGGTCCCTGGGGGGCTCTTCTATCCCTGGGGGCTGCAGCACTGGGGGGAATATTCAGGAAGACCCTTCCTGGCACAGAGGCCTCTGTCCATTTCTCTGCCGAACTCATGCAGCCAGCTCTGCCCTCACCATGGCCAAAGGCCTTAGGGCCAGGAGGGGTTTCACAGCAGTTACATAATGTACACAAGCTAAAAAAAAAAATAAAAGGCAGGTAAGAATCCCCCCTTCCAGCCAGGCATGTCCTGGCAACCCCAGCCAAAGCCACGGTGCTCTCCTGCTCCGGGATGTGACGGAGGAGAAATGGCTGTCTGTGTGGGCCTGGGCTGGGAGAGAGGCATCACCTTCACCTGTGACTGCTCAAAACCTGCCCAGTTGCTGATCTAGCACTCTGGGCACCCTCCCTGCCCAGTTTGGGACCATGGTACAGGTGTGGTAACCAAAGAACCTGCTTCCCCTCTGGGCTGGATGGACATTGGAGGTACCTTGGTCCCAGGTTTAGAGGGGCATCCACTGATGAGGAGTCCATCTCTCTTCAAAATATGGTTCAGGACCACCTTGCCACCATGATTTAAGAGGTGGGGACCACCTGGCTCCTGAGCTGAGCACTGCGTCATCCATGTCCATGTGTGGGGTTGCCGGGCAGTTCCTGATGCGGAGCCCCCCCAACCATGTGAAAAGGATGCTGGGCCCCCCTCTGCCTCCCCTCCCAAAAGTGCAGGTGCTCCTCCCTGACCAGTGATCTGAATGTACCAAGGTGGCCACAGTCCCACCAGCACTGGCGAGGCTCCCAGAGCAGCTCCATGCTGGCTTTGCAGGAGGGTGGAGACCACTTTTTGGGCGTGCTTACCCTGCCAGATGGGGGGTTTGAGCCTCCTTCCCAGTCAAGCCCAGTGGTGCGTGAGGAGCCCTCTGCCCTGGCTGTTCAGCAGGATGAGCCCTGGCAAACTCGGTGCTGTAGCCTGGACAGCTCGGGTCAGACAGGAGCAGACCCTGGGGGTCTCCAGCCTCATTCACCAGGGAGAAGTGTGAAGTCACCTTCTTGCTTCTGCCCTTGCTGCCCACCACCACTGCCCTGTGCCTGCCTCACGCAGGGGTGGGCATGGGCTCCTCTCCAAGGGGCTGGGACATGTGCCCCAGGACCCCTGCCCGCAGGTGCTGGGGATGTGGTGATGCCCCACAAGCCAAGGAAGCTCATCTGCCTGGAGAGCCTGGCCCATGCTGGAGGTCTCAGTGCAGGAGCCCCAGCCGTGCACGGGTTTGGGCAAGGGGATAACAAAATTTTTAAAAATGTAAAATTCATATTTTTTTAATAGGGGAAAAAAAAAATCCCTAAGAGCAGGTTTTGGGGGTAGGTTGTGGAGAGTGCTGCTGTCTGCAGGACGTGCTCTGGCCATGGCCAGGCGTCCAGCCCCGCTGTCCAGGGGCATGTTGGGTGCCGCCTCCTCGGTGCTGTGCTGTGAGATGCCCCTCTGTGGAGTGCCTTTCCTGGGGCAATGCCAGGGTGTGCAGGCACCTCAGCAGGGGAGATTCGTGTCCCACAACCACATCCTTCTGCAGCAGGGGAGCAGTGTGTGCCATTTTACGTCAGTTTAAACCCAAACCTCCTGGCTGGCGAGAGTTCCCTTAGAGTAAAAATCTCCAAAATCCTTTTGAAAGAGAAGGTGCTTTTGGTTTTCTTTTTTTTTTTTTTTTAATTCTTGCCATACTGTTTCCATTTCCAGATGGAGGTTTGAGGGATCTTTTTTTTTTTGGCCAGCCCTAATTTATTTTTCTGCGACAGCAGTGCACCACCCAGAGTGCCCTCAGTGCCCACCGAGCCCTGGTGCCACACAGGGACCCTGAGCTGGCTGAAGCCATGAATGACAGAGAGACACTGCATGTCCCAGCCGTGCCTTCAAGTCAGGGCTGACTCTGCAGGGAGAAATGGTCTTTTTTTTTAAATTAAGTAACATCCCGAAGATGACTCTGCAGCAGATCTGAGTCCCAGGAGATTTCCCAGGAGCTCAGTGGCTGTTTTGCCCCTGACTAGTTGTGCCCAGTGGTCCCACTGACGAGAGGAATCACCTCCACTTCACCTGGGGCTGGAGCCAAGCAGGGTGTCAGGATGCTGGGGTCCAGCTTGGCACAGCTTGGGGCCATTACTGTTGTTCCCAGCAAGGAGGAACAGACAGTTATTTTTCTGCAGTCACCACCTTACCCCTAAGCCATTGGTTTGGAGGAAAAGCCCAGTTTTCCCTAATTACAAAACCACTCATGCGGTGGTGACATTTTTACACGAACTCCCAACGATGTGCTTTGCTTTAAACCCTGAAATCTTCCCTGTTCCCACCCAAGGCACCCACACATCCCTGTTGGGCAGCAGAGGAGACCCCCTTGCTGGGCTTTGGGGTTACAGCCGTGCCTGGGGACTGGATCAGCCACCCACAAGCGGGAGGTTTGCATCCCTCCCTGTTCTCCAGGAAGCACCAGGGCATCACTGCGGTGAGGATCAGAGCCTGGATCCACCTGTTGTGGCCAGGTTGTGTTTTTGCAAAAGACTGAAGGCAGCGTGGCCCTCCCCAAAGTCCCTTTATTTTTTTTTTCCCAGCATTTCCACAAGTACGTGTCTGTACTGCAGCAGTCGCACAGGGCTCTGATGTGCTGCAGCCAGTGGCAGCCCCTGCCCCTGCCAGGCCCCTGCCCACTGCCTTTTGGGGGCTTTAAAGGCCACTAAAGAGAGAGAATGGGGAGAAATCCCAGAATTGCACTGCTAGAGCCTCCCTTGGGTATAACCCGCACAGGAAGGGTTCATCAGCTGGGGTAAAAAGGGACGGGTGGATACAACATTCCCTGGGGTAAGGACAGCTGCTCTCCTGCCTGCTGAGGGGTTTGCTCCTCTCTGTCATGGTCTAGGGTGAGGTGTCCTTGGCATAAAACTCAGGAGTCAGCAGTACATGGGGATTTGTGCCGTGGGAAGCCTGACCCATGTTTGGCCAAAGGGCTCTTCAAGGACTGAGTCCTGCCTGGGCCTGTGCTCAGTCCTGTCATAGACACCAGAGAATCCAAGTGGGTGAGAGCTGCAGAGAGCCATGTCAGTGGTGGGTATGGATCTGGTTCCCAGCTCCTGCCTGGTGTCACTGTGGGCTGTGGGTGATGAGTGAGGGCAGTCCCGGTGCCATAGGAGGAGAGGTGGGGAAGGGATTTTGGCCTGAAGGATCTCCATGCTCAGGGTGGGATGTTCCCCACGGGCAGAGCATGTGCCCGAGCATGTCTTTGCATCTCAGCAAGCAGCTGAGCCCCCAACAGTGACTCTTACTGCAAAAAGAGGATAAATAAGGCAGAAGTGCTCCAAAATTGGACAAGCCTGAGCCAAAGTATTGGCTGTGGCTCTGCCAAAGCAGCAGCTTGATCCTATCATGGGGCAGCTGAGAAAAGAGACTGGAATTCCTGCAGGCAGGAATTTCCAAACCTTTTCTCCCCTTCTTTCCATCACAGGGCTCCCCGGGCAGGCAGAGCTCGCCGAGCATCCCACCCTCCCCGAGCAGGCGCTGCCGACCGTGGCCAGGCTCATCGAGGCGCTGGAAAAACAAGGTACGGAGACCCGGGTTGCCCGTCCCTCTGCAGGGCACACACGGGGCACACGTGCAGCCACCGGCTCTGCCGTGCTCGGAGAGGCCCCGAGAGCATCACCAGAGCCAAACCTCTGCCCACTCCCCCTGGTACCCACGCAGAGTGGGAGCTTGGTGTTCTCGGTCCCTGCCTGCTTCCATTATGTTGGAAAGGAAGATGTGGAGCTCAGCATTAACCCCTCTCTCCTGCCCGTCCCCCAGGTCTCGACAGCGAGGTGCTCTACAGATCTGGCCCCAGTGCCCTGGGGGATGCTGAGCTGAAGCAGGCCCTGCTGACGGGTAAGTCCCAGAGCCGCATTTTTCCCTATATTGCCGGGAGGGAAGGGGGCTGTGGAGGTGATGCTGCCCTGGCCCAGCAGGGAGGGGTTATGGCTCCAACATCATTACGGCCCTAATCCCAGCTCTGTGAGGCCCTGCCTGCACGTGGACCCCTCTCCACTTCCCCAGTACCCCGCGTGATGCAGCCAGGAGGGTGCAGGTGCGGGGCTGGGGCACTTCACTAGGAGCTCTATTATTTTTTAGGGAGAAAAATACTGTTGGGGGTTTTTTTCAGATCTCTAGGGTTTGTATCTGAGGATCAGGGCAGGCAGAAAGCCTCTTGTGGGTGTGATAGGGAAAAAGAAAGAGGAAAGGAAAAGCTTATTATTTAGGAGAATGGGAAGCGGTTTGCGGGACTTTGGGGCATGAGCAGGGTGGGCAGGAGGGAAAAAAACATCTTCCCCACCCCTGATTCTAAATCCACGGCTGGGATAGGATGGCACGGGGCGGCGAGGGGGGGAAGAGGAGGGGGGACACGCGATGGATCCAGTGTGCCGCTCAGATTTGAGTACTTGGGGGGTGGGGGGGCTGCGTCGAGCATCCCCATGGTCCGGCCGCGGTGCCCAGAGGGCGGCACTGTGACACCAGGCACGGGCGGCCCCGCACAGCCCCGGGCCGGCCCCACATCCCACCGCATCCCGGGCGCTGCCGGCCGGGGGGCGGCGGGAGCCGGGCCGTGTTGCTGGGGAGAAGGGCTGTGATGAAATCGCTATATTAAGCACCATGACCTCATCGCTTCCCGCGCACCGGGAGCCGAGTCCCGCCGGGCGGGGAAGGAGTGGTGCAGGAGAGGAGATGATGGAGCTCCCGGGGCTGCTCCGTCCTCACTGCCCGAGGAGACCTGCGCTCCCCCGGGGGTGATGGGGGTACAGGGCACCCCACCACCCCACTCTCCTCTGCCAGCTGTGGGCTCAGGAAGCCCAGAGCAGCAACTGCTCTTCTTCACAGCCTTGTCCCCTAGCCCAGATTTCATGGCTGAGCTCTGGAGGAGGTGAAGGCATCCAAGAGCAATCCCCTCGGCTGCTCTGGGCACTGGTGCCTAGGCTGGGCAGGGGCAGCATGAGAAGGATGCTTTGCTTTCTGAGCACGCAGGAGTTACAGGTCCTCCATTCTTCCCATACAGCCGGTGCAGCATTCCAGGCAGGCCCAGGGCTCCCCACAGAGAGCCACTGCACCACAGCAGTCACTGCCAAAATCCTGCCCAGCCTTGGGAGACTCCCCCTGCCCAGGGGCAAACCCCACTGTCTTGGCAAGAGCCTGGGCTAGAGCTCTGAGCAGCTTCAGGGTCTGTCCAGGTCTGTCCATCTCCCAGTTCAGGGGCCAGCACCAGGCAGAGAAATGCCATCGTGCTCTTCAAACCATTTGAAAGCCCTGAAAAATCACCAACAGCCCTGGGAGACTTGATACTCCCAAGCCCCCATCTCCTCTGGGATCGAAATCTTTTATTTGGCACTTCAGGGGGCTGCCCTGTGTGCTCAGCAACGCTGAGCTGGGCAAAGCCAGAGCTCCTCAGAGCTGGCTGGAGGGGGTAGGATGTGTCTCACACTTATTAGCTCTCAGCTGAAGGGGCTGATGCTCAGCCCTGCCAGAGGGATGCTCTGCAAACAGGATGGGAATGATGCTCCTGCCAGGGTCAAACATCCCAGCAGAGGCCAGGCTTGGCAGCCTCCTCTCCCTGCAGCCTCCTGCAGAGGAGAGACCCGGTGGTGTTTGCCCAGGATCCTGCTGGAGCCCAAACTGGGATGGGGAGGGCAGGAGAGCATCTCTGCTTTGGCTGTTCCACCCTTTAATTGCATTTGGTGGAGTAAAACATCCCTGGTGAAATATTGGAATCTCCTTGCCCTGCACACGAGAAGGCAGAGCCGAGGGTCACATTCCTCTTCCTCCTGCACTCCTGATGGCTCGTCCCTCCAGTGTCCCATCTCTGCCAGCAGCTCGCCTGCGAAAGTCAAGCTCCATCTTGGAAAATGGGGAGAAATTGGAGCCAGGGTTGGCTGTGGCTGGAACCAAACTACATCTCAGCTGGGGAGAAAACCGGGTTCCTGGGGCGGGGGTTTCAGCTTCCCTGCAAATACCCAAATCATGCTGGTGTTTGGCAGTGGTGGCAGGAAAACTACTAGAGACTGCAAGAAAAATGGAGTAGGGGCTGGAAAAGTTCAGGTGTTGGTTTTCTAACCCCCAATTCTTAATGTGTCAGAGAAGACAGAGTGTTTTCTAGCCTGAAAGGGCATCTGAAGTTCCAGTGGGAAGGAGAAGGATGGTTCTCTGGGGACAAGGAGATGTGCAGGTCAGAGCAGCCCTGGCTGTCCCAGGGAGCCAGTGGGCATTTGTGTCCCTGGGGCTGGAGCAAAGGTACTCATCTGAGTTGTGTTGATCAAACCCTTTTCCTGTCATGGGCCCTTTTGGAGCCCTTGCCCTTTGGGGATCTGGAAGGATGGGGCAACCTCTGGAGCCGAAAATCACCCAGGCTTTGGGATGAAGGTTTCTCATCCTCGTGGGGCTGCAGCAACATCGGGCAGAGCAGACTTGGATGCAGCATGGCTCCACATGGCTCTGCAGCCTGGGCTGAGCCTGTCCCCATCCTGGCACTGGTGACATACTGCAGGTCAGTGGCATCTGACTGCTGGCTAGAGCCTGGGCACCAAAATTGGTACTTCCATGTTGGATGGTACAAGAAGAATTATTTATAGGTGAAAAAAAAAGGAGTCAAAGACAGAGCTCATCAATGAAGGGAGGTCAGTGAACTGATTGCCTTCACTGCCACCTGGCTCAGGTGACACCAGGGCTGGCGAGTGAAGCACGGACCTGAAGGGTGGTTGGGCTCACAGACAGCTTATCTTGACTCCGGAGGAGAGTGAATTGTTTTAGGACACTGGGTGCTCAATTTGGACCCTTATGCCCCTTAAGAGAGGCAAGAGGGGCCATGTGACATCACTGAACACGGGAGTCAGAGTCACATTGTGGCACCAAAAGGAGACTTACAGAAAAGCTGCAGTTCCACAGAGAACTCGGGGGAACTCACCAAAGGGTGGGAGGTGATCAGCCAGCCAGGAGCCCCACTGCAGTGGCAGGGGAAGAGAATGGGCAGAAAAAGAGGAATAAAGCAGAGCTTTAAACAGCAGCATCAGGGTGCAACGCTTAGCCTGGCACCTGGCACCCAGCACTCCCTGCAGTGCCCGAGCTGGGGGAGGTTTGGCTGGGGGGTGGCTGCAAAGTCCTGTGTGTTATGGCTGGGCAGTGCTTTGCCACCACTGAGGCATCCTCACCCCTTCTCCCTGGGGACAGCACACAGAGATCCTGCAGCCCCCCACAGGTCCCTGGGTGCCCAGAGATGGGGCTGAGATGCTCAGATGGGGCTGAGCCCATCCGGGATGGTGGCAAAGTACCGGAGCCTCCCCCACACTTTGGATAACCCCTACCCTGCTCAGCGCTCTGGCTTGCAGACGGAAACACCGAGACCCTTCCCCAGATACAAGAGCATCACTGGGAGAAGCCTCTGCTGTTGTCAGGGCCAGGCAGGAGCTGCCTGCGACTCGGGGTGCCAGGGAGAATCTGTCGGCAGCGCGAGGCGGATTGGAGCCGGTGTCTCCAGGCGTGCCGTGGCTGCGCTGCCATCCTGCGCGCTTTGATCTGGGGCCCCGGCGCAGAGCAGTCTGCCTGGAGACACGCTCACGTGCCCGGGAATTAGGTCAGGTCTCGGTGGGGATTAGCGAGCAATGGTGGGGTCCCGGGGCTTCACTGGGGCTGCCAGGAGCTGCTGCTAGGCAGAGAGGGTTGGGAAGTGAAGAGCAGCTTGGGGGGGTCTCACACCGCTTCCCCCCCCCATCACAGTGTGGATGCCCAGGGAGGGAGAGCATCCCCATCCTCATCCCTGGGATGCCAGAGAGACTTCGAGGCCCACAAGGGCTCTGGTTTCCCCTGGCCAAGCTATTAACTCCACCAAGATGACTCTCCTCCCGAGCACGAGGCGCCCCGGTGCCTGCCGCACTGCTTTTTATTTATACCTGCAGTGGAAATAAACCCCGTGTCGTCAGAGCCTGGCGAGAGGCATGAGCTCATCTCTTATATTTGGTGGTGATGAAAGAAGGGTAAATAAACGGCAGCGGCGGAGACGTCCCTGCCGGACCCATCAGGGAGAATTGGGTGCGAGTTTTTCTCGTGCCCTCCCAGAGGTGCTGGGGAAACTGAGGAAGGGAACTGCCCTTGGGAAGCTGAGGTGGGCACCCTCAAAGGGGGACCCAGTACCCCTGCCCTGGCTGAGTGCAAGCCAGGGATATGCTGAGATGAAACCCAGCTGGGAGGGTGATTTGGGCTGCCAGGTGCTCCTGTGCATGGGCAGGGGGTGCCCTGGCAGCTGCCAAGTCCCCAGTATTACAATGATGCTGAATCAGAGCTGGGAAATATTCCCTGATTCAGTGCACAGTTCCCCAGTAAACTCCCACTGTGGGTTGCCCAGGAGCCTCAAATGCCTGGTCAGGTCTGGGGGATGTACAGATCCTCAGGCAGGCATTATCCGTGTGGATTAGAAGGCATATCCCCCAGAACTGGACAGCAAGGACATCCCTCCAGCACCCACTGGCAATCAAAATCAAAAGGTGTGGAAGGGGTAGATAAACTCCCAAGTCAGTATTTCAGTCAGCCCCACGTACAGGTGGTTTGGGTGCCCCTCTGTCACGGGGAACATGCACCCAAGAGTGTCACACTGCAGCAGCACTTGTCCAGCTTGGCCTGTTGGACTCACCCTGCTGCACCCAGCTGGGAACAGAGCCGTGGGTGCTGGGCAGGGTCTGCACCCTGTCACCCACACGCTGTCCGGGGATGTTGGTGCAGCCGTCACCTGTGGCCACATGCAGGGGACAGCTGGTTACCAGGACCTGCTCAAGCCTCTCCTCCAAAACAACCCCCCACCTCCTCCATTACACCTCTTGGCTAAACATCCTCCGCGTTTACTGAAACTCCGGGCTTACTCACACCCCCCCGGCTGGCTGCAGCTGCGGGAGAGGTCCTGGAGTTTCCTGCCCAGCCTGACTCAGCCCAAAACCCCGGCACCCTTCCGCCTCTGCTGGGATGTGGGCTCTGGCATCCCAGTGGGAGGAGGTTGGAAGCACCCATTGTCTTTCCCTCTGGGCCAGTGGTCATCCCATGCACCCTTTCTCCAGTCCCAGATTTATTCCTGCTTTTCACCCCTCTGTGGGGAAGGCGTGCTCTCCACTGGTCCCCGGATGCTTGCTCTGACAGCAGGTCAGCAAGTAGGTTGTGTGCTGAAGGGGGTTGGTATGGGGTTAAGGTTGGGGTTTTGGGGTATTTTCCTTCTATTTATGGCAGGCAGATAGAATCCCTCCGTCATTCCTCCGTCATTCCCCTGGGGAAAGGACGGGAACATCTGGAGAGCAGCGGGAGAGCATTGACTCATCCTGCAGCTTCATTAACTTCTTATAGCTGGTTATCATCTCCCTCTGATAAGAAGAGAGCAGCATCCGTGGGGTCAGGCCTGTGGTAATTGTCTGGGAAGGCTCCAGGGTTAACCCTTCCCCAGCTGCCGGCTGAGCCTCCCTGAGCTGCCGGGGCACAGCCGGTGCCGGGGAGCAGCTCGGAGCAGCCCCGGGTTGTGTTCCCAGCGTAATGGGGAGCCCAGCTCAATGGCAGCTCCAGGGGGAGGAGAGGAGCTGGGGCAGGAGGATGCCACTGCACCTCCAGGAGGATGGGGGCAACGGGCTTAATGGCTATTTCTGGTCGCAGAGAATGGTGCCACCAGCAATCAGTCCCCGTTGGCGGGGTGTGAATCCCCCTGGTCTCCCCATCGTGCCTCTCTCTGGGTGTAAAGATGTTTTTGAGTCTCGCTTTGAAACCGGCTGAGCCTTCCCTTTGAACACCCCCCCAGGCCCGTGCCTAACGAGGCAAACAAGCTAATTAGGCCACGGTGGAGCCCAGGGCTGGTCGCCTGGGGCCAGCGCCCGGCAGCGGCCCCTTGCCTGCACAGGAACAGCTTGTGGCTGCTCTCCTCAATTCGCACCATCATCCTCAAGGCGAGTGACAGGTCCCTGCAGAAATTTCTGTGGCGAGTGAGAAGGGCTTTGGGGTTTGCCCGGTGCATTCCACTGATGGGAAAAGCTCTTCGCAATGCAACAAGACTCTGAGACCCACCAGCAGCATCCCTGGGTTTTAGCCATGCACTGCGAGGATTCAGACCAAAACAGGTGTTGGAGCATCTTGTGGGATCCCTGACCCCACTCTCCTCCACCTGCCCAGCTTGAAACAACCTATCAGCTCATTTCTCCAGGACAAAAATGGGGAATTGACTGTCACCCCCTGGCAGAAATAACACTTTTGGCCAGCCAAGAAGGTCCAGAAGTGTGGCTGGGAGATGGCAGCATGAGCGCAGACCAGAGTGGGGTCAGGGTGCATCTGGCACTGCCCTGCCTACCTCAAAGATGCCAAGGGCAGAGTGGTCCATGGGATGATGCTGTGACTTCGTGGGGTGCCAGAAAGGCAGCACCCACCTTTGCCCTGGGTCATGTCTGGCCAGGCTGGATGGCTACCCACCCCAGCGTGGTGGCATCTCTCCCAGCTGTCCCCACACTGCCCCGGGGCACAGTTCCCAGCCAGCTGGGTGCTTGCTCCTGAGGATGAGGTAGTGTCTCCCACGGCTGGGTTAAAGGCTTCGCTTTGGGCATTGGTCAATCTGTTTTCCCTCCGGCCTGGGAGCCAAATGGAAGGCACTGGCCATAAGGGACCCACTATGGCTTCTTGACCCCGAGCAGGCGGGCAGGCTCCCAGGCTGCCTGGCCCACAGTGGGGACATTCCAACGAGAGGAGATCAAGGTCAAGGTGACCAAAAACAGCTTTTCCCAGCTGCTTCCCATTCCAGCCCTGCTGACCATGTGTCTCTAAAGCCTCGTCCTAGGAAGTAGCATTTCTCCTCTCCTTTGTGTTTATTGCCCCAGAAGGAAGTGCAGCTGAAATGGCTGGAGACTCGTAATATTTTCTGCTGGAAAATGCTGGCCTGGGAGATTGAGCATCTCCCAAAATGGCACCAGTTTCAGTAAAGCTGCACCTAGGGGCAAAGACCGAGAGGAGGAAGGGGAGGGGGGCTCAGAGCAGGGCAAGCCCACTGTCTTCATAGTCACACCATGCAATTGGGGGCCTAATACAGCATCTTTAAGAAAGTGCCAAATGTGCTTTTTTGTTCAAAAAAATTTAACCTTCTCAAATCATACCAAATATGTTGGGCTTTTTTATTATTCCTGACCACCTCAGACATCCTCCAATTTCTCCTGCAAGGAGAATTTCAAAACATTGCATTTGGCTCCAGTTTGAATCAAAGCCAGATTTTGAAACCTCCAGATCTTTGCAAAAGGGACCAACGTCCTCTGAACGGCCACCACCCGGCCCAGCCGGGCTGAGAGACCTCCAAGACAAACGCATGAGGCAATACCAAAGGATGCTGAAAGGGCTCTTCCCCCTGGACCCTGGTGAGGCAATGTCCCCGTGCTGGCCCAGCCACGGGGCTCAGACAGACACATCCCACCCTTTGACTCCTGCCGGACCGTGGGACAGTTCTGCTCGTAGTGCTGCCCCTGTCCTGAGCCCAGGCTGTGTGATCTCAGCCCCTCCCTGTGCTTCCCCCCCTTCCTGGAGCATCCTTCACCACCTCCCCAGGGCAGCTGCCTTTCAGGGCTGGGAGAAGAGATGCCAATTGGGGCACATTCACAGTGTTTCAGGATCACTGGGGGTGGCATGGGCCTTTAGCAACGTGAATTGTCTGGGGACCATAACCCCATTCCATGAATGCATTTTCCAAGCAGTTCCTCCTGGGCTGGGGTCAGCACATGGTACCTGGCCCTGATGACCAGAGGATGCTTGGGGGGGCTGCTCAGCGCTTCCCATGGGTGCTGTCCTGCAGTGGGACCCCAGTGGAATGGTGAGATTCCCTGCCCCATGCTCTGGATGTGCAGTTCACACAAAGCAGAGATGCTGCCTCGTGCTCTCCATGGGCACATGGAACTCGGGGTCAGTGGAAACTGGGACAGGAATATTTGCTGAGAGGGGGGGTGGGGTGGTGGTGGCAGTGAAATCATGGGCTGCCACACTGGGGAGATGGGGGCATGGGCAAATAAATCAGCCCCCATGTCTGGAGGAAGGTCCCCAGGGATGGAAGAGCTCTGAGCTCTGCACCAGAGGGGCAGAACCACGGGCTCATGGTTCCTGCTGGCTCTTTCCCCGCAGACGCCTCGGCTGTGGACATGGACCTGTATGAGGCCCAGACACTGGCAGATGCCCTGAAGTGGTACCTCCAGGAGCTCCCATCGCCCCTCATCCCTCCAGCTCTCTACAGCGACTTGGTCCACATGGCTCAAGGTAAGCACACCCGGGCTCCCCCACACCTGGGACCTTCGTGAGGCTGAAGAAGCTTTGGTTAGACCCTAAAAAGGCTCCCCAGCATCTCCAGGGTGGCTCTGACCTGATCCCCTGCCCAATGCTGCACAAAGGGCAGGTTCTGAGAAGGACCACTGGGAACATCACGTGTGCCAGAGCAGCACCGCAAGATTTGGGAGGTGATCTGGGAAAGCAAGGGGAGGCCCAGAGGTCTCCTTTGTGCCCACCACAGCGTGGTCTTCTCCTGCTGCAGTGCCCAGAGAAGGAGGTGCTGCCTGCCAGGGTGAGTGGCTGCCAAGGCTGGGTGATGCTGGCCCCAGAAGAAAGCATTATTATAATATTTTGGCTCTGCTGCCTGGGAATTTTTTCCTGTAATCTCATTAACTCTTGGCTTTATATGGGCACAGAAAATTCTCTGCTTTTTCAGCTTAGTGCCATTAGGAAGTGCCTTTAGATCCCTGCAAGCTTTTCCACCTCTGTGCAAATGTATGAGACCATTAAGGTTTTGGTTTTATTTGCTTTTTTTTCAAATAAACAGAGCAGGGCTCGTACCCAGGCCAGCAGAGCCCATGGTCCATCTCAACAGTGAGCCTGGACTAAAATGCATTTCATGGGAGCCGCTCAGCCCCTCCCAGCCTGAGGCCCTGGGGGCATCACCAGGCACACATGAA
This sequence comes from Neopelma chrysocephalum, assembly GCF_003984885.1. Taxonomy (NCBI): domain Eukaryota; kingdom Metazoa; phylum Chordata; class Aves; order Passeriformes; family Pipridae; genus Neopelma; species Neopelma chrysocephalum. The sequence goes on from NW_020897721.1 coordinate 3,331,485, forward strand.
GCCCTTGCCCACCATGTTAGACAGGACCTGAATCCCTTGCTGCCTGTGAAACCGGGATTTCCCCTTCCACAGCAGCTCTCATCTCACTGCCAGTTGCTGCAGTATCCTACATCCCCGAGCATCACTTCTCCATCCTAATCCAGATTAGTGCTTGGGCAGATCATGTTCTTGGCTGCCTTAAGAGGCACTAAAAGATCACCCATGGCCAGACCAGCATGGCCTTTCCCTACCCTGTCCTGATGGGAGAAGGCCACAGGCTCTTTGTGACCTCCAGCAAGGCAGGGGGGACACATGGACAAGGCGAGGGATAACTCACAGCCCATCCTCCCTGCCCTGTGCTGGGACATGGAGCCAGAAGAAACACCCCTGGGGCTGGTGGCACAGAGAAGCTGCCTTCCCCTCACCCGTCAGAGCAGAAATCAAAGGCTGCCTCCCTTCCAAGGATAAAAACGCAATTAGGAAGCAATTAGCTGGGTTGCCTCGTTAAGCAACTTCAAAGGGAAGCGCCTTTCCCTGCAGCCTGTGCTGCAGTGGGCTCTGCTCCTGGCACAACAGGGGCAGGAGGAGGAGGAGGGGGTAGGAACGGAGGAGAAACCAATGAAAAGGGGATTTCTCTGGGTCTTAAAAGAAAAAAAATGAAAATATAAGTCTTTGAGGAGATGGTGCTGGGTTTTGGCAGCCTGCCCTGCAAGGCTCCTTCTGCCCTGCTTGAGGCTGAGGGCTGGAAAAGCAGCAAGATGACCACCTGCAAAAGGAGGGGGAAAACATCGCCAAATTCCCCCTTTGGCTGTGGGCCTTCTCCTGCGGGATCCTCCGGGTGCAAAAAGGTGCAAAAAAAGCAGGGACTGGGATAGGGGAGGCCTGGAGCAAAGCCAAATATGCCTCAGGAGCAGCTTGTTGGATACGAGTACTCACAAACACCCCATTACCATCCCAGCTGGGTTGCAGACCTGCTTTGGAGGGGATCCCAGACCCCTTCCCCTGCAGCTCTGGTGCACCCTGGCCCCAAGGATGGATGCTGGGAGCTGGCTGGGCACTGGCCAAGCCTCAGTCCTGGAGCAAAGAGCCGCGGGGAGCTGAGTCAGTCCCTGGCCGAGCCAAGCTTTGAAGGTGGCTGAGACCAACCCAGCCCTGGGGACCTCCCTGTGCCCCGCAGATAAAAGGGTTGGGACAAGGCAGGGATGGATGATGGCTGGACAGCGACTGTTTCCTGTGCCTGGGGCAGACTGCAATCCCAGGGCACTGATCTCACAGCTCACAAGACCAGGGAGCCCCAGCCAAGGCTGCCAGAGGCCACTGGGGACATGGAATAGGACACTGGTGGGAACGCCATGGGCTGTGGGCTGCTCGGGACACCCGTGATGGGGGTTCTGGCAGTACCTCCCTGATGTACAACACCACCAGGTGCCTGATTTTATTCATGTGGGCAATTCAAGCATCACTGGAAGTAGCTGTACCCAGTCAGCCCTCCCTGTCCTGTATTTCATGGGGTGTGAGACCACAATGTGGGGGCTGCAGGGGCCTCACTACAGCCACACCTGCTGCCCAGGTGCACATTTGGGTTTTTGCCTCCTAAAAAGCCTTTTCCCTCCCAGCTTGCTTTTTCTGCAGGGGAGGGCTGAGCCTTTAAATTCAGCAGATCTTCCAGCTGGTGCCCATTTCCCCACCTCTGCTTTGCTCTGCCTCTGCCATGGCTTTGCTGTGCACCAGGGCAGGGTTCTCACTGTTCTCCTCTGTTGGAGCAGCAGTGAGGGGTGTTTAGGTGCAGCCCTTTCCATGTGAGAAGCTCAGCCCCCCCATGCTCTCTCCCTGGCTGTGCTGAGAGGAGGAACGTGCTAAAGGCACCTGACAACCTGACCTGGGGTGGTGAGGTTGTGTGAGTGGGTAAATGGGGCTGGCAGCTCCCAGCGAGAGGAAGCCAAGACCGTGAAGACACTTGTGCATGCCCTGGGATATCCATGTGTCCCCCAGCCTGGCTGGGAAGAGATGGGCTGCATAGGTTTTGTGGGAGAGGTTAAGATCAGGGTTTCTTGGGTCTCTGGGGGGGAGCAGAGAACTGCCACAACTCATGCCATGTGTGCTGGGGGGTGCCAGGCTCCCATGAGACGCAAGGGGATGCTCTGACCTCCTGAACTGACCGTTTTCTTCCTGTGCCCCTCTGCTGCAGAGACCCCAAGCCTGGAGGAATGTGGCCAGCGAGCCAGAGCCCTGCTGGCCCCCCCAGCCCTGCCACAGCCCCAGGCACTGCTCCTGCGCCAGCTCGCCCGCCACTTCTGCCACCTCTGCCAGGGCACCCACCGGAGCCGCTTCTCACCCCGCCTCCTCGGGGAGCTTTTCGGGGAAGTGCTTCTCCGCCCTGTGGCAGCCAGGTGAGGTGCCCCTGCCACACACGGGACAGGGTGGGTGAGAGGAGGGTGCCCGTAGCCAGGCATGGACAAGCTGGTTTTGCTGGATGGCAGCCCACCAGTGGCCCAGCCCCAGGGTTCTCCGAAGGGGGAGCTGGATCTGGGAGCTCAGATGCTCAGACATCACACCCATTCCCGGGTGTGATGCACTTATGGAACTGGGATACACAGCATTGCCTCGGTCCCACAGGAGATCCATCAGGGCAGCTGGCTGCTGTCCCACGGGGGTTGAGGGTCTCCAGGGAGGCTGAGGTGCTGGCATCCTCACAGACCCCCTCCTTCTCCCCACAGCACCGAGGCAAGCCCTGAGCTCCGTGCAAGGATCCTCGAGTCCTTCATCATGGCCAGCGAGATGGCAGAGCTGCCGGCAGCTCCTGGTAAGAGATGTCCAGCTGGCGGTGGAGGGGGGACAGCAGGTGTGAAATTCAGGGAATTGGCAGCAGCAGCTCACGGGGCAGTTTTGGTGGCCGGTGTGGTGGCAGGAAGGCGCCCATGTCCCTGTGGCACTGCCCGGGCTATGCTGACTTCCTGGACAGGCAACCTGTTCCCATTGCCCTCCCTTCTTTCTCCTCACAGACATTGATTTTGGGGCATTTCTTTGCAGCCTCTCAGAAGGTTTGCAGCTGTTTTCTTGCCTAATGTCTGTGTCACTGCTCTTTGGTGCCAGTGTGATGCAAGTGGGTTCTGGTGCCCCATTTTGGGGGCTTGGTATGCATGGGAGCTGTCAGTGGAGGGCTGCTGTGCAGCTTGTTTCGTTGAGCAGGGATCTGGATACAGTCTGTGAGGAAAAAAAATACCGGCATGATCATAAAACGGCAGGATGGTTCTTGCTAAAGGATCAAATTAGGGTTTATGATTTTTGACTTGCATTTAGTTCCCATGTGTGCAGAATTGCACTGCATCCACCAACACACTGCTGCTTTGCCCTGTGGGGCATCCCCAGGGTGGTGACAAGGATGGGCACTTGTCCCCCACCTCTCCACGCATGGGAAAGGAACTGGGAGTGTGGGTTTTTCTGGAGATGTTAATGAGCCCACCCAGCCTCACCCCTCAGGGCAGCAGTCCTGCCTCTTTCATTACCAACACCAGTGTTTGCCTCCAGCACCTCTTTGCTCTTTTGCTCTGCTGGCCACCTGCTCTTGCTAGATCCCTCTTGCTGAGTGGCATCTCATGTCCCACTGGTGTCCAAAACCGAAGCACATCACCCCTGTGCCTTCTGCAGCACTTCAAGGACGGAAGGCAAGTGTTCCTTCCAGGCAGGGATGTACACAGGAGGGAGAAAGGTGCTCAGGGGAGCACAAACCACAAACCCTGAGGACCACCGAGACAAATCCTTGGGGGATCCCATCTCCAGGCTGCCACTGAGACCCATCTGTTCTCCCACACCAAGCTGCCCAGAGCTCCCAGTGCTGGGAGGCACAACTGCTTCCAGGCCTCCTGCTTGGAGATATGTTGGCACTGGCCCCAGTGAATCTTGTCTCTCTGTGATGTCTCTGGGTCCTTGTCACCACCCTGTCTCCCTGGGGGATGGCTGGGCCAGGCAGTATTATGACTCTTAATATTCCTCATAAATCAGCCCTTTCAGACTTGTCATCTTATTTATTGCTCTCCCCCAAGCTCTCGCCCATGAGTTTGCTGAGATACATATGTCTCTCTTCCACCTGCTGATCCAGATGTTGGGCAGCTGCAGCTCAGCGGTCCCCAGGGTCACCACTGCCCTCCCTGGACCTTGTGCTGTCATCAGCTGTCCCCACCCTGAAATGAGCAGAGGGGTTGGGCAGGATCCTGGGGTCCTTCTGGGTCAAAATCTCCCCTCTGGGCATCCCACAAGCGTGGGGCAGGGCACGGGACACCTGGGCTCGCTGTGGGACTTCAGACAAGTCCTGCCACCTCCCCTCTCTTTGTACCTAAAAGCAAGGATATTATTACTTGCCTGTCATCACATTAGGATGTTGGGAAGCTTAATTAAATGTCTGCAAAGCGATTTTGAGAGCTGCGGATGAAAGGGGCTATATATAAAGTGCAAAGAATTATTATTAGCGGTGGGTCCGTGCCCCGGCCCCGTTCCCATCACCCTGGCCCCGCTCCCCTGTCTCCCGGCACCGGGATTATTTTGGTGCGTGTGTGGAGTTGTGGTTTTATAATTATACATGTAAAATAGCTATAAATACCCTGCAATAACACGGCGGGTGTGTGCGCATAGCACAGGAATAGGAGTCGGTAGCTGACATAAGGAAACCGCGGTGTGACCTCATTCTGACTCAGATGTAAATATACCTCGTGTGAGGGGGCAGCTGGGGGGTTTGGGGGCTGCTGGGGGGCTGCAGGGGCAGTGGCCTCCTTGGCAGTGAGGGTCATGTTTTGAGTGGAATCTGAAGCTGTCTGCTAACTCCAGGGAGGCTCCTTCAGGGTCAGGATCCCTCCTCCCTCGTGTGTCCTGGGACTGACGGTGGAGTCTTGGATGTTAAAATCATCAGGAATAAAAATGGCAGTTATGGAATTTGGTTCCTGGAGGGGCTTTTCTGGGTGGGTTCGCTGTTGTTGAGTTTGCAGAATGCCTTCCCAAAGGCACTGCTCCTGGAGGGTCTCTTTAACCACCTGTGGATGGGTTGCAAACAGAACAACGGGTCTGTGATGGCTCCTGAAAGTTCTTTCTGGTGACTATGGGATGCAACATTGGGGTCATGCTGGAGGCACTGGTTTGCATAGGGCCATGCACTGGTTTGCATGGGGCAAGGCCACAGATCCATGGCAAAGCTGGGCTGAAGCCTGGGGCCAAGTGATTGCATCCAGGACACCTTGCTGTGCTCTCCAGCAAGCCCCCAGCGCTGGGCAGACATCCCAGGGGGACATTCCCCAGCCCCATGGGGACCCAGGGGGCACACAGAGCCCACAGCACAACCCCAGGGTCTGGGGAGGGCTGTTTCCCGAGCAGGGTGAGGGGGCAGGGGAAGGCAAAGGGAAGAAGTGATGCAAATACCAGCTCAGCTGAAGGAAGATGACTTCATCTCCTTTTCCTCTCCTGGTGCTATTTATAGTCACTTTAATTTACTCCCCTTTGCTTTATTATCTCTCCAACAAGCCGTTAGCCCTCAGACAGCAGGATGCCTTTACTCACCATGCAGCCCAAAGTTCTGACAAAAAAAAAAAACAAAAAAACACAACCCACTACCAAAAAAAACCCAAAAGTGGGGGCAGGAGGCAGGGTAAGGCGGCAGAGTGCCTGGGCAGGAGCATTGCTGTCCTGTGACGTAGCTTTCTGGAGAAAATGAGAGGATTTTTGGCTCCTTTTGGAGAAAAGAGTGAGAATTAAGCAAGGAAGATGTCACCCTCCTCCTTCAGAGCAGTGGCTGGAGGTGCCAGGGTCCCCTCCTCACCCCAGGATGATGTCCCCCTGTTTTGGTGGACCCTGCTGAGGCAGACACCCCCTGTTTCTCCCCAGGACCCTCAGCCCTGCCCTGCTTTATGTGGGGCAGTGGTATCACGCCAGGAGGTGGGGATCAGGCCCAGCCCAAGCGCCTTGAAAACACATTCCCAGCAAGAAGGTTTGGCATCCCTGGGCTATGGGGAAACTGAGGCACAGCCTCCCCATGGAGTCACCTTTCCAGTGGCTCCGAAATGCAGTCCCTGGGAGCACTGGTCACCAGCTGCCCAGCCTGGAGCCCAGCTCCAATGCACCCCAAACCCCAGTGCTCAGCAGGGGTGGAGGTCTGCAGTGGTGCTGGCGGTGGGTGACATCCCATGAACATCTCGTGATGTGACACGCTGGACACTTCCCAGCCCAAGCCCCATGCAGGCACCTCTGGGACAGCACTGCCGCTGAGCAGGACTGCCGTGTTAAACCAAATTAGAATGATCTGGCTTTGAAGTTTTTAATTAACTTTTCCCCTGTTTGCTTTCTTCTGGATCCAAGGGAAAAGCCCAGCCTCCCGCTCTCCCCAGCTTGCGTGTCAGTGTGTTACAGTGGAGGTTGCAGGCTCGGATCTGCAGGGAGTCAGGGGGGAGCAGAGGGCTTGGCAGGTGGGGCCAATCCAGGGGGTGCAGCCCCCTGCCTGCCTGGGATGTGGGGGCACTGTGTCCAGGCCCTGCCCTGCCTCCATGGGAGCATCCCTGGACAGCCATGAGCATCCTCCCCCTTGTCCATCGGCCACAGGGTGCCTCCAATTGCATTGCCCCTTGGTGTTTCATCCCCTCGGAGCTGCTGATGTGGGTTAAAAATAGCCGGGAGAAAACCCAACCAAAAGCCCCCAGGTGGAGAGCAGCCATGAGGCCATGGCTGAGTGGTCCCCTGTGCCGAAACACCTCATTCTGCCTCCCCGAATCTGCAAATAATACAGAGAAAACAAATTAACAGTGGGGAAGGGGAGGGAAAAGAGCCAGAGCCGAGCCAGCAACATGAGGTAGGGAGAGCGGCTAAATATAACAGATCCCTGAAGGCACGGGGAAGAATATGACGGGGATCTGCACTCCTGCCGTCCCAAAAGGCGGCCTTGTGCCTTCCCAGCTGCTCCTCATAATGCAGCCCTGCCCGGTGAATCCAGAGAGGGAAAAGCCTCCGAGAAGGGCAGCAGTGGGGAGGCTTCTTCCCTTGAGCCATGGAGCAGGGAGCGGTGCTCCCACATTCAGCAGAGGATGGGGGTCCCCCAAGCACCCAGGGTGCCCAGCTGGGAGGCAGCTGCTGCCTGACCCACTTGCAGGCAGCCGGCGGGCAGTGGGATGCTGCTGGGAGACCCCAGGGGTGCTGCCTCCGCAGCTAATTTTAGCCTGTGTTCAATTAATCATGGAGCGGGAGGGGATCTCAGCAAGCCCAGCCTTTGCCAGTGCCTCCACCAGCTCCTCTTTCCACCCTGTGTGCGCTGCTGGAGGGTTCAGAAGAGCAAGGGCTGGGCATACACCCACCCCGTGATTTTGGGCTGAGGAACTAAGAGAGACCCCTGTGCCAGCCTTCTTCCACCTGGCTTTAAGAGGCTGTGGCAGCCCCGGGAAGGATGTCCCATGGCAGCACAGGGCCAAGAGGGAAGGAGGCCTCCCTTGGTATCTCCTCATGCCTCAGTTTCCCGACGTCACTGGCAGTGGTGGCCTTTGCTGTGGCGTTTCTCAGGTTGCCTGTACAGCTCTGAGCAGGAGTTTTCCCATTGTGCCAGGGCTCTGGAATGCCTCCCTGGAGTGGGGAGCAGTGACACCCAGCAAGGGATGTTTCAGACCTCTGCTGCACGCCCTGATGGCAGCCCCTTTCCTGGGATTCACCAGCTCTGGCCCTTTCCTAGCCCAAGCTTTGCAGGTCACCATGTCCAGTGCTGCTTTGCCAGGCAAAGTTGGGGTCGGAGTAGCTGCATTGCTTGAAGACTGTCAGCTTCCCTGGCACAAGGAGGGACACTGGCGATGCTTTTGGAATAGAGGGTGACACCCCTGTGGTCCCACTCTCCCCACAGCTCAGCTTCACCGGTCCTGGTGTCAAAACCATGGCACAGTCCAGCCCTCCCCCGTGACAGGGGGAATGGTTCCTGACAGAAACAGGGCTCGGCTGGGATTGAAACCCTTTTCCTGCCCGCACTGCATGGCCGGAGCTGATAAGGCCTGGATAACCCCAAGCATTGTGTGTGTCGTCGGCCCATGACCCGCCAGCATGAGAGGAAATGCTGCTGCTCGGCCAGCCAGGATTCGGGGGGAGGTCCTGTGTATGGTGGCAGGCTGCTGGAGTGCCCTGCAGTCTGGCCAGCCTGCCTTTTCTTTTGCCAGCATATGAAGTTTTGGACTGGCTCCGTCAGATCCTCATTGGTGCAAGCCCAGGTTGCTGTGCCAGCACATGCCAGCCGGCTCTCGGCTGTTCGGTCATGAAAGCTGCCAGCCTGGAAGACCTGGGGGTTCAGAGTGGTTGTCTGGTGTACTCAGGGTTTGGCCCTTGGGATTTGCAGGGCTCTTCAGATGGAGCTCTGAACCTGGGTCACCGCTGCCTGCTCCAGAGGGCAGCTCCCAGAGGCCAGACTGGCTGAGCAAAACCTTCCCAACCCAGACAGAGCCACCAGCTTTACTGTCCCACACCATTCAGGGCAGGCTCACTCCTCGTGCCGGCTGCTCACCGAGCCAAACTGCGGGACTGTGTGTGTGCCAGTGCATGTGCCCTCCCAGATCCTGCCCTCAGACACTGTCTGGGCTGGAGTCACTCTTTCTGCTGCAGTGGCTCTGGCTAAACACCACGGGCAGATTCACAAAAGAAGATGGGGAGGGTGACAAAGTATCGGTCATGCTGCCAGCTACAGCTGATTTTCCAGCTTGGCACCAAAGCCAGGAGCATCCTCTCCTGTGTGGTGGCATTTCCATCCCCCGCCTCCTGCCTGGCAGCGGATGGGCAGCAGCGTGTCACCCTGCTGCCCTTTTGGCCAAGAGATGCCAGGAAAGGGCAATGCTTCCCACAGGGAGTTTCATGCTGGAGCAGGGAAGCTGATCCCACCGGCACCCCTGGACCCTGCCTCCCTCAAGAGCTTGCCAGCTCTGCTCTGCAGGGGTGGGAGGAGGCAGGCTGCCCGGCAGACACACGAGCGGCTCTTGAGAGAGACAGGATTTGTGCTTTCAGGAGGGAAAATGAGTCATAGGAGGTGTGACAGGGCTGTGCCAGCAGCTGAGAGTGGGACTGGGGTAAGTGGTGGCTGTCGGCTGCTATCCAGGAGGTCAGGCAGAAATGCTCTTACAGGCCTTGCCTGGCTTTAAAATCTATTAACGTCATTTTGCTGTTCGAGCCGAGAGCGGCACAGGCAGCAGAAACGTTCGGGCATGGCTCAGATCAGAGCAGGATTTCAATTACAGTAATCAAAGGTGACACAGATAAGAAACCCCTGGTCTATGGAGCCACGACAGCTGTCCTCTGGCTCCAACCGGCACCCATCCAGAGCAGCTCCATCAAAATCACTGAAGTGGTACTAGGGTAAAATTGGATTGGAATCCATTTTCATCTGCCGTGGTGGAAAGTGCTTTCCCTGCACTCCTTGGGGAGGAAAGCCACCTTTTCAGGGAGAGCAAGGGAGGAAGGTGCCAGGCATGGAGGAGGGGACAATGCCCCCAGCGACAGCACTGATGGCTGCTTTTGGATGATAGAGGCAGCAGAAGGAACAGCTGGGATACTGGAGCATCAAGGCTCTGCCTTCTGCTTTCCCCTCTCCATTTCAGCCTGGCCCCACAGGGATGCTCGTGGCTGAGGCAGGGGTATGCTCAGCTCGGTCCCAGGTTCCCCAGAGGGATCCACTGTCCTCTGAGCCCTGCTGTGGCCAGAGCACCCCAGGATGTGCTGCAGGACAGACCCCCAACAGTGCCAAGGAAAGTCTGGGGATATGGTTAGGAGACTGGAGGAGAAGACCCCAAGGGGCAGGATCTGGCACTCTCTTCTTTCATCCTTGCAAGTGGCAGAGTGATGCCCAGGGAAAGCTGCCTCCCACTCCTGCCTCTGCCACGACTTGAATGTGTCCCTGGTCAATCCCCTCCACTGCTTTTGTATCGCATAGTCTGGGATTGCAAATCTTTTGGATGGCAGTAGGGCATCCCCTGCCTCTGACCACCTCACCCCTTCAGGCTCCCACCCCATTGAGCCTCTGGTGACCACTGCCACGGCCTCGTGGGACCCTGGCTGCAGCTGAGGGGTGGGGGCACCCCTGGGTCCCATGCACACAAGGGGTCCTTTCTGCCCCTGCCCCAGCGCGGCAGGATCCGGCCAAAACACAGCGCCTCTTTCTGTGCCCACTGGCCCCGCTCCAGCCTGGCCGGGTGTCAACTGCCCAGCCACAGCATGTCCCCCCCGGAGCTCCGCCGGGAGCGAAAGCCCTCTCCCAAACACTGGGGGTTTGTGTGGGGTGGCGGGGCTGAATGGTGGGTCTGTGCGGCCAGGAATGCCGGGCAGGGAGGGAAGGCGAGCCGCTTGTTTCGTGTGTTTACCTGGAAGTGGGGATCATGGCCAGGCCCCGCTGCCGCAGCAGCGGGCGCTTTCATGCCAGAGCTAACGGGATGGGGAGTGCCATGCTGAGCCCATCCTCAAGCAGCCTGCGGCATGGCAACGATGGGGACACAGCAGGGACCTGGCAGTGCATCCCTCCCTCCGTGTGCCTGCACAGTGCTGAACCCTCCTACTCACCGCAGCTGGAGAGCCAGAGCCTGGGGAGGGATGTGGAGCCCAGGCCATCACAGGGGTGGGTGATACTGCTGATCATCCTCCTTGCCCCAGGGCTCTACAGGGTCCTCCTGCACGTGTCCCCATGCCAGCTGGGTCCCCATTCTGGCTGCATGTCCCCACACTGTCCATGGGTCTCCATCCTTTGCATTGTGTCCCTGGACTGGCAGGGTCCACAACCTGTTGTCCCCATCACCTGGGTCCCCATCCTGGCTGTGTGTCCCCATACCATTCGGGGTCTCCATCCTGGTTGCATCCCTGCCCCGTCCATATCTCTCTGTAGGGACTGTGGAGCCCCACACTGGCTGTGAATGCCTGTACCAGCTCTATCCCTGTGCAGGTTGTGCATCCCTGCACTGGCTGCATCCCTGTACCAGCAGTGTCCCCAAGGGGACATGGGAGCCACCTAGCAGCTCTGGGAGAGAGGGGCCACCCATGCAAGCACCAGGTTTTGTCCTTGTGTGAGCCAGGACTGACAGCCACACGCAAGCTGCTGGGGAGGGAAATGGGATGATAGCATCTTCGTCAGCGCCTGGATGCACAGGGATTAATGAAGCTGGCTCGCCGTCCCCGGGATTCAGGTTGCCTTATCTGTGTCTATCTGTTCTTACCCAGCCACTGCTAGAGCTGCTCCCGATGCCGCACAGCTAATCCCACAGGCTGGCAGATAGGGCAGGGACTGCTACCTCCACCCACACCCTGCCCGCTCCGGCAGGGCCAGGGGCATGGAGCTCTGCCACAACCTGCTCCTGCCCCCGGGCCAGCTGATGCTGCAGACAACCAGAGGCCCAGGAAAGAGGTGCAATGAGTTTGGCGGTCTCAGTCTGGCAGTAGCACGTACAGGGTTGGGAGGCAGGCACTGGCATTGCCTCTTATCCTGACCTCAAGGCTGCTTGACCTTCCAGTTCTCCCAGCAAAGCTGTGTCTGTCCAGTTAATCTCTGTTCATCCTTCAGCTCAAAAAGTTACTGCCTCACGGCCAGGGCTACACCAAGTCTCTGGGAGAGACTTATGGCTGTTCTTTGGACAATTTCTCCATCTTTTGGATACTTCTGGCATTTGGGGAGGGTTGCAGGTGGTGAAGGAGCTGAGGCTGGCACATCACTGAGCAGCCTGGCACCGTGTTGTCCCCAGGACACACGGAGCCAGGGCTGGATCATTTCATCTCACACCACAGAGATGTGGCTGCATCATCCTTGGCTCTTCCCGAGTACCTAGAGGACCACAAGTCCTGACTGCCCATCCCTGGTGCCATCAGCAGAGTGCCTTCCCTCTGGCCTGTGGTATCTCTTATTTCTCCATTCTGTGTTGGCTCTTCATGCCCTGGGGCGGGAGGAGCATCCGGGGCTGTGCTTCGGCACCATCCCAAATTTCCGACCTGGCGTGCGCAGTGCCATGGCAGCGCCTTTATTTTTTCAGCTGCTTCCCTGTTTTCTTTGCAATTGGGCTCTTTCACTGGGTGATGGTGATCTCAGGGGCTATTTGGGGAGGGTTCAACATGCTGCTGAGCAAGCAGCTTGCACTGTGGTGCCCAGGCCCAGGACCCCGTGGTGGCCTGCCCTGTCATGCACCCCACACTGGCCATGGCATAGAGGGAAAAACATATCACCTGGACTTGGGAGAAACCATGGTAGGGAACCATGGTAAAGGAAGCCATGCCAGGGGGAGAGTGGGGTCAGGAGAGCACGAGTGCCCAGGACCCCTGTGTGAACAGGGTTTGGAGGACTGAATTCCCCAGTGACAGGGGATAATGCAAAAAGCACCAGCCCAAGCTGGTCCTGCCCAAAGAGCCTTGCTGGGCTGTTTCAGGAGCAGTGACAACTATTGAGTGGCTGTAGGTGTCTGAGGGGAGATCTGCTCCACACCCTCTGACAGCTGTTTCTGCAAGACCCTTAAATTGAAACATTTGAAGTGTTTCAGAAAGAGAAACTTGAGTGTTTTGGGGACCAGAACAATTCAAAAGATCCGAGACAAATTCATGAGCCATCGGTCCTGACCTGAATCTGGAAGCCAAAAGCCCTCATCCAAGTTGTTTCCACCCAGCTTTTAGCAGGATTAGAACAGCAGTGTCCTGTGCTGGCAGGGATCACCTGGGCCAAGCACATCCAGCCCCTGAAATCACTTTGTGCAGGCCCCAGAGTCCATCTCGGCATCCTGGCTCTTGCTGCTGCCATAATTTCCAATTTAGACTTTCCTGTGGCACAGACCAATATAGAAGCACTTTGCAGGATGGCGCTTCCCCTCCCTGGGGAGCCAGGGCTGGTGCTTCGCTCTTGCCACTCACCGGCTCTGAGGAAGACCAAGGAGCTTGAATTACTTTCTTCCAAGAAAGGTGGATTTGGTTTGCAGAAAGATAAGGGCTGGGGAACAGTTGTTCTGCTCTGCTGAGCCTTCTGCCATCTGGAACAGCTTTTGGTTTCCTTCTGGATACTTCTTCCATGACCTGAGATGGGAGGACCGGGAGAGGTGCAAGGGCATCACCCGGACCCCCAAGGAGAGGAAGGGTGAGGAGATGGAGCCAGGGGACACATGGATCTGTCCCTGTGCACCCTCTTTGCAGAGGTGGGTCAAAGTCAGCCCAGGCAGGTGGAGAGCTGGTTTAGGGAATGGCTTGGAACAAACCTTGGTGTGGAAGGTCGTTCAAGTCCCCCAGTCAGCCTGTCCATGGGATGTGCCTGCTCTCTCTGAGCAGCCACCTACCCGACCCCTTGCCGGGGTGGTGGCCATGAGCTCCTGCAGCCACTGCTTCTCATTCCACGTCCTCCAGCCCAGGGGTGGGGAAAGCCTCATCGTCTCCATCCTCTCTCTTTCCTTCCTGGGATTAAAGGTAAAAGCAAAGTCTTTTGGCTGGATTACCCAGGGACTGAAGAGGGGAGAGCTCTCCCCAGCCCCCCAGCTGACAGGTCTCTGGTGTCTACTAATGGGTTGTGCTCCTGCAGCTACTTTGTCCTCAGGGAGGCCATAAAAAGTGTCTCCTATTCCTCCAGCTGCCTGTTCCCAGAGAAACTGGGGGACAACTGGGTCTCTAGGGCATGGTGGTCCTCCCACTTGGAAAACACCCCACAGAGCTCTGCCGGAGGCTGGACATCAGCTTCCATGGCTCTAAATGGTTCTGAGCCACTTGTGTCTGTGCGACATATTAGGGTCCCCTGGTCCCTACCAGCTGCTCTGCACCAAACATTTCCTATGTGGTGTCCCTGAGGCTGACACCCAGCTCAGGACCATGCTGCCCAGGCAGCCTGTGCCGCCCTCAGCATCCAGTGCTTGAAACCACAGCCTCTTGGTGAGCATCCTCCCTGGAGAGGCTGCTCTCTGCAATTAATCTGGGCATGGTTTATGCTAACGACTCTCCCCACTTTAAATTATAAATGGCCCTTGGCATGTGTGCACACAAACACACGTGTGAGCACAGAGATCCTTTAAGGCCATCATTAGCTGTAATTAGCGGGATCTGTCACTCATCTTTGGCAGTTAACGATGAGCCCTGAGTCAGAGGAATCCAGCGGCAGATAAAATAAACACGATTTCAAACAGTTTGGAAATAACAAGCCCTCATTAATCAGACAAGCCCCAAAGGGAAGCGCTTGGAAAAGTGGTGGCTTCTTTGCTGTTGCTGAGAGTGGGGGTGGGTGGGCTCCACACCGGCCCCCATGATCCCCAAACCACCCCCCCCAGGGGGAGTGGGAGTCAGGCTGCTTTCTTGCTTGGCTGACTTCATGGCAGGACTGAGGTGTCAGAGCCAGTCAGCTCGAGCAAAAAAACTGAAAACTGGAAAAAGCCCACCCAAAAGGGCTCCTTCGTGGCCCCACTCTGGACGAAAGCAGTCGAGGCTGGCCCTGAGGTGCAGGTGGGGGTGATGCTGGTGCAGGGGCTCAGCTCTGGGTAGAGATGAAACAGCTCTGGTGCAACACATCCCACAGCCATCACTCACCCCAAGACGTGAAAGGATGTGTGGGGAGGAGCATCCCTGTGATCTGGAAACACAGGGGAGAGAGGATTTGGGGAAGGGGCTGGTACGAGGGATGTTTCCTAGGGAGCAGAGGGAGCTGGGGAGACTTCTAGCTGTCACAGCTGCAGCTAAATCACAGCAAATAGGAGGGGAATGGGACACACGAGGCTGGTTTATATTACAAAGGAGCAGTCCATCATGGGGTATTTAAAATAATCCGCTTAGATGCACAGTAGCAGATTTGGAGTGCTAAGGGAATTGAAGGCGCTGTGGCTTTGCAAGGCTGGATCAGATCTAGTTAAGACACCACTTAGGACAGTACATCCCATCCTGCCTCGCTGCCTCAGGGGACAGCACACAGCACCTGCAGCCCCTGCAAGGCCACTCCCAGCCCACCAGGAAGGCGCCCAAGGTGACACTGGCCACATTGGGATGGGTGACAATACCCTGTGGCATCTCCCTGGGACAGGTGGCAGGGTTGGGGAGCATGGAGCCATGGGCTGCATTAGGCACAGGACAGGAGGTTCCCATGACGGCCCAAGGCTGTGGAGGGGTGAAGGAGATGTAACTGGTGCTTGGGGTCCAAGGGACACTGGTGTATCTCAGTGGCACCTTTGTGCTGAAGCCAGCTGCCTGGCAAAATAGCTCGGACCAGGGGAAGCTCAGGAGAGAGCTGCACCTGCACTGGCAAGGGATGGGAGCCTCCTGTAATGGCATCCATGTGGCATTTCCTGCTCAGCTGGGGCTGGGGACACAGCACGGGGTCCTTGGTAGGCTGGGACCAGGGGACTGCATAGGGCTCTGCACCTGCTTTGGGTGAGGAGCTGGGGCTCAGGCTGCTCTGCCCCTGCATGGGCTTGCAAGCACCCCAGCAATGCCAGGGGCTGCAGAGAGGAGTGGCTCCTAATGCCACGAGCTAGGTGGTCCTCTGCTGAGGTCTGGGATCAGTCTGGGGTCTATGTGGGTAGGAACATGGGCTGTCTAAGCATCCCTGAGAATCCTAGCACTGCTCCTCTGAGCCAGGCTGAAAGCTCAGCCCCAGGGAAGCCAATTTATCCTGAGAGAGGGGTTTCATCCCAGAGACTTCGTCACAGGCAGGCATTCCCCTAGAAGAGCATCCTTCCAAGGGCAGATGGTTTCCACCTTGGGCTGGCTCAAGGGGTTCAGCCTGCAGGGGCCCTGCAGAGCCAGACCAGCAGTAGCCTCTCGGAGCCAGGCAGCATTGCCGGACGTGACCCCGGCATGGAGCTGGTCATCAGACTCCCCATCCCTTTGCTCCCAGGGAGGGCAGGGCCCAGCAACATGGCCACAAAATCTGAAGCTGCATGTCAGATTAGGCCACTGGACTGCCTGCCCCTCTTCTTGTCCTTAACCTGTGCCCTCTGTCCCCCTCCGACCCCACCGCAGAGCTGCACTCAACGCGAGAGCTCACTCTGGCAGGTTTAAACACTGTCCCCAGCTCCCCTGAGCATTAATCCGAGGGAGGATTAAGGTTACCAAGCTCCTGGAGCCACCCAGCTCTCACGCCTCCCGGAATGGACCCCTCTGTCCTGGCCCAGAGAGGGCACAGTGCTCTGCTGTCTCCCTGGGGACTTGCTGCTGTCCCCCCTGAGCTCCCTGAGCTCTCCTCCATCAGCAGGCATCTCACTGGGGTTGTGCAGCACCTGTTCACCTCTCCTCGAATCAGAGCCCACGGATCATCCCTGGGGCTTTGGGGGCTTCCAAGCCTCTGTGAGCATCTTCCCCTTGCTCCCTGCAAGCCCTGGGGTGAGGGTCAGGGTGGGTATTAGCTTCTCCCTGCTCTTCTCTCCTGTGCCTTGGGTGCTGTGCTCTGGTCACTCACTCCTAGGTAGCTCTGGGTTCGTGACAACTAGTTTAAATGCATGGAAAATACCTTAATCCCGGTAAGACCCTGATCCCTGCCTGCTCATGCTCCCTGTGAAAGCCCCCCACTTCAGCCATAATCCCCTAGGAGAGGTCATCTGTGCACCCTCCAGCCGTGGGAACAAGAGACCCTCTCCAGGGCACCCACAAACTCCTGGGGTCAGCACACAGGTCCTAGTTAGCACTGCCCAAGGAGTCTTGTCACCTGCAGAGGACAGTGCAGATAGATATGCTTCTGCCACAGGGTAGGATGGCCAGGGTAGGGAGGGTCACAGGTGGAGCTGCCACCCTCTTGTGCCCCCTTAGTGCCACCAGCTCCAGAATAGAGGTTTTCAGAGAGAACCAGATGACTGTTACCTACTTTTATACAGCTGGGATAATTTTTCATTTCTGTTCTGAGTTACTATATGCTCCACAGTGACCAGAACCCCTAGCCTGCCAGTCCCTATCCCACAGCTGCCCCATTCCACCCAGAGGGCTCCCCAGGGCATGGGATTGGAGGAACCCTGGTTTGAGGGGAGAAAGGGGGTCCTGGCTCTCACCCCCAGTCCCATTTCCCCAATGTTGGGAGCTTCTGCTGCCTTCACCTGCCCTGACGTGTTGCCCCACGAGCTGTAATCCCCCTCCTGCTGCACCTGCAGGATCAGAGGCTGCCAGTGTTGAACCCATCCCAGAGAAAGGAGGGCACTGGGAGGGGGGGTGATAATAAATTCTAATGATACCTGGGGAGAGGGGGAGGGCAACAGGCTCTCCCCAGTCTCTTGTGTCTCTAAGTAGGCAATAGGAAAAATATGTGTTTGCAGAATTGTCTCTCATATTTATAAGAAGCAAGGACAATGCTGGGATAGAGGCTGAGCTGAGCTTTTAACCAGCCAGATTACACTTAGCAGGAGCATTTACCTCTGCCTCTAATCCGCCTGCCACAAAGACTTGCTAACTCCTTCCCGGATTTAACTGGAAGGCTTCAAATCTTCCTGCAGAGGAGAGAGTTAAGCCCGAGCTGGTGCTGGAGGGCTGCACAGGTCAGGGTCAGCGCTCCTCCCCTTGGGCACATCAGGTTTGGGCTGGACATTTGAGCCCCAAACTCAATTTTTTTCTGGCAACAGGTCCTGCAGTCAGGACAGGCAGGAGATGGGCCTGTGCCAGGAGCCCCTCAGTCCGTGGGAGCTCCATGCTGGTGGCTTCAAAATCAGAGCTTGTGCAGAGCAAAAATTTGGACGTTTCTGAGCAAAAATCACTGCTGCTTAAATGCAGAGCAGAGGTAAATGCTCTGGAGGAGCCACCTGGCTGGCACAGCCCCTCTTGTTTTCAGGTGGATTTCTTGTAAGAAAAGAAAACATCCATAGCCAGTGCTGGGTGGCTGGGGAAGGCAGGGGAAGGCTGCTGTAGGATATGGCCATGCTCTCGTGACTCCCCACCCCACCCCACCCCAGAGCAGCCACATCCTCCATCACCTGCACAGTCCTCAGAGCCCAGGGCACTGATGCCCAGTGGCAGGCACCAGCACTGTGGCTCATGCCAGCAGAATCCCTCCCCTTATGAACATTCCCTCTTAGGATGCTTTGCCTCCATGTCAGGGAGGGGAGAGACAAAAACCTCGTCCCTTGGCCCTGCAGCACCTCACAGCACAGTGACACCAACGCTGCCACAGTGCCTCAATAAGGGATTTTGGTGTGGGGCTTTGGGGCGGGGGGGACGGCGACATGGCACAGGCTGATGTCACTGAGCTGGCTGGTGTTGGGCAGCACGTGGCTCTGGTTGCTGTGCAGCAGCCCCACAGCCTGCCAGTGCAACCCTCCAGTGAGGATGTTCTGGCCAGGAGAAGGGCTGGCTCACTTGCTGCCATGAGCCTGGCCCAGCCCCACAGAGCCTGACCTGACAGGCTGCCCACCCTCGGTCTCACCCCATGCTGCCGGCGCTAAGCCTCGCGTGCCAGGTTCACAGGCTGAGCTGGGAAGGATGCGTGAGCTGAGACAGCAGAGCCAGGGATGAAACCTCCCCTTGACTTCTGGGAATCCGGCAGTATCGGAAATTTCCCTCCCGGCACGGCTGCATGGGAGGGGACGGCAAGTCCCCTCAGCCAGACTTTGCACAGTCTCTCCCCATCCGGCAGCACCTCTCGGGGCGCGAGGACACACGAGCCTCGAGCGCAGCCCAGGCCAGGGTGACACGATGGCAGCCATCCCACTGCCACCGCCCCGCCACCGGCTCCTGCTCGCACAAAGGCCGGAAGCCGGGCGCAGCCGGGGGGTTTCCCGGTTCAGCCGTGGCCCCGGGTGCCCCAGGGATGAGCTGGCTGCCAGCCAGCAGCACCCAGCCTGGCCTCTGAGTCTCTTTGCTGTGCTGCTCAAGGGGCTTCTGCCACAGTGGGGGAATTCCCTGCCTTTCCTTCGCTCGGTTACCCCAGCGCTGCCGCAGCGGAATCATTATGGGGGGTTCCATCCACAGTATCACCTTCTCCTTGGGCTGGGTGCAGAAAGCACCTGGCAAGAGCTTTCTGAACTTGGCACCGGGACCCGCAGCGGGCAGAGGGTGCTGGGCTGAGGGTGCCGTGCCGGGACAGGCGGGAAGGGCTGCAGAGCCCCCCCTCTTCCCCCCTCCAGCCTGCTGGGCAAGGGGCCAGCTTGGCTTCCGCAGCCCTTTCTGCAGGCAGGGCTGGTGTGTTCACCACAAGCTATGGATGGCCAGGCTGCCGCTTACAGTAAATCTGAGTAAGTTGTTTTGGGCAGAGCATTTGCAGTCCCGCAGGCAGCAAACCAGCCATGTCCTACTGGCACCGTCATCTGCCGCAGGCGTCTCCTGTTTCCAGCGCGGCTCCTTGGCTTTCCCAGCACTGACCTGCCGCGTGTCAAACCCCGTCATCAGCACAAAGCCGCTTTCCCAGGGTTCCCCCACCTTCCTGGAGACAGCTGATGTCTCAGGGAGAGGAGCAGCATCTGCTGTCACCCCCCTGCTTCAGCTCCAGGTGTACAGGAGAGCTGGCAAGGAAGGATCCTGGGGAACCCAGTGATGCCAGCACGGTCCCACAAACTGCTGCTCGACCACCCTGTTGCTGCTGCTTTCTCTCCTCACTGCCCCCTGGCCATCAGCTCCAATCTCCAGCAGATGGACTGGGGGATTTTTCAGCTTTCTTGGAGAATGTGAAACCTTTGTCCCTGTGGTAGCCAGTGGATGAACCTGAAGCACCAATGAAGCACTTTCTTTAGGGCTTAAGTGGGATTTAAGTGGTGAGGGCTCCAGCCCCCTTCACGGATGGGTAACTCCAAGCACTGGGAAAAGGCAAGATCTGACTTAACTAGCAGAGTTTCTCTGAGCCCTCAGGATCACATTTTGCATTTCCTTACCCACAAGTATTATCTCCCCACCCACTTTTTAAGTGAAAACCACTCAGGGGCTCATGCCATTAGTGACTGTGAGGCTTGGGGCTGCAAGGACTGTCCCACACCTCATTTCACATCTGCACCCCAAGTCCAGAGGAAGGTGAGGTACACACTAGCAAAAGATTCATTCTGTTGAATGACCAAGAAGCAGAAAGCAAGCAAGGCACTAAGTCACCCTAGGACAGACCACCTCCCAGATTCTGAAACCCTGCCACCCCTGACCCACCAGCCTGGGGACATTTGCCTCAGAGCAGCTCTGCCAGCTCCACAGCATCTGCTGCATTTGGCCCAAACTTTTCCAGCATGGGAAAGGATGCACAGCAGACACAGGCAAGGGATTTTCCAGGGTAAGAGCTTGCTCCTAGTCTGGTTTTTCAGAAGCAGACTGCAAGCATGTGAATCAGAGGTATTTGTCAAGTTGGTTCCTGCAGTGGAAGTGATCAAATAATTGTTCATACACTCGTCTGGCCCAATGGCTTATGCTCACAGAGCAGAAACTTGCTGTCAAGCTGCAGGACTGTGCTTCCCCCATGATGCTGTGCTTGTATTGTAAGAGGAAGACGCTGAGGCCGCAGGTGCCTTTCCAAGGCAGAGCCGTGTCACGGTCCAGGCACGCTGCCAGCCAGTCGCTGGGCCGGATTCCTGCCTCCCTTTCTCTCGTAGAGTCTTGGGAGGGTTGTACTTGACAACGGGGTTTTCCCTTTTCCGCTTGCCCAACAGGGTACTTCCAGCATCTTCTCCACTCCTTCTCCTCTCCTTCCCCCTCCCACCAGTTTGCAGTTCCGACAGCCCATCTTTGGGTTCTCCCCACCTCCCCATGCTCAAGCAGGCATCTGGAACACCGCTGCTGCTCTGAGCGAGGATGGAGGGCACACATTCCCATGGGAAACTCAGCCTCTTCCAGTCCCTAAAGTGACAGTGACCTGAACATTTCTATTCAGACCAACTATTTTTTCAGGCATTTGTAACCTCCTCTAATGTATTTTTCTTTGTCCTTTGGGGTTGAAATTATTATGGCTTTGTGCAAAAACCAACTCTGAAGTGCTCGGGGAGTGGAAACCTCCCATTATACTTTTGAAAAATAATATTAATCTTCCCTCTCCTTTTATAAAGAGCTCTCTCCCTGATGGCTCAGGACTGGAGGTAGGCATTTGATGTGGAAATAGCCCTTGCTGAAAGAGCCCTTTTGATGTTCATTTTTCACAGGGCCAACTCCAAACCAAACATGGGGAGCACAGGGTGCTGGCAGGGCTGGGCTCCAAAGGCTGCCCAGGAAGGACACGGAACAAACGGGCGGTGCTGCCAGACATTTATCCTGCCTGCCTTGTTTCTCTGAGCAATAGGCAGGTGTTTCCAGGCTTCCAAAAATAATAAAACCAGGGAGAATTCCATTCATTAAAACTGTCCTTGGCCTGATTCAGCTCCAGGACTTAGGGCAGGTGCCCAGTCTGCACTGAGCCAGAGTGATCCTTTGCCCAGGACAAGACTGGAGTGCCACAGGCCCAGACAGCATCCACAAGCAACAGCATCCCCGTCCTTCCTGCAGGGACATAGGGGACAGGGAAGTGGATTTTCTCTTTGTGACTGAGCCACTGTCTTGGGGTGCCTCTGGTGGCAGGGAGCCTGGTCACACGTTTGCTTCTTTCAGTCTGACATAGCTCCTAGCTCCTTATCTAGTGGTTTTAATATCCACCAACTTTGCCTCCCGTAGTGCAGCAGCAAGTTTTTCTTCCCTTCCCCTGCCTCTCTTTCTCACACTATTTTCACCCATTTAATTCCCCAAAGCACTTTTAAGAGGCCGTTCATCCGGGAGGTATTGCCCCAAACAAAGCTGTATTGTGTACGTTTTCCAAAAGCAAGATAAGAGCTTCCCAGTGGCAGTAAAGATGCTTCTTCAGGTGCTAGCAGCTCTCACAGACCCCCAGTGTTTGGGATGTGTCAACCCACCGGCTTTGATTTGCATAGCCACAATATGCCTCTTCATTTTCTGGCAGGTTCTTGGCATGGAAACCAGTAGTATTAAACCTTAGACCAGTGTATTGGCCTGGCAATCAGCATTGCACGGTTTACTCCGTCTCTACCCTTTTTCTTTTTGGAGACAATACACATTCTATGCTTTGTCAGCAGAAGGCAGGGTGGGAGCTCACCCTTTGGGGCATCCCATTCCTGAGAGCTGCAGGCACCCAGTGCTCCAGCAGCTGACAGCTGTGTCTGAGCTCCACAAAGAGCTCGTGTCCAGTGCATGGTCATGGCACCAGGAAACAAAAGATTTTCCACTGTGTTCTCTACCAACCCATGTGTTGTGAGAGAGACTCCGCTGCATTTACCCGAAAGCTTTGTCCTCATTAAAATCTGAAGATGTTGCAAGTTTTATCTGATCCTTGAGGAACAGATGAACTGCCGGACATCTGGAAATCCTGGATCCAAGCACAGCTCAGCCCGAAGGCACATGCTTAGCAAGACCAGTGCTCCCAGGACGCAGGGGACCAGCCACACACGTGCTGTGCAGTCCCTCCGTGCACGGGCTGTAAAGCTGATGCTTTCCAAATGCTCTGGATTTGTTGCATGTTTCGAGGACATCTGTGTAGCACAGGCACTGGTGGGCTCAGGATCCCAGCAAACAGCCATAAGATTTACCTGGTGTGCTGGGAAGCTGAACTTCATGCTGCAGTGGCTCATCTGCCAACTTGTGCCCACCTCCAGCTGTGCCACTGCAACCAGGACTTAGGGAATCTGTGAAATTTTGGGGTTTGATGGATAAAGTCCTGTCCAATGGCACAAAGTAATGTGGTGGTTTGCAGGTATAAGGGATATATCCTGCATGTTTCTAGAGGATATCTAGGACTCCACAAGGCAAGCATGGCAGCAGAGTGAGTTCTCAGTGTCCCAAAGTCCCACCTGTCCTCCATAGAAATAATATTCTCTTGGGAACCCAGCATTATTCAACCAAATTCCCGGTTTGAGTTCAGAAATCTTCAGCAGGGAAATAACCTTAATGAAAAAGACAGACAAGAAAAGGTCTTAAAGAAGCTGACCTGCAAGTTGCCTTTGCTCAAACCCTCCCTGCCCATTTCCTTGGCTGGACAAGGAAGGCATCATGTTCATGTGCTGGATTTTAAACAATCACCCTACACCATGCCGTTTGTTTTATTTCCTTGCTTAGTGCTCAGAGGCTGTTCTTCTTTTGCTTATTTACTGTAAAGCAGAGAAAGCCAGGGAAAATGATCTCCAAAGCAAACAGAGCCATGTTTCCATTTGGGAAAACTTAGAGGGAAAGTGCGTGTAGCTAAGCAACAATGCATGATGGTAAATGGGTCATTTTCCAAGGCATGAATTGCATGTGGATAACTGCAAGGAAAACAACCCCAGCCAACACACGGCCGACGTTTGAATTCTTGGCATAAGTGATTAATAAGAAATGAGAGGACTTTTCAATACCCCCGAGAGCTCCCGGGGTTGTTACGGGGGTTTTTCTCCTGCTTTCCATCTCCACCCAAAACCTGGGGTGGGAGTCTCCGTTACTGGGGCTGGGCAGAGCTCCGAGTATGAATGTGTTGCAGCGAGGTTCCCTGGACACAAAGAGTGATAGGTCAGCTCCACCACATCCCAAGGAAAGGGATGGGGCCAAGGGAGTTGCATGGCAGGACTGGGGACTCAACCAGGAGAAACTGCCTTCTGTTTTGGGCCAGAGGGAAGCCAGCATTCCCCCGTGCATTAGCACTGAGGTTTGATCTCAGCCTCCTCCAGCAGTACCCAGGGGTGGCTTTGCTCACTCTTCCTCCTTGTGAAACCAGATAATCTCAGCTGTAAGGAAAGGGGGGATGGGAGCTTTCTTACCCTGGGGTAACACATTCTGTATATATAAGGGTACTAGTACTAGGATAACACTAGCTATGGGATGGTAAAATCATTCAGGAAGCCAGGAATGGGAAAATTTGCTGGAAGATAAATAGGTGAGATCACTTTGGGTTGGGGGCATAATGTCCACATCATGTAGCTGCTGCATTATGGTGGACTGTGCCTGTCTCAGCTGTGGGGGAAGGGTTAGGGAACCTTTCAGCTTCGCATCATAGTGTAGGATAACTACTGAGTTGGTTTTTTTTCAGAATAATAACAAATCTACAGAGTTCGAGCTTTGCATTTGCAGAAGTGACCACTCCTCTGGGCTTTTCCAGAATTCCTCCTGCTGGGAATGGTGCCACCTTCAAACCCACGCTGGCAATCCAGCCTGAAGGTCACCAAGTGGGATGGCAGCAGAGCAGGGATGAGACCTCACTTTTCCTAGAGGTGGCATTGATTTCCTCTTCCTGCCGCTTGCATCACTGGCTAGGATCAAAACATACACTGCCATTTTTACTAAAAAGAAAGAGTTAATGCAGGAAAGTATTGGGATTATTTCTTCCCTCCATGAATAAAGTTCTCCAGTTCCTCTTAAAATCAGACCTGAGGAATTTACAGAGTGGTTATTGTACATTCCTTGGGAAAAGAAAAAAATCTAAGCAAGTAGTTCCAGTGCATTAAAGCAATGAATAGAGGAAGTGAAAAATATTTTAAATTCCTCTACAGTGTTACATTTAAAAAGTGTTCTGGTTTAGGACATTAGAACTGGGGAGGTGGCTTTTTTCTCTCTCTTTTTTCCCCTTCTAATTTCTCTGAACTTGTTACAAGTTTCCTTCCATTTTGCTCACCATTTCCAAGCAACTAAACAGAGAGAGGCCTGGAACGATGACAGAGATGCAAAGTGCACAAAGGGACCAGAGTGTGGTCCGATAATTCTGTAATTGGAGCTGCTCGAGGCAAAATTTTTTTCAAGCCAGTGTAAATGGGGATCGCTGAAACCCTTAACAATCGGTCTGTCAGGCTGCTTCTTTAATGGATTGCTCTGTTTAACTCTCTCTGTTTGTCACTGGCAAGATGACAAGAGAAATTAGTGTACTGGAAAATATAAGGTAACTGGCAGTTCCCCAGCCCAGTTCCACAGCCCCGCAGACCCCGGGGTGCCGCAGCGCCAGAGCCCGGCTCACCGGCTGCTCTCCTGCCTCTGTGGAGGAGGAGGAGGAGGAGGAGGGGAGCTTGCAGCTTCCTACCCTTCCTAGGGATAGGAAGACCTGCAAAAATACCCTGTGGCTCTGGGGCCGACCTAGTGAAGAGCGTGTGGGGAGAAGGGGGAGGGTTGGGGGGTCCCTGGAGCACCGCGCGCAGCTGGCAGCAGGCCAGGATTGGGGTGGGGGAGAGCGCTTAAGTGTCTTCCCAAGTTGCAAACCTGTAATCAGCAGCAAATTGGCTTTGTTGTCTGCTTTTACACCACAGATACTCTTTTTTTAAAGCGCTACGAGTTAATATCGGTTTTCTGGGAGCACTGGGTGAAGGGTTGGAGCAGTTACCGTCGGAGAAGATGCTTCCAGAGCGTGCGTGAGTGTGCGTGAGCACATGTGAGTGTGTGCAAGGGTGCACTGCTTTGGAGATGCTCCGACACCTCCATTGTTCGCAGCCAGACCCTGAAACTTGGCAGCAACAATGCCCCGAGGCTAGAGATGTACCTTTCACTTTTCCCATGAAATTCCATTCTGGTTTGGCTGAGTTATTAAAAAAAAAAAAAAAAAAAAAAAGTTTGAAAATCACCATTTCCCTTCTGCTGCCTGCATTCCTCAGGAAAACTTTGGCAGCCTGTCAAAACAATAACTGAACGTGAACTTTCTAAAGAGCTGGCCCGGTGCTGTCTGCCAAAGCAGCAATTCAGCACAGCTCAGCGCTGCGTGTCCTTTCCCTCACCCCCCCCCCAGTGCCCACCCCTTGCACGCCCAACTCTGGGCACCCTCTGGTGCAGATGTGTCCACCAGTGTGCAGGCCACCGTCCAGCTGCAAAAGCCACACACACCTCCTCTCCCCTCGCAGGAGAGCAGCTTTCTGCTTCCATCCTGGACCGTTACTCCTGCAATTTTTTGGGCAGAAGCCTTTGGAGCAGCGAGGAAAGGCCAGCCCAAACCTTGCTGAGGAATACCTTAGGTCCAGCTGCAACAACCTACGCTGTAGACATTTATTTAAAAGATCTTTTTCTTCATTCTTTTTTTAAATGCTATTTCCTAAGTTAAAAGAATGTTGTTTACAATACAAAGCCAACTGCTTTTAAGTTAGGAAATGCCTAATGTATGATTCCTTGCAAGCTCAGCTCTGTGTGCACGCACTGTGCTCCGACCTTTAGGTACGTGAGCCCCTATCCCAACCTCTATCCTTACCCTGTGGACAGGGGAGGGAAAAGGGTGCAAGCGGCTCCCACCACTGTAAATAAGACACTTCCTAACACTGAAGTGTTTTGTTTGAATGTTTTTGCAGACCGCATATTATTCTTTAATACAGGTTTTTAATGCAATGTATAATTTTCTAACCAAAGCACCCGACTTCGGCGCACTTGCCAGAGTTTTTCCTCACCACAGAAATGTGGCCGCATCTGGGGTGGAGTGAGGCAACTGTTTTGCAGCCTATTAGGACATAAAATGACTATAAAGCAGAGAGGAGGAATCACAACCCTTATTAAAAAAAACCCATTACATTTCACATGAAGGTGCTGGAGGATTCATGGAAGGAAACTGCTGCTACTTCATCCCTGCAGGGATTAATACTCTTAATCTGGTGGCAAGTGCTTTGTGGTCTCTGTGGTACTTTTGGGGCTCAGACTGTACAATTGATGGGGAAGATGGTGCTTGCACTGTCCCCATTCCACCAGCACCACCCAAGTTCAGGAAGGCAGGATGACCCTCTGACTTTCCCAACACCTCTTCTCCCACCAGCAAGGCCCAGCTCACAGCACTGAGCCACGCCAAGGCCCCAGGGCCAGTTTCTAAGCCAAAGCAGACCAACTCTCCTGCCTTTTCCTCCTCATCACCAGGAGCTGAGAAACAGGCAGGAAGAATCCATTAACTAAACCAAACTGCTGCAACCAGTTGTTCCTTGCAAGGTGTGGCTGCCTCCATGGGAAGCTGGCCACCAGTCATGGCCCATCCTCCACAAATCCCAGTGTCTGTGCAGCACAAGGCCAGGAATTTCATGTAGCATTTACTGACGGCCAGGGAGTTGTCCTTTCTGCTCTACCTTCTCCAAGCTCCCCTCCAGCAGGCCCTGAGCTTGTGCTAACAGTGAAGCTAATATGTGGATCTTGGGAGTGGTCAGGAGTCTCCAGCCTGTCCCAAAAATCTTTCATCATTTTCGTGCGTTTGGCTGGCAGCACCGTGGATTCAGCCCCCTCCCTCCCTCTGTCCTCCACCCCTCCAACTATAAAAGCCTGTTGTGGCCTACATTCAGCTGTCGGATATCACATTATCGTGGCTCTGCAAAGAGGAAACCAAGCAGTTTGGCACAAATGGCTTTTCTGTGTTCAGCCTGTTCCAGCGCGGGTCTGTTTGGCTCCTCCTGAAGCACATGGAAGCGCTCAAAACTTCAATATTTAATCTTGCCTTGAAATGCAAATTGTCAGATCCTCGGGAAGGAAAGTGAGTGAGTGCATGGCCACTGATGTGGGATGACGGGAAGGCAGCAGGCACCGGGCTCACTTCTTGCCTTTCAGCCTTAGCGTGGGGCACCAGGTCCCCTCCTCCAGCATTTCCATAATCACCATTATTTTATTTCAGTGTTTGAATGTAGGTTTTCCTGACTTGGGGGGACCCAGTGCTCAACCAGACCCTGAGCATCCCTGAGCGGTCGGCGAGCTCCAGGTTTTGTGTCTGTTCCCCGTGGGCCCTGCTGTGATGCTCAGTGGTCAGACCTTGTGCCTGTGGAGGAGAGGCACAGACAGAGGGGGTTTAGCAGTGTGTGAGGCAGCACATGTGCCTCCCTCTCCCCACTCAGCACACACATGCACACCATGCTTACCCCTTGTGCAAGGCAGGTGTTGTGGTCGGAAAGGGAGCACCTCATACGCGCGTCTTGGGAGCCAAGCAATCCTAGATATAAGTACAGTTTTGAGAAATAAAAACACATTAATATTCTGTTCTCTCAAAGCATTATCCTACTGTTTACCATTACACACAATCCTTTGCCTTAAATTGCATCTTTGATTAAAGCAGCAATGAGAGAAACCAGTGCTAATAACAAAATGTATTCTGCTTTAAATCACTAAAGTGAAAACATCAATAAGCTGTAACCATCAGTGCCGCCATGAAAATGAAGGGAACCACCATGGGAAACAGCAAGGATGAAATCCACTTTGCCAGCATAAAAGCCAAGTAATTAGGTCTTATGTGGGTGGAACTTATAATGAGGTGCAGGAAGGGGGAAAATGAATTTCAACCCGAGTCTGCCTCCTCCCCCACCTCTGCCAGAGCTGCTAATGTAAGTTTGGGGGCTGCCATAGGGACTGCAGCCCCATTTTTTAGTTCTGCAGGGTCTGCAAAGCAGCATCCACCTCTCCAGCTGCATCCACGCCCAACCCTTGTGCAGTGCCCCACACCCTGTCGCTGGGCAGCCAATGGCTTGTACCCACAGCACCAACTTAAATTTCCCTTTGAACAAGCTGGAGCCAATATATTGTATCAGCCCAAGGAATTTAATTTAAAAATTAGAAAAAGGAATCGTATCTGGCTATCATGGATTAATCAGAATTTGTGGATGGGGTTATAAAATTAATTTATATACAGTGAGTGATTTGAATCAAAGCCCTGTGCTCCTCTGCAGCTGTCCGTCCCTCAAGGAGCTCTGTTACTGGAGCAGCCTGCTCTCAGTTGCTGGCTGTGGAAGTTGTGATACATCAGCAAACTTTAGATCTTCCCTCATACTCTTACATCGGGTACAACCTCTCAGTTACTCAGTGTTGCAGTCACCCTCGGGTTCACCCAAGCCAGAAGATGTTCTCAGGAGCTGCTGCCTAGTGCTAGAGCAGGAGAAATTATTCGTCACTTGCTCTTCCACGCTTTGAAGCGCAAATAAAGCAGACAACTTCAGCGCTGGGTTTTCCAGCATTCCCTGACATCTCCGCAGATCGAGGTGCTGTCCCTCCTTGTGCCTGCGACACTGGCTGGAGGTCTCAGGAAAGGACTTTTCCTGAATTTCTCAACTTCGTTTTAGCCTTTCTTTGAGCATGCTTTGCCGCGCTAAAGCCGAGGCTGAGTGCCGAGCTTGGCAGCACTTCTGCCTCCCGCCGGTGCCTGTGGGCTGCGGGCTGTGGCTGCCCATCGGGATGTGGCTGCCAGGCAGGCTGAGGTTCCGTTTCGGGTGTGTTCGCAGCTCAGATTTATCCCAAAGCTTATGAGAGACAGACATCCAGTTTGGTGCCTTTTCCTGTGGGTTGGTGGGGGTTTTTTGTTGGTTTTTTTTTGGTTGATTGGTGTCTTGGTTTTTTTTTTCCCCCGCTGGTTATGTCACTATAAAGCGCGCTGGGTTTTTCCCGGGGGGTCACACCCGCGTCAGTTGTTACGGTGTCCTCTGAAATGATCGGGTTATTACGTGGATCGCAGCTCAGGCAGCTGACAGGGCCCAGCACAGGCAGGGCAGGGAGGAGAGCCCTGTTTGTGGCAGCAAGGCAGCGGCGGAGTGGTCAGACACAGCCGGGCATGGGGACAGCGGCTCCACCCGCACAGGGTGCCCGCCCTGTGCCCGCACACTCCGTCCCCACAGGGGGGGTGGCAGGCAGGCAGGCCCGGCGCTGCGGCACACCGGCTCGGGGGGAGGAGGGGGCAGCACCCCCGGCGGTGCGGGCAGCAGGCGCTCCCCCACGGGTCGCGCTGGGGCTGCCGGTGTCGGGCCCAGCCCGGGCACTCCCGGGGTGCGGGACCGCTGCCGGACGCGGGTCCCCCCGCGCCCCGTCCCCGCTCTCGCCCCAGCGCTCGCCTTCCTTTGTCCCGCTTGGTAACCGGCGCCCCCGGCCAATGGCCGTCGAGCCGGCCGGCCCCGCCGCCCGCCGATTGGCCGGGCCGCCCGCAGCCCTCCGCCAATCGCGGCGCTCGCTGCTCCCTCAGACAAAGGCAGCGGCTCTGGCAACTGCGCCGCGCTCCCCCCGCCCCCCGCGCGTGCTCCGCGGCACCGGCCCCCTGGCGCCCGGCCAGCCGCGGCACCTACCACCGCCGCCGCGCGCCTCAGAACCGAGGGGGGCGATGGCTAGGAAAAGGCGTCGAGAAAAGTAGCGGAAGGGAGACGGGTAACAGTTAGGAAAGGGAAAAAATAGATTTTTGGGCTGTGTCAGGCTTTCTGTCCGGGCGTGCCCCGCCAGCATAAAGAGCGACGTTACCCCTTTACGTCTCTTTTCGCCCACCCCCCTCCTCCGCCTCGTG
>NW_020897721.1:3366515-3603612 GCF_003984885.1 Neopelma chrysocephalum
GCCTGCCGCCGCCGCCTCCTTTCTCGTCCTCCGCCGGCGGAGAGGATTCATCCAGAGACTGAAATCGCCCCCCTTTTTATCCGCTGCTTCCCACCATCGCCACCCCCCGCGCTTTTCTGTGGGGCGCCTCGTTTTGCCCGTGTTTTAAAAACACGATTTTTTTTAATTTTATTTTTTAGAGAGAATTCAGGAAAGTGGCTTTTCTGTGGAAAGGTGTCTTTTTAAACAAAAAGAAGCACTCTCTCTATATATATATTATATATATAACTACCTATCTTAGTTCCTGCAGGGCAGCTGCTGAGGTGACTTGCGTGGAGGCTTTTTTTTTAAAATTAAGTTTAATTTTGCGATTTTCAATATTTTTTTTATTTTCTCTTTGCTAAAAGTGTTATTTTAGAGCGAGGTGGATCCTGCTTGGTTTTTTTTTTTTTCCCCTCCCCACTCCGTTAAAAGCCGAGCTGCCCAACCTCCTATTCCCAACCCTGCCGGGACTTGGCTGTCGCGATGTACAACACGGTGTGGGATATGGACCGCGATGACACGGACTGGAGGGAAGTGATGATGCCCTATTCCACTGAGCTGATATTTTACATTGAGATGGACCCTCCAGGTAGGGAGCCGAAGCCTGGGTGCTGCCGTCCATCCCTGCCCTCCCTCCTCCTGCACACTCTTTCCTTTTGAAATAAAAGGAGAGGGGGAAGGGGGGGGAAATTAATATCTGTAGTTTAACTTTGCGTAAACTTTCCAGGGACTTGAGCTCGCTGTCTCCTGGGCAAAAGTATTTTGATACTGGGGTTTTTCTTTTTTGGGGGGGAGGTGGGAGGATAACAGCGATTTATGGTGCCTTTGGGGAGATGGAAGGAGGCAGGAGGAGGAGAGCTGCTCGCAGCCCCTCTCCCGAGTCTCCTTTTTTTAAAGCCTTTATTGAAAAGCGTATATTTCGGATGTATTCGCTCCTAGAGGAGCGCTTTTATTATCCTCTTCACCTGTGTGCCTTTATGTGCCTGTAACACTTTGATGGTGGTGATTTACCCACCTCCATTCAGTTCCAGTTTAATCGCTTTTACAGTCTCCGAGACCCTTTTCTCCCCAGCTCTCTTCCAGCATTGACAGATGAGGTGTGTGTTGTCGCTGGGTTTTGGTGCTGGGGGGGATAACGCTTGGGAACAGGCTGCCATCCATCCCTGGAGGCACTGTTACTTTGATAACACTTAATAACCTTGTTCAAAAGGGTTTGATGCAACTTTTCCCCACGCACACACTCCCCCACCCCCATGGATTGCCAGTGCTGAAAATGGGGAAATGCATTGTCCCTCGTTTGCCTGAAGTTTGTAGATGGGACAGAAAGTTTCTTTTGTGTCTGAAGAGTGAGGGAAGGCTTATGAGGAGGAGGAGGAGAGGGCGAGTCTTTCTTTGGTAAGGAATTAAAGTAAGCATAAATGGGTACTGGTGAAACTGTATCTGTACCTGTGAGAGTCAAACAGGCTGAAAGCAGTAAGGTAATTGAAGGGCCTTTATCTTCTCAGGTCTCTGATCTGTACAGCCAGAAGGTACAGTAAAATATGCACCAAAAATCTTAGCCTGCAGAGGAATTGATAGCAAATAAGTACTTCTAAGTGGTGTCTTCTGTGGGGTATGTACTTTCAAAACGTTCTTTTCAACCTGTGCCTGAATCGTGGCGTGTATCTGCAAGTGTGGTTTAGTCTCTTTGTTTCAGCACAGTGAGCTATATTTTGCTCTCTGGAGGTATGTGGTACTTTAATTAAAAAGAGGAGGAGGTGATCATCCTGAGATTTTTGGATCTCAAGGACTTGCTTCCTCTGGTAACTCTGACGCTTTGAAAATTGGGCAGATCTCTCAGAAACACAATACTGGCCACTACTCATTAAATTCTTGCATGGCTGACACTACCTATTTTTAGATGTTGCTCCTGAAAGCCTAAAGTTCAGTCAAATCTGTTTTCTTCTGTGAATTTCAAAGGATATCTTTCCCGCAAATGCTTTTGATTCTGAGGTTAGTATTTGTATGTGCTTGTATCAAGTGAACAAATACCTAAGTCCCATTGTAGGTGACTTAAAGCAATTGGTGTGGGGTTTTTATTAAAAAAACATAAAGCCCCTTGAATGGTTTAGTGCAAAGAGGCTGCTAAAAAGGGCTGGCCTAACTGAACTGGTCAGAAAACAACTTTCCAGTGTTTCTGCAGGAATTTGGCCATGCAAAATTCTTAGGAAGCCTTACAAAGTTTACATTAAGAAGCAGCTCTCCTATCATTAATAATGTCAGTATGTCCATCATTGAAGCCCTCTTGTCAGGGATCAAGGCTCTGCACAGTCCAAACACCAGTTAGCAAAAGGACTTAATGTTACAGGCTGATCCCTGGAGTGTTCAGTAACTTTATCTTTCATATTTTTAAACTGGAAGAGCCAGAGCTGGAAATGATGCAGGGGATAATCCCCATGTGTATGTCCTGATTTCCTAGAACTACAACTTTTAAATTGCAGGGGGAGGGAGGGAGGGAGGGAGAGTGTGGCAGAGGAGCTCTGCTTTTTCCCCTGTCCAGAGGTGGGGTGGGAAGGCATTTTCTGCTCTGGGATGATAGGTCATCCCTAAGGGGGAGTGTGGAGGAATTTATTTGGAAGGCTTAAACATTCGGCATGCCTCGGGATAAAGTCGCTGCGCTTGCACCCGGTAACAACCACAGCTCCATTTGGCCCGCTTCCAACAAAAATTTTGTGGAGGTTTTCGGTGCAACATTCCCCGGCGCGGCGGCCGGAGCTCCGGAGCAGCTGAGCGGCGGCGAGATGTTCCCTCAGCAGCGCACGAACCGGCGATGTGCAGCACAGCTCTTTTGTTCCCAGAACTTGCCTTCGGAGAGATCCCTCTCGGTTGGGCTTTATGCCGCAGCACCGGGCACTGGCGGATTCCGGGAGCCAAGTGTCTGGGATCACGCATGACTGCTCGTGATTACATTTTACTGCGTCTAAACTTCAGGCAGAAGACAAAAGCAAGGTGAACGTAACGCGCGGTGTCACCCGTAACCTCCGAGGCAAGGGTGGGGATACTGTTTCTTGTTAAGGGCCAGTAGACCTTTAATTTATCTTGGCAGGCTCTCTTAATACCCACCTTAGCGCTGCCCAATAATAATGCAGAAATGAAATCTGGTGATGGCAGGCAGCCTGCAGCGCAGCCGGAGCTTCTGTCAGGCCTCAGTGCACCTGCACCAGCTTATCAGTGTGCTCGTGTTTGCTGTTCAGGGCTGTAGGTGTAAATGGATGTTCGGAGCAGGTCCTGAAGCCTCTCTGCTGGAAGGGCTCACTTGAAAGTTCAAAAATAACAGTAATGCCTCTCACACACGAGTTTTCCCCGACTCTAGCAGAGGCAGGGCCAGGGCAACAAAGGATTGCAAGCTTTCTGATAGCCTTTAATCCGTCCTAAACGCGGGAGTGGGACAGTTTTCCCAAACAGAGTGGTGGAACTAGGGATTCACCTCTGCCAGCTTTACGAAGCAAAATTTAAAGCAGTACAACTAACACTGGAGCCACAGTGGTGAAAACCAGCAGGGTGACTCCTGTTACCTAATGGTTTTTCCTTCTGCTTTCATTTTATTTTGCATTTATACATTCATCACTGGCATATAAGGTAGGACCTCTCTGTGGCAAATAATACTACATGCAACAAATAATGTTCAGTATCTAAAGACACAGCTGGAACCATCAGTTGCATAGAGCTAACACAGCTCCTCAACTTTCTAATGATGGATGAAGTTAGAGTATTATGGCCATAGCAGCATCATGTGCTGGGTTCTGGCATTAGGAAACTGTCTGTTGGGGGTTCGTTCACATGTTTGTCCTTCCCGTGGGTCTTGCTGTCTGAACAGACAAGAAAATAGGTTATTGGATTGAATTTAGTTTTTATTTCAGGTCTGCAAAAGGTTGTTACTGCCGGAAGTTAAGTTTTTGAACAGAGTATGTCAAATTGACTGCAAAAGTTACTGGAGGACCTCAAGCACCACTACCTATGTATTGTCTCACTTCTAATCAGTAGGACTAAGTAATGTCTTTCCCTCTGTAGATCTGGGATATATTATCAGTTGTGTTGATGATAAAATGTGTAATCACTGAATACATTTTGTCACAGTTGGATGAAAATCAGTAAGAGTGCTCCACTGGGATTTCTGATACAGATGTCAGTAAAGATATTTGGCTCAACTACAAATTAGAGGTTAGTTTCATTTGTGTGGATTATGAAGAAAACCACAAGTTTAAAGTAGGCTTCCTAATGCAGAATGGGCTCTGTCTGTCTATGACTAAATAGTACAATAACTGTTTGACCTAAAGCCATAGGAAAGTTGCCTTTTTGGAACCCATTAGACCCAAATATGACCAACTATGTTTATAACTTGATCCAGCTGTCTTTTTCAAGAATACTGCTTTTCCATGCCCGATGTGCTGAGACTGGCTGTAACAATGCTGTTGCTACAAAATCTTTTGATAATTAAGGCGGGGGGGGCAACAATAATCTATAGACTGCTTGGTTTAGTCTACTTTGTAAAAGCAGCACTGCCAGTGTATGAGCGAGATGAGTATTCAAGAGAAAAACTGTATTTATTCATTGTAGTTTCTATTTTCTTCTCATATATAATTTGACAACCCTTATTTTAGGGGGAGCGATACTATAATTGTAATTTGGAAAACACAGGGTTCCGAGCTCCAGGGCAGTGTTTACTGGGATACCAGGCGTGCTGTATCATTATCAATGTTACAGTGGAAACTGAATGTGGCTTCTCAATTAGGGTGTGTGGTACACAGTAGCCAGATGTAGGTGAACGCTGCGTGTCTATGCCTGACTAGTTTTCCAGTGGGAGAACAGATGCAAATTTTAATAGCACTGTCAGTATTGTCCTTCAGCTTATCTGAGCTGACTCCAGAAGCTTATCAAAGAAAAGTTCTGCTCTTGCACATCTTAAAGAGGAAAAAAAAAAAAAGCTAGTTCTACTAGTGCATGTAATCAAGACAGCAGCACTGTAGCTGCAACTGTCTTTTTTTGCTAATTTAGGTCTTGCTGAAAATCACATTTCAAAGAAAGGAGATGTTTAGGGTTGAGAGATGCCTTATTACAGATGGGAAGTTTGTGCAGGCTGGTTTGGGGTAAAGGAGGGAGTAAATTAGGCTCAGTCACTTGTATTCTGCACATTCTAGAAAATCCTAGTTTGATTGGAGTCTCAGCTTCTATGAGGACAGTGATGTGAAATGCTTATATTCTCTTCTTTTTATGCCTAGTTTTCTCTACTGGCCTTTTCACTTAATGACTGCTGTAACCATTTTTTTATTTCTGATTGCATTTCAGGCTTGCTTTTGCATTCCTTGCATTTCGTTTTCATTTTGATGGCTCTAACTGTTAAAGAATATCACTCATCAGCTTTCAATTAAATACATGAACACAAAAAATAGCATCATTAATATAAAGTGAAATGATGTTTTGCTTGAGATGAGAGAGCCTGCTTTAAAAGGCCGACTTTTGTGTTTATCAGTAGGCTTTCACATGATGTAGAAATAGTTAGGGAGGGAAAGCTTGCTGAAGGGAGTTGTTCAGTTCTGTGTTCTGTAAAGCTGTAGGCTTATGCAAACTGAAACATGAGGGAACATTCTGAGAAGAAACCAAGCTCTTCGACACATGTTTGAAGGCAAAACTTGCAGCAAATGTTGTTTCTGCAGTTTTTGTTCCCAACACTTGTGTGTCTTGCATGATACCTGTACCTGACAGGAGCTAATCATGGTGTTCTTTATATCTCACCCCTTTAAAAGGAGAAAACTGTTCCCGGAGTTTCCTCTGGAGACTATTGCTTTCCCAAGCAGCAGAGTTGACTTCTGTCTTTGCCACTGCCTGCGTGGTATCTTATTCCAGACTGAAGCTATTCGGGCTTATCTTTGCTCTACAGCTTGGGAAAACAGAGGCATAGCTGGTCATACACATCTGCGCCCAGGACTGAAAGCAGTTGGGTGCCTTACATCACCTCATTTAGTTGTTTAGTGAGTCACCTTTTGGGCAGAGAAAGAGAGAAGCATAAAGAATACTTTTATCAGCATGCTCTGTGTGTTTTAAAGCTTAGGCTTTATTATTGTCAAAAAGACTGTTAACTGTGTTGAAACAGGTTGCTGTAAAACTTTGGCCCCATTAAAGCAATAGGTGTGTTCTAGCTGGATTTTTTGGAAACTCATTTTTGTAAAGTAGGTTGCTGAGTAATGCTTAAAGAACAATCTCTGCTCATGCACTAAGTACCCCTATGGAAATGAGTCAGATTGTCTTTTTTTCTTCTGCTTTTTTATCTCATTTCTTCTGACAGGTTAAAGTCTGCACAATAGCTAAGTAAGCAAGAATTCACTTCTCCACATAATCTGAACTACAGCATATGAGCTGGTGCCGGGTCCCCAAACAGTGTGACTGGATGTAACTTCTTTAGAAGATATTTTCATTGTCCTCCACTCAATAGTCAAAGATTTTGCAATGTTTCAGTGAATATATTTCAGTACCTTAAGTTCTTCTAGTTCTGAAGAGAAGTGTCTGTATACAGGGAGTTTTATAAGGATTCATACAGTTCAAAAAAGGCCAAGTGCAAGCGCTGCCTCTTGTAGCCCTTTCCAGAAAGGACTCCAGCTGCCCTGCTGGACACTGACCAGCTGCCTGGTGAATCCTGATGCAGAAGCACAATGTGCTCTGAAGCTTTCCTGTGGCTGAACAGGATCCAGGTTCTTCTCTGGCTTTGAGTCCAGCAGCACACTTAAGATGGATACCTTCCATCCGGAGCATTTTGAAAAAGGAGATGAAATACTTCAACTGCTTCGGCCTGTGACTGCTTCCAGCATTCGCCCAGACTCTACCAGTTTTTGTGAACTGGAAAAATGTTATTTTAGTGACAGTCCGTAGGAATGTTACTTCTAAAATCAGATATCCCTGAAGCTGACACGTGGTTATCTAGAAAAGGCTTGAAACCCATCATGTTTCTTGGCACAAAAATTTGAGGGTTTGGAAGAATTAAAAAAATACCAATCTATTCCTTATCCCCTTAATGTTGTTTGTTCCCTCACTACAGAATAACTTGACTTTTGGTTGTGTCACTTTGGGATTCTTGTACTTCAGGTCAGTTTTCTCTTTCCAAACATAAACCTCCTGTTTCTTTTTATTAGCTACTCCTTACTCTCTATTGCTTTCCTCCTCTAACCCTTGAAAGAAGAAAATCCACTGGAGCCATTTTTTCAGTTTTTTACCTTCTCTAGCCTTATCCTAATTTTCAATCTCTGTTGTCCCTCAAATCTGCTGCTGCACCCACTCATCTTTTCTTTTGGAGGAATTCTTGCATCCTTCCCCTCAAAAAAACCCAAACAAAACCCCTGAAACCAGAGCTGCTGCAATGGAGTTCTAGAAAAATTGCTGTAATGAGGGAACGTGGCCCACTGTTGGAGTGTGGGTTTTTTTCAATGTGGGCAGTAGGGCTTGCACTCCAACACTTGCCCCAGGGAAAGGTTTTAGAGGTGAGATGGATGAGGAGTTCATTGGCAGTGTTGTGTATGTAAGTTCTGTTGTCTGCTACAACCTGAATTTGTACATTGCAGTGGAATTTCCGAGACTGTCAGTACTCACTGATAAGTCCTTGGACAGAGGAAGAAGTCAAGTTCCTGCTGTGAAATGGATTTCATTAAAATACTTTGAAGATCACCGTGTACTGAGTAAGGAGATTGAATCCTCTCGTGTTACACCTTGAGATGTGAGCATGAGCAGCAGCCAGGCTTGACTACTCCATGTCTGCTCCAAATCTCCCCTTCTCCTGCAGGCACTGGAACACGCGGGTTGGGACTTCAGCCTCGGCGGAGCTTCCTTTGACATCTCCGTTCTTAAAGATGAGGCGTGACAAAATGCGCAACAGAGTTCCTCTGAATACTCTTCCACCTTCACATTTCTTCTGGAGCGTTGATTTAAAAATGCACCTTTTGATCTTGATTTAGATGGCTTACTGCTAGTAATTTAGGTGGTGTTGAAATATTTGTACTTTGGCACCTAGAGGAGGGTTTCACATAGCACAAGGACAGGTACTGTATGAGGAACAATTTTACATGCTGCTCTGAAAGATTGGAGCTAGTGGTAAGCTGAAATAAAATGCTGCTTAGAGCAGCAAGAATCATATGTATTTGCAGCTGTATTATTATTATTTTTAAGTAGCCTCTTATGCAGCAAACTTCTCAGTAGCACCAATTATTTCTATGAATTGGTTCTCCTATGAGGTTTGTACCTGACATCTGGATGGATGGTTAGTCTTTGAAATATCTGGGGGGGGAAAAAGCCCTGAGCTGTTTTTATTTAAATTATCTATCATTTAAAATTAGTTTTGATTTAAAATAGCTTTTTCTTTGTGCTTTGGTATGTCTCTTAGCCATAGTGTGTCACTGCTCAGTCCTGACTTCATTCTGTCTCTCTCACAGTGAAAAGCCAGTTCTTACTTCTTGATCACTGTAATTCTCTGCTTATTCTGAATTTTTGGGGGTTTTTGCTTGCTCTTATCCAAAAATCTATTCCCATGTATTGACGAAAGAGCACTTTTTAGTAGGAGTTTGAAGACTGTGCCTGTGGAGTGGTAGAAAACATGCTGTGATATTTCTTCTGTGAAGGCAGATGAGGAGCTGCTTTAGTAAGCAAAAAAGAGAATCTACTGGCTCCTTGCACTTTATATTTACTTTTATTGTACAGTCTTCTAGGCCTGACGTTGGATACTGTAAAGTACAGTGTTTTTATAGAGTTTGTCATTTTCATGGCAATAAAATGTCTGTCATGGACTTTCATCCAGAGTTGGTAAAAGCCTGGACCTACTGTCTACATGATAAAGCTACTCTTTGCTGCAGGGAGCTGGGCATGTGATGCTGAGTAGTGACAACCTTTGAGTGATGAAACATGTCAAAAGTTCTAAAAGCTATCCAGTTTATTAGCAGTGTGCTAATTATGCCTGGTAGGTAAAAGAGGGCTTATCCTTTTTATCCTCCTCGTGTTAATTTTGGGACAGTCACCTCAACCCTGTTCATCATGGAACCTCTGACACTGCTGTAGCTCTGCAGCTGTTACACTGTGGTCTGGGTTGGAAGGAAAACCATTTCTCATTAGGCAGTGAAAATAATTGGGAAGCTGAAGTTTCTTGGCTTTGCAACTTCATGCAAAGGCTGGAATGAAGAGAAGGAGCTGTGTTATAGTACAGAAGTCAAAGATCCCCATGTCATTTATCTGACTGTGAGCATCTTCCATTTATTTCTTCCATCTCTGCCCATGAAGTAACAGGACTTGCCAAGTAGTGAGGGGATGCTTTTGAAATGCCCAAAAGAATGCTGAATTTGAACCATCCTCTTCACACACTGTTGTTGTCCACCACTGTGCAGGTGTCCCATAGCAGATAATTTTTTAACCTGTGCAGTAGCTGTGGATGCTTGTGGGGAACAGAGTGCAGCAGAAGCCTGGCAGGCTTTAGGAGGTGAAACAGTGACTGGGAGGTGTGGGAGAGGGCTGGATAGCTGGGGAGTTTTCAAACAAAACAGATCTTTATCAAAAAAGCCAATTAATCAAAACTGAAATATTTCTTAAAGGTGTTGTTTTTTATGAAAGTTCACAGAAACACAAGCAAAGCTATAATGGGAGTGTTTTCATTGGAAGCCTGTCTGGCTCTCTGCCAACTTGTCTGCTGTTTTCTGTAATGAGATATTGAAAGACCTCGATTCTTTGAATATGTCTTACTCTTTGGCATGTCGCCTGTTTTGGGGGAGGAGAGCGAGAATGTGAGCGTGCCGGGGGTTCTGTGGCCAGCGGTAACGCGATGGAGCGGCTTCCTCCTCCGGCCCCGGCGGAGCTCTCTGCGCACACGAGCTGCCCTTTGAGGAAGGGCAGCCTCGAAGGGCACTGGCACTCAATGCTCTTCTTCGAGGGGTCTTGGCAAGAGAACTGAGGAGCTGAGGTGTGGAGCTGCCAAGATAATTTACCTACCAGTGGTGGGGAATGAGCTGCTGTCAGCAGGTGCGCGCGACCCTCCTCATCGTCAGCTGGAAAACCTCTCCAAGAGCACGGTGCTTCACTGCTCTAGTGGGCACACATGGAGCACTTTCATGGAAATGGCGTGCAAAAAGCACCTTTGTTCAGTACATGCTTTTATTCTCAGCTGTCTTTGAGGGCTTCTCGTGCAGCAGGGACAAGTATAGGACTCCTTAGGGAGGGAAAGATTTTGAAGCTTTGCCTGAGAAGTGTTAGAGAAGTTGAGAAGAGTGTTTGAGAAACTGAGTAAGACTACAGAGAGCAATTAAATTTGGAGAGATTTTTTCTTTTCAAAAAAGCTAGCCTACATTTTCATTCCAAGCCTTCATCTATATCTCCGAAGGGAGAACCCTTCTCTCCTCAAGGACTGTGTCACTAAAATGTTAGCTGGCCTAACCACAGATAACTTGCATGTTTCCATAGTAATGACACTCTGTAGAGCTTTATATTACAGTTTGCAGGGTATCTACTGTACATCAACCTTTTTGAAGCTGAGTAAGTGTCTTGGAAATCCTCTAATCTGTTTTCTGCTTGTCACAATGTGGAGGGAGAGTAGATTGAGTGCATCAGAAAGAAGGCTAGTAAACAAGCTCGTTGAAGTGCTGAGGGACTTAAAATTGACTTTATCAGAGTACTTGGTAGTTGTGATTATTTTTAACAGTAAGGTAGAGTTAATGCTGCATTTAAACTTGCTATGCCTTTAAGTATCTGGCCTGCAGCTCTTGAAAGATACTGGAAGAAATAAGTTGTGGAGTCATTCTTAGGCTAAGTGACATCTGCCTTAAAACTGAAAATCACAGTTTAATTAACTGGCAGGTTGATTTCGTACACAAATACTGCAGCCAGAGAAGAAACAGGCTTCTTGACTGGATGCTGTGTGGGATGTAGCACATGGAAACCCAAGTCATTCT
Organism: Neopelma chrysocephalum; assembly: GCF_003984885.1. Lineage (NCBI taxonomy): Eukaryota > Metazoa > Chordata > Aves > Passeriformes > Pipridae > Neopelma > Neopelma chrysocephalum. Next base: position 3,377,486 of record NW_020897721.1, read on the forward strand.
TCTTTTTTCATTCCTGAATTAGTGCCATTGAAATCCCTCACACGTAGGGCTCAGTGGCTCTTATATCATGTAAACTTGTAAAATTTTTTATTCAAAACCCAACTGGGGAAAGTGTGTATCTCATGGAAGTCACGGTCTACTTCGCCGAAGTTAAATTCGGGTTTAATGTAGCCTACGACTTTTTACGAGAGACTCTAAAAGAAATACAGCGGCGCTAAACTTCAGACCCTTGCCAGCTTTCTTAGTTGTCTTGGTGTTGGAGGTGGTTTGAATTTCAGGGAATCAAGTCAGTTATATCTCGAGCTGCCTTTTCAAAAGAAGAGTTCTACGCAGTCAAGAAAGCACCACAAAACTCCCTGGGCAGAGCCTGATCAGTACTTTTCCCTCTGCACGGACCTGCGCGGCCGCTCGGCGGAGCAGCTCAGCTGAAGGTACCTGCCGGAGCAGCCCTCGGTTCCTGACGTCAGCAACATCCGATCCCGCGCCCCGACCACATTGGCTGCCATTGCCTCCACTCCATCACCAGCTCCTTTTTATTTCCCCCTCCTAAGTGACACCGAGCTGGGATTGGGATTTAGCTTCCCCAGGCAGCCTAGCTTGAGCTAGGAAGAGAGAACTAGAGTTGCTAAAGAAATTAAAACCAGATATGCCCATAAATGCGTGAGGGAGAGACAGTCTGTTCTCACTGCTGCGTGCCAGGCGGTCACTGAGGGCTGAACCTGATCCTTGGAATGTGCTTGTACAGGAGTGGAAGGGTCCAGCTGAGCTGTCACCTTTGGGGATTTGGAAAGATCCATGCTCTAAAACTGTCTTAGGGACATGGCAGGGGAAGGATGCTTGTGCATCTGCTGCTAACAGCAAGTTCTTTATTAGAACGGATAGATCCGTTGTGCTGTTAATCACTTGTGATCAATGTTCGTTCTCTCCCAGGAAGAAGGGAGGCAAGAAACCATCAGGATCGTTCACTTTAATCAGAGCTTGTTTTGAGATAAAGTAAGATTGTGCCTGTGGCTAGATCAGAATTGGGCTCAGTGACATGGAAAGAAACACGGCTGCTCTTGAAAGCATTTCTGTTGACTTCAAGCCAGCCTTATTTTACTTTACTCTAGGATTTTAGCTCTCTAATGTTCATCTAGTAAAGTATATAAAACTGGATTATTTTGAATTTAAATCAAAATCTGTGGACTCTTTGAAGCTCTCTGTAGCTTCTCCTAGAAACATCACAAGATTTCTCCTAGCAGGGTTGTTAGTACTGTCTAGGTACTAGTAAAAACTATTTCAGGATGCCTCTTTCAACAACCCATTGGGCCAGTGTTATGAGAGCAGCAGTGCAGTGATGCTGTTCTGTTGCAGTAGACTTGCCATGCTGTTACAGAATATTCCCCTCGTGTCACCCAGGGTCTGGGCTGTGAGGTTTAAACTACCTTTGTGTCAGTTCTCCATTTGTGCAGACTGCAGTACATGGGCTGAGATGGTAGCCATGAAATGCTGAAATGGATGGGCATGTTGGTCTACAGGGTAAAGCAATAGCAGGGACCTGGTTCTGTATCCAGTACAGGGGGAAATCTCAAAGACCTCTAAGTGTTGAAAGTAAAGAATCAGATACATAGCTCTCTGGAAACAGGATCCACCCTTGCAAATAGTTTTGTATTTTTGAAATGTGCAAGCTATTAAAAAGCATTTTTCAAAAGTCTATTGTGTAAAGGACTGGCTTCCATGAGTCAGGTTTTACAGGAAACGGTCCAAGCCTTATTCTTCTCCCTGAAAGAATTTCCTTCCAGTTTTCTCATGCAGGGTGAAGTTCTGCAGATATCCCCCTGATAGTGGGAACTGGTACCTGCCTACTAGAGGGAAGGAGAAACTCTCACCTGTAGTAGGGACACTTGGTGTAATGTCTAGTGCTCTGTGTCCAAACTCCTGTTCCTTACCTTTCTACTCTTTGTTAGTTTGCTTTTCTATGCCCTGTGCTTTGGAGTGAGGCCTAACAAAGCTGCTAAATAATTCCACAGTATATAAAGGAGCAAGACTTAATCTTACAAGGAGGGCTAGAGAAGTATTCAAGTACTGTAGAGAATACTTGAAAGCCTCTTCTGGAAAGCTCCTATTACCAGCGTAAAACAGGCTTTTACACTGTAAAATACCTTGAAGGTTTTGGTATGTCCAAGCCTTAATTTGAAAGACCCAGTGAAATAATTGCTGGTGCTGGTACAATTTGTTAAGAACTCTCTGCATTGTTGTATGGTTTTTAGGTGAATCTTCACATGCCTGTTGATGGCTCAGAATCTACAAAAGATTCTCAAGTAGATCAGAACATCTACGGGTTTTCTGAAATTGGATTAACTGCCTTGTGCAGACACTGATGAGACTCAGAACTGCTGAGACTCTGCTATCCCAGATGTGAGGTGGGGAGGAGGGAGGACCTGAAGACATTCTCTAATTCAGGAACTTCCAATGGGGGAGGTGGAACAGCACAGTGAATACAATTGACTCTACAGGCTTAGCCTGGATGTATGTTCCTATGACCCTGGATGGGGCTGGGACCTTCAAGCAAAGTAGGGTTAGAACCATGTCTTACTCTTAATGGTGCTTTGTACAAACACTTGTGTGCTACACAAACAACTGCAGTAGTTGAGCTAGGAATAACCGAAGCTTCCTAACCAGGAAGCTACTTCACTGAATCCAAAGGTTTTCACCTTCCTTTTACAACAAGAGGTGTTATTGCCTCACTAGATGTGTGCACACCTGAGAGTTCCCAGCTCACCCCGTAAAAAGAACCTGTATGCTACGGTTTAATGCTCAGTCCCACAGAATGAATGCTGCTATCTGAATCAGGTGTTTGGTCAGCAACCCCAGGGTGCAAACGTCTGGGTCAAGGTTCAGGTTTAGTTTAGATTGGCTCAATTAAAGCATCTACTGGTTTGTCTGAGAACAGTGAAGTTACTGTGTTGGATATCCAACATGAAATGGTGTTTGGAACTGCAGTTGGAAGCCTGTTTTCTCTTCTTTAATGTGGGAGGTGTGGCTCGGAGGTGAGCAGATGGATGGTGCCAAGTAGCACACCTCTCAGCACTGAGCCATTCCATGCTGAAGCTAGAGATCAAAATCTTCTTTCTGCTCCCTTTATTTGTATTTCTGCCTGTACACTGGGATTGTGTGCATCTGAAAGATGGCTGTTGTCAGTGTGTCAGGCCTGCTCGCTGATGCTTGTGTAATCTGATGGCGAGGGCACAGGGCTGGGAGCACAGATGTTCAGGGTCTGGCTTGAAAACGTGCTAGAAGCAAATCAATGCGTGTAGCTGCTTTCTTACTCTGAATTCAAATGTGACCTGTCCCTCTCTAAAACAATCTCATGAAATGCCTAAAAAATGCTGAGTTTCAGTGGCAATGTTTGTGATGAAGCATTCAGCACCTGCAAAGCAGGGGCCTAAACGACAAACCTAGTATGAAACGTGAACTTTGGGTCTTTGATGGATATGCCGATTGTTTTTCCCTCTGAAGAAGAGTTTACCTGTTTGCTCTTGTGAGTTGACATAAGGACTGGTGATGCCTGAGCAACTGGAGTTTTTCCACAGTGGTGCCCAGTGCTCTCCAGGCTGTGGCTTTCAAACACAATACACCTTTGTCATTTGTTTGGAGGTTTAGGCGGCACCTGCCCTTGTAGTTGTGCCTGCGCCAGTCTTCCTTTTAACAAAAACTCGTGATTCCTCGTGCTCCTTCCTTCTCTCCTCCATCCAGCAAGTGTTTAGTTTGATACTAGGAAATCTGGGATCACAGTGGAACTGCTTACTTCAGAATTCCTCCAAAACTACAAATTCCATTTGATTCGAGAGAGCTTGAAAGCCAAGATTAAGATGCACATTTTCTCTCGTTTTTTTACTGTCAGATTTCATTAAGGGTTTAGTGATTATCTTCTCCTATTTACCTTTTGTTAATCTGTTTTTCATTTTCAGCTCTTCCTCCAAAACCCCCCAAACCAATGACTCCAGTCAATACGAATGGAATAAAGGACAATTCCAGCTTCTCTCTGCAGGAAGCAGAATGGTACTGGGGGGACATCTCAAGGTAAGCAGTATTGCTAGACTATATTAATTGAAATGTATTAATATATGTTGTTAAAAATAGATTAAGCCAGCTACAATTCAAGATAAAAAGAACATGCCTATTTCAGGCAACATTTTGCAGGAGGGGAACACTTCAGGACTTTACTTGGCAAAGCACCTAAGTGAAACTATTCAGCTGGATTGAGGACATTTAAGTTGTTGCTCTTCTGGTGCAGATATTGCCAGTCTTGGTGACACTTATTTTTGGCTTTCTAAGTTTGTCCAGACAAACAGTCTTTAAAAAGGAGAAAAATCTGAATCTGCTATCTAATAAGGTGTTGTAAGCATACAGTGCTGGAATGCATGCAGGTCAGCGAAGTTTCAGTATAAAAATAAAACTTTAGAATAAAAGGAATTGCATTCTTAATTTTGATTTCTTTAACATTAGTTTAAAATTGCATCTGTATTAATTTCTATTACATGGTGGTATAAAAAATAGCTCTTAAAAATGCTAACCATCATCAGCTATACTGAGCAGATGATAGAAACACATATCAAATGAATTAAGCTTAACCTCTTAAGAAAACCTCTTTCTATGCACTTGAGAAAATAGATGGCTTGGGTTAGGTTCAGAAAATGAAGGACCAGTTTTTATACACTTGCATAAAAGAACTGAAGTGTTCAGTCATCTCTTTCCCTCTTAAGGCACTTCTGAAGAGTCTAGAATTTGGAACTGTAAGAGGAAAGGTGAGCGTGCTGGGAGTGTGATCAGGAATTGCTCAAACTTGTGCACATAATACTCTGAAGCACCTTGGCAGACAGAGGCAAGAAGAGCGTGTTTTCCACATTAACTTATTGACGTTCTGAGAAGGGAAATAAAGTTTTCATATCTTTATTGTACCACCCTTATCTTTTTATAAAGTAAACCCGCAGAGATCTTACTTTTGAAGGGCCTCAGCAGAGATATTTTTCTGTTAATTTTAAATCGAAGCAGAGTGGCAAAAAGTGATCACAAAGCCCACTAGGCACAGTTTATTTAAAACTGCTCAATATTGGTATCAGTTTATTGACTGTGGATTTGCTCCTCAATCAAGAGTGCACATGATGGCAGGAGCTAATGCACTACAAATTGCACTGGAGTGGCTTTATTAGATTAAAACGTGATACACGTGCATGTAAAGATGGAATTGTTTATGACCTTAATTTGGCAGCCAGCAGGTATGGGCTGCATTGGGCTATCATGGCAGGAGCAACGTTCTTCAGTCAAGAACTTGTGCTGGAAGTTTTGTCACGAGCTCCAGGGTGCAACCTGCAGGCACAAGCCCAAACCTATGGATCATATGTATCAATTCAAAAAGAGAGTTGTTTGGGTTAACTGGATCCAATCTGTAAAATGGTCAGAGTGAATGGATATGCACATGAAACTTCACAGGAGTCAGTTTTACTAAAAGAATCATTTTCAAGTAACTAAATCAGAGCTAGGGCTATTCTGTGAGAATACTTTTGTTCCTTAGTTTTTGAACAAAAAAGCAGCTGTTGATTTTGCTTTGTAAGATTCAACTAAGCTTCATACAGCACTTAGACAACGTTGAGGCTACCTGAGGAACTTTAGTTTCCAAATGATTGTATTAAAAAGCGCTTAGTACTTCTAAAAGCTTTGAGGGAGCTGCTATGAAGTGAGATACATAATCTGGGTGAAATGCTCAAACCTGGCAAGATGCTTATCTCTTCAGCTGAAATAATTTTCTTAATGCTTACAGGTACTCACTTTCACTACAAGATTTCTTGGTTTAGCTTAAAGCTCTGGACTGAGTGTCCTTTTGCCTCAGTTGTAAATAAGGAAGAGTTGCCCTGAAGCTGGAAAGGTTGTAGTGCTTTAAAACGGCTGTAAATAAGATCAGAGTTAAGCCAATAAAGAGCCTCTTGAGACTAAAACTGTGCTAAACTTTAGGCACCTTTGAGCTGTGATGTTAGAGGCCATCTCTTAAGGGGTCAGGACTGGCTTCTCAAAGGGCACCTGTTTTAGTGTGGACTTTAAAACCTGAGCAGATTACAGGGAAAGGTTATGAACTGAGTCACAGCTGCTACTGTTGTTTAAACAGAGACTTCTCTCTAAGTGGCAATTGACTGTAGCTGCTTTTCTTTAGTGCAGCTACGCAGGTTGAGACTTGCTTTAGATGCCCTAAAAGACTGGAGAGCCTGGACGTCAAAGAAGATTGAACTCTATGCATGCTGGTGTTACTGACTCCCATGTTTTACCTGTGGCAAAGATGATCATGTCCTTAGTGCTTCTAATTTTGCCTCCCTTTCCATTCTTCAGGGAAGAAGTAAATGACAAATTACGAGACATGCCAGACGGAACATTCCTGGTGCGCGACGCATCAACCAAGATGCAGGGAGACTACACCCTGACCTTACGGTGAGCACTGAGCACTAGCAGCCCACACAGTGAGACCCTGAGTAGCTGTTGCTATACCAGTGACAGCCATGGCTGTGTAAAGCTCATGTGGCTTGAGAGATGTTCCCAGGACTGCACATCACAGAATAAGCAAATAAATAAGCCAGGTCCGACAGTCAGTTCTGTTCTGTGCATTGAATCCTGTCCCTCACTCAACAGTACTGTAAGGATCTGCGTGTGGATGAAATGGGGCTTGGGGAGGAGAGCTGCTCAGAAGTGCTTCATAGTTTCAGAACTGCTAAGGTAAAAGGTATTTGTAAGCTAGGGCTTTGATTAATGGGAGAGTGTTGAATATCTCATCAGTCTACAGCTGTAGAAAACCAAACACAGTGTCTTTGTAAAAGGAGTATCTTGTGCTTTCTGATCTATGGTTTAGGAGATATTGAATTGGAGCCATGTTCTTTTCTTCATTAAAATTGTCTGCAAGTGGAAGGTTTCCCAGAGCTGCCCCAGCCCTGTCTGCTGCAGTTAGGCAGCAGACCTCATGTGACTGGCTCTGGTGCCTTGCCCAGCCTGCCCAGCCACTTGCCTCTGCCAGGCTCCCAAGATTGGTTGTTAGAGGCAAGCAGGTGAGGCACATAAGCGACTGCCTCTGTAGCACACCTTTGGGAGTTACTGTGATATAGCAGGTATTTGATCTTGCCGTGAAATTCCATTGCCTTAATAGCAGGTTTGACCCCAAGGGTGTAGTTAAAATTCTGCTTTAACTTCTGCCTTAAAGTTCACACCACGTGCACTAAGGTTTGACATGATTTTATTTTGCCGAAAGCAGATGTCTTTAGGAACCATAATTGTGAATGCAGGAAGGACAGGACAGTGTCTAAACAGTCTGTTGGTGGAAAAAAAGGAAGAAATAAGTGCTGTATTTGTGGAAAACACTAGAACATAAAGTCCTAAACTTACAGCCATCTTATAATCCTCAAAGGATTTTGTTTAGGTTCAGGTATCTTATATTAGCATCCATAACTCAAAAGACTTGCTATAGATATAAATCTATACTCAGTTGTATACTATTAGTGACCCCAAATTGCATGAAATTGTGGGTTTAGGTTTTCTTATGGCTCCTTTATTTAGCCTTCAGCATCCTCTTTTTCCCTTGCACAATTTCTGGCAAAGCTTGGACTTAAATACCATAAGCTGGCTCCAGAATGAACACATAGGAAGAGATTTACTTTGGGCTTTGCTCCTGTTCAAATAATGTGATGATAATTCTGTGTGTATTGACTCTTAAACTACTTAATACTGCTACTGTGTAAAGAATCACTAGGAAGGCCACTTGCCCAGGAATTTCGCTGGTGTCTTTGTTAGCAGCCCTAGTGTTGAAGAGGGATGGGAGTGACACAGTAAAACCTCTGTGCTTTACAGGAAGGGTGGCAACAATAAACTGATAAAGATCTATCATCGGGATGGAAAGTATGGCTTCTCCGACCCACTGACGTTTAATTCAGTTGTGGAGCTCATTAACCACTACCGCAATGAGTCTCTCGCTCAGTACAACCCCAAGCTCGATGTGAAGTTGATGTATCCAGTGTCCCGGTACCAGCAGGTAAGATCTCCGTCAGACCTCGGTACCTATAGGTGCAGACAAGAACAAAAATAACTTTGTTTTCTTTCTATGAATAGCCTGAATTTTTTTTCTTTTGTTTTTTTTTTTTGAATACGGAAAAACTAAAAAGATGGAGTTTTCACATTTGGCCTCACTTGGGTCTGTCAAATTTTCTAGCCCTTTAAGCTGCTTCATTTTATCAAGTCTCTGGTCTCCATCTGAGCAGCCATCAGGCAGCAGAGAAGAGAAGAGAAACCCTGGCATGCAGCAGCTGAACCTCTGAGAAGCCTTTTTGTTTCCCCCTGGACCCTTGTGGACCCACCATGCACTGTTCTAGGCAGTGTTACCCTTGAAGTACATATGACCCATGCAGATGCTCACTCTGTGCATAGACATCTAAATTTTTCAAGAACATTTTTTTAACTTTTATTCAGTAGCTTGAGACATTTTCCTGCATTAAGGAAAAAGAACTACAGAGCTTTTGGAAAAAAAAAAAAACCAACTCTGATCTCTAGCATTAGATTCCAAGTAATGTGCTCCCTTCTTTCTTGAATAGGGGATAGCAATTCTGAAAATAAGGTGTGGTGTCTTTTTGGAAGCTTAGTATTTGGCATAGGTCTTGGTGTCCTATAGTTCCAGTTCCTACTGTCTGTAAACTGTGGAATGTGTTGCACGAAGGAAGGGGGATTTAGAGACAGTGTTCTCTAGAAACTGGATTATAAACATGATGCTAATATCTGTAAAATGCAAATGTGCATAAGTGGACAAATGAATACTCTTAAGGAAAAGCTGCTTTGCTTGAAGACTTAATAGCTCTTTGTATGTACAGGATCAGTTGGTGAAAGAAGATAATATAGATGCAGTAGGTAAGAAACTTCAAGAATACCATGCTCAGTACCAGGAAAAGAGCAAAGAGTACGACAAATTGTATGAAGAATATACCAGAACATCACAGGTTGGTTCTTCTTTGGCTGTTTGTTGAGTCTGTTTCTTGTTGTTTAAAAAGTAAAGAAAATTATTTTAACCTGTTATGGCTAATAAAGGTAGTCCATAGTCAGAAAATACAAGGAAAAAAATTAGTAAATTGTGGAATAGGGCAAGGTAGTTTCAGAGGTGATGGAAAAAGTGAATATTGCTTGTTGCTGATAGTCCTAGAGGCATGGTGTGGAGCAAGGAAAAAAGAGGAGCTGAGCTTCCAAGTATAAGGTAAAACTGTGGAGAAGGCCAACACCTAGAAGCTTTACACTGCAGACTTCTTCCTTGGCTGCTGAGTATTTCCAGCTGCTGTATTCTGCAGTGAGAATCGTAGAGGGGCTTGTCCAGGTTTTTTGTGAAGTCACGTGCGAGTCAGTTACCAGATATTATGCATTAAGGAAGTGTGAATACGATATTTGGACTGCTTCTTGTAAAATAAGATAGTTCATATATGGGGAGAAAGTTTGCTGGCAGTCTTCCTGAAAACTAAGATGGAAAATATGACTAAAATATTTGAGGGGTTTGCAGCCTAATAGAGAGCACTGTGTAGAGGAGGAGGGTAGACTTACAGGGAGTAAGTCTGCCCTGTTCTTCCGTGACTCTACTTGGACAATTGACTAAATTTAAAACTGATTAATTTCATTTTGACTTAGTGGGGGGAGAAAAGATGGTCTTCTCAGTCAGTTTAGGGAATATGCTTGGGTCTTGTTTTGTTGTCTGTATTATGGACAAATGATGAAGGACTCTTTCCTTACATAGGAAATCCAGATGAAGAGGACTGCAATCGAAGCATTTAATGAAACTATTAAGATATTTGAGGAGCAGTGCCACTCACAAGAGCGATACAGCAAAGAGTACATTGAGCGATTCCGCAGGGAGGGGAATGACAAAGAAATCGAACGGTAAGCTCAGGCTGTGTTTGCTTCCCTGGCAAAACTAGTGTCCACATGGACACTCCCATTAAAGCATCATAGAAACCACTCTGTAAGCTCAGTGCCTTCTCCAGTAAAGCTCTCTTCTGTCAAGGAATTGCATTGTAGATAGCAGAGGTGAGAGATCTCTGGATTGGTCTTGCTCTTAACTTCAGTAAATCAAGGTACCGTGATGAGGACCAGGAAAGAATTGGGAAATAATAATTTAATTTGCTTCTTCTGCTTCTGTTTGGATTTGCTCATAAAGTAATTCAGAAAAATCTTTACTTTTCAACTGTGAAATGTACATAGATGTGTTGAATCTCGTTGTCCATAGTCAGTTTTAGTCATTTTCAAAGAAGATGATATTTAATAGCTGTCATCTAAAAAATTCAGTAAGGACCTCATTTGAAACTGCCTTTCTGTGAGGGTACTAGCAGAAAAAGCTGTATCTGGGCCTTTGAAGAAATGCCAGATATAATGCCTAACTTTTCATAGTGTTTTTGAACCACATAGGGTAACCTTAAGGAGATCTGTAGACTAAAAACAGTTACCTGTAACAATCTTACTGTACAACTGTGGTACTTCATGCTGAATGAAGATCAATTAACAGGGGAAATATGTAATTTTCCTGAATTATACCAAACCTGCAAACTAGTCTTGAAAGAAGAGACAGGCAACATTACCTCCTGGTAGCTCTTGATGGTAATTGAAGTCTGCATTTGAAATCTTGCTAGTCCTGATACCTACAGTGGGATTGCATAATTGATATTACAAAGTGAATCTGACAGTGAAGGAGGAATCTGTTCTTACTTACCCTCCTTTGGATAATTTGTTCCTGCATCTCTGCCAGGAAGAAGTATATTAAGGTAAACTGAAGGTTGTAGGCCCTCTGGCAAGAGGTCTTTTCTGTCACTCTTACAGTAGTTTTCATGTGAGGATGAGGCAGTCAAAGGGAGGAGCTGCTGTTATGGTAGTTCTTGTGATACTCTTCTCTAAGTGCTACCAGTAGGTTCAGCCCTAGACTGAACTTGACCTCTTCTCTCCAATATTGTACTTGTTTTCAGAATAATGATGAACTATGAAAAATTAAAATCCCGCCTGGGCGAGATCCATGACAGTAAAATGCGCCTGGAACAAGACTTGAAGAAACAAGCTCTGGACAACAGGGAGACTGATAAGAAAATGAACAGCATCAAGCCTGACCTAATTCAGCTCCGCAAAATCAGAGATCAGTATCTTGTGTAAGTAAGCCTGACCTGTACCTCAGAATAGTGTCTCTGATGAACCTGATTAATGACTGTTTCCATCAGGATAATGAGAATTTAATTTTCTTTTCATAACCAAAGTTCTGCGAGTGCTAAGGTGCTACTTTCTGGCATGGGATATTTGAATATTGGTTGACTTCTTCATGGCTTCATTATTTAAAGAGCCAGCCACAAATAGGTGCACATTCTGCAAGTCTTGTACATAAAAATTTTAAAATAAATGAGTTATAAACAAAATCTGTGCCTGCTAGTACAACAGAGGTTAGTACTACTTTTGTTAGGTGTGTCAGATGTTGCTCATACCCGTAATTGATTTCACCAACGCTCCTATTATCCAGCTCCTAATGTCCTTGGGTTAGGCACAGACTGTTTCTTTCTGGTACCTTGTGTCTGAGCTTCAGCTTGCTTAGTAAGAAAACCCATACACGTGCTCTGAAGTAATGTATTAATGGTCTCTTCTTCTGGCAGATGGCTCAATCACAAAGGGGTGAGACAGAAGCGAATAAACGACTGGCTGGGGATCAAAAATGAAAATATTGATGAGTAAGTGTCACTATACATATGATTTTGTTGAGAAGTGTTCCATCTATGAGTGTTTTCTCTTGTGAGGGTTAGTAACAAAAAATACCAATTCTTCAGTAAAGGACTGGAGAAAAAGGGAGAAAGTCTCCAGGGGAACTTGACATCATGTGAAACAGCAACTCTCCTGAAACATTTAGGATTAAACAAAGTTGAAACAATTAAGTTCTAAGTGGAAGCCTTTAATATATGTCCAGTAGGAGCCTGACCTCCCAGTTTGGGCAATTCTGATATTTCTTTGCGTGATTCCTGCAAAAATAAATAACTCTGCTTACCAACTCCTTCACTGATCACTGGTTAACAAATTTATCCTCTCTTTCAGCACATACTTTGTGAATGAAGAAGATGAAAACCTGCCACATCATGATGAGAAGACTTGGTTTGTTGGAGATCTCAACCGTATCCAAGCAGAAGACTTGCTCTGTGGGAAACCTGATGGAGCATTTTTAATTCGCGAGAGTAGCAAGAAAGGATGTTACGCTTGTTCTGTGGTGTAAGTCTGTTTTCCTTTTTGTTCTAACTACTCAATACATAAATCTCTGCCAAAGCTCTTTATTTTGGAGAACAAAAGCCAGGCCTAGCTTAGGCCTACCCATTGGAATGTGTTTGCAGGAAGACCAGCATGGTATAAGCTTTGTAAAAAAAAATGTGCTTTGAACGTGGAATAACTGTAGTCCTGCAGTCTCTGTTTTTGCCACAGTAGTTAGTACAAAATTCTGAAGTATCCCAACTTGAAACTCTACAGTCTATAAGTAAGTTAACTCTGAATTCTACCATATTCCTGCTAAAGAACACATGGGAAGAAATAAAGCACGACTGCAAAGGTGTGACATCTTCTGTTCTCATTTTCAGACACGCCCAACTCTGGATCTTTCTCTTGTATGTTTAAGATAATGGTGATGCTTCAGAGGAGGCATTATTTGTGAGCCGTAGTTTTTATGACATTCACGCAGCCTTGCATTGATTTCTTGTATTTCACTTCATTTTATGCTGGTGTAATGGAGGTCAGAAATAGTGATTTCATTATCTAAAAATCCTCCAAGCCCGTTCTGGAGTGCAAAATGGCTCCCGCTGATTTATTTTACAGGAGGTTAATTACTTCTGAACGCAGGTCCAAGAAATGAATACGTGAGGGTAAAGCACCTCAAGGTAGCTGAATACTGCAGTATCTGCCCTGTTCAGTGTACTGTTTATCACAGGCACTGAAGTGATGGGTTCATCAGATGCTTTCACTTGGTTGGTGTCCCGCTGCAAGCTCACAGAGGGATGGCATAACGTAACCTGTCCCTACATGTGACTCGGATTGTAATAGGCTCCAGTACAGGGGTTACATAATACTCGATCTTTCTGGCAGATAAGTTTTTGTAGCAGCTTTGGAAATGCTGTGTTCCAGCAGCTGCTTTGCCAAGTTAGAGACTCGGTCGCTATGGCTTCAGATAATGAATCAGCTTGAATCCATCCCGTGCTTAACATTAAAAAACGCACACTGAAGGTTAGTGCTGTATTTCATGGAGTACTTTGTAGGTCCTGAGAATTTGGGGGTTTTGGCTTCTTTGCTTAATGGAAAGGTTTCTAGGTAAGCTGAGCACAAAGTCATTGCTGACTTCGGGTGCTTATCTTCTTGGTTAAGCTCTTGACTTTTTTTTCCAAGGAACATTTGGAGAACAATGCAGTAGGGAATTGTACTGCTGGGATGGAAGAGGCCTCTTATGTGGATTATTATGCAAGAGTGTTTAATCGCATGCCCTGAAGCACTGTTTCTTCACAGGCTATATTAATCTCCTCTACTTGCATCTACTGGGTCCTCCATTATGTAATTTAGTGACTGGCGGGGCTGCTGCATTAGTTAATTGTTAATAGACTGTCACTTTGGGTTTGTCCTTTGATGTTAAACTCTCCTCTTTCCTTTCCTTGCAGAGCTGATGGAGAGGTGAAACACTGTGTGATCTACAGCACTCCGAGAGGTTACGGGTTTGCAGAACCGTACAACCTGTACAGCACACTTAAGGATTTGGTTCTTCATTACCAGCAGACATCCCTTGTCCAACACAATGATTCCCTAAATGTCAGGCTTGCCTATCCTGTCTACGCACAGATGCCCCCCTCTCTCTGCAGGTAAATTTTGGGGAGGAGGAAAGCGTTGGCTATCTTGGATTCTTTTCTACGATTTTTATTAGAACTCGGAGGGCATTCTTTCTCCTTAGACTGCTTGTTTTGCACAAGAAGTGATTCTGTGAATGTGAATCAAAAAGAGGCCTAGCAGCAACAAGACGACAACTTGGGTGTAGGTGTCCTGGTGCTACCTTAAAAGCTCAGCTGTGCTTTTACACCAATACTTTTGTTTCCTTATGAGGGGAATAAACTCAACGCAACGCATACAAAAATACTGGAAGCAAAGCATCATCTTACGGAGAAAATTTTTTGCCAGGCACCTTCAGTGGAACTTCTAATTGGATTTTGTTTTCTCTTGTTCTAGTAGAGACAATTTGAATCCTCTACTCGAGGCATCAGTAATGTCTTTCAGTCTTAAACTCCCAACAAACTAGGGGGAAACTCTACCACAGCAATTCTTCTCTGTTAATTTTAGCAGCTTCACTGCGATTCAGCCGGACTTCCAAAAGAGGGCTTGTCTTGAGGTAGCATGGAATTTGGTGAGAGAAGACCAAAGGAATTACGGGAAAGCTTCAGGTTTTTGTTTAAATGGAAAAATGCTTGTAAAAGGAAAGTTGCTTTATTTTTTTGCCAACAGTAACAAAGTTTTGGTTTCAATGGCACTACAGGTCTTCGCTTAAAGAAAACATAACCAAATTGAACATGCCAAAACTTTGTTCATTGCTAGATTGAACACTTACAGGGGAGGTTGCATTAGCATCCACACATACTTTCTGCACCAAAACTTGAAACAAATAAAAGGAAAAGCTAAACATTGTGTGGCTTCAACACACTAAATTTGTCTGATCTGATGTAATTGCTCGCTCTCCTCTTTCTTCACTCCCCCCTTCCTCCCATTCCTCGGCTTAGGATTATGTTTTCAGTTTTTAATGATACTGTGCTTCAGAATGTAAACCGGAAGGAAGCTTGCACTCACCTGCTGCAGGTCTCTTGCTGAACAATGACAGACTCTTGTAAAGCTTGATTTTGGTACAGAAGAGGTCAGTGTAATCAAATGCTTCTGGATGGCTTATTGTACCAAATTTTTTGGTGAGGTGTACTCACTCCCAGTTGTAGAGAGGTGAGCATGCTAATCATAGATCTGCTCCAATTTGTTCTTTGCAAGGTGGGTTCTGAACTCTCACACCACTGCAGCCAAGCAAGACTTTACACTGGTATAATCTAAATTCCCTTGTAGTTATATTGGACATGATGCAAAACACAGGAAGGGAAGAGAGCCATACTCCTCAGTTATTGGATGTCTGGTACCATCCTTTGGCAAGGGCTGCTGTCAGATACTGGAGTGGGTAGTCCTGGGCTTCATCAAGTACAGCAATCATCAAATAAATCCCCTCCCTGGAAAGTGTACAAAGCAGCTTATTTCCATTCCTTAAGCTTCTAAAATGAAAAAGAGCTAAGTTTGGCAAACTGAACCACTTGGCATCAAAGCACAACTGGCAAAGTAATTGTTCAGTGTGCAACCTTGAAAGTTACTTTTGTTCCCATTACTGGAAGCGTTTCCCTTGCAATGCACCCATTGTGCAGGACAGGAAGCAGACAGTCATGCAGGTCTGAGAATGCTGGAGACCCGTTTCTGACCCTGGGGCTGATTTCCTGTTCAAATGGCTTTTTTCTGTAATGCCTGGGCAGTAGTGCCAGGCTTGTTGATGTATAATGTTTACACTAGAAGTATTATTTTACTGAATGTCTTGAATTTGCAAGTAGGGAAGTGACAAGGCTGGAGCACTGACAGCCATTGCAGGAAGGGTAGTCTGGTTGCCTGGCATGCCAGGGGATGTTTTATTTTGCACTAATGACCCTGATGCATCCCAGGCACTTTCTAATCGGCCAGAGTGCAATCTTCAGGCAAAGAATTCTGTAGATGCCACTTTTCTCATTAAATGAAACACTTCAAAACTTAACCAAGACTGTGTGAGGGAAAAATAAAATCCAGATAAGTTGCTATTTCAAAAGTGAAACACATCTGCTAGTGTGTCCCTTCTCTCCTACTTCCCCAGGAAAAGGAAAAATGAGACATAGCCTTTGCTGTTAGTGGAAACCTTGAATGGATTCCTCAGTGGTATGTGGACATGGAATTCTTTTCTTTATAAAGAAACTTGCCCTACATTTTGGATAATTTGCAGTTCTAATCTGGTAGCTGTAAAGCTGTCATTCTCACACCTCTTGAGCATCTAGAATTCCCTTGATGCTGGGCTGAGACCAAATGCCCAATGAGGGAAATCAGTTCAAAGGCACAAATGATAGCCAGGTGCCTCATGCCTGTGGAGAAATCTGTGTGGGAGGAGTGTCTGATTGTTTTCACTGCCCTCGTGATCTCTCTGGACTCTCCTCTTACTGACAACGTTAACATTCAAGGCTGATGGGGCCCATATTTCTGATCCCTGATTTTGTGACAGAGATAACCTGACTGAAGTGTTTCACCTCTGCCCCGTTTTCAGGTAGGGCTCAGTTTTGTTTTAAACAAGTGCAGATCTACTTCCAGGCTCATAAATCCTGGCACACCCTCGCAGTACTGACAGCAGCGGGGTAGCAGAGCGGGGCTGTCTGAAGTTTCCCTGTAGTGGAATCTGACTGATCCTGTGAGGTCTTGGTCCAGGCTCCAGCCCTGGCTCTGCCAAGGTAAATACAATGTAATTCCATTAACGTTCTGTGAAGGTAGCTTGGCTTTATCGTGGTGTGAGTGAGTTGAGATTCTTGGCCCTTTGCTCTCCGAGATCTTTTTGCTGATCACAGGTGATGTGCGAATGATGGACTCGGAGCCAATAAGCCATCTTGAAGCATTCTTTGAAGTTCTGTTCTGCCCAGACCTTCAGATCAGGGCCATGGACAGACTAAGACCACGTTCCTTGCATTTGGCTCCATTATCCTGAGCAGTCTCCCTGAGGCTGTTTTGCCACTGTATCTCTGTGTTTGGTTTAGGCACTTGAAGTCCTGCAGCTGCTGCAGTTGTTCCCCTTTGACTCTCACGTGCTGTTGCACAGATTCTTTTTGCATCCATTTTGGACTCACAGAGCAAATGAAAATGGGTTCAAAACCAACTGAGACGTGTAGCTGGTGTGATCCATGAGGCAAGGGCTTGGTCCTGCACCTCTCATTGTGCTTGACCTGATTTTGTTTGCTCAGTGTCATTAGACCTGTGAGAAAACCCACAGCTTCCAGGAGCTATTCTACACTTGCATGGCTGAAAAATCAGCAATGGGCCTGAGAGGTGCAGGATTACACCCCAGGACGAAAAGCAGCTGTTAAGCCTAAAACAAATACAGGAAATATGAACATAAAGGCAAAACAAAGGAACTCAAGTTCTTTTAAAACAGTAAGATGTGAGAAGGTTTTAATTTTAAGAGTCAGAACGTCAGGAGGAAAGGGGGGAAATAGTCTCACTGTTGTAGCAGCTGTCTGGTGCCAGACTGCAGTTAGAGGAGCATTGATCTCATTGACCCATATTGTATTAAATATATATGTAGAGTTAAATAAATAACTTTTGCACAGTGTTAAATGGGGGGAAGGGGGGGGAGGGGGACGTTGAAACTCGAATATGCACAGTTACTTCTAATCTGTTTTGAAGTATATTTGCAGGGATTAGGGGTGATTCGGTATTTTATATTGGTATGGATGGAAATCAGGTCTGCTTCCACAGTTGCCATTGGCCCCATTGTGTCAGCCACGAGTGCCATATTTTTTGAAGTTAGTAAATTATAAATCTTTTCCCACTAGTTTCCTTGTTGATTACACGTTATGTGAGCATGGGAAGAACGAACCTAGAAACAGAGGGATGTCCCAACAGATGCTTCACTAGTGTGTGGAGCAGTAATATGTGATTGTTCACTTTCTGATTCTGGAGTGCTCTAGTTTTGTGGGTTGTATTTTGGTTTTTATTTAATTCTCTTCAGCAGTGCATTTGGGTCACTGCTTTGCACCGTTGGTAGTTGCAATCTAGAGTTATATCCAGTACAGCCCTCTGTCTTATGCCAAAAATAAAATGCTCTTTCCACACTCATCTCTCTTGATGTGGCAGATGGTCAAGAAGTTTTCCATTTAATGTGATGGGCCTGATTCTCTTCTCGCTGACACCAGTGTTAGCAAGACTTCCACAACCAAAAGCCATTTCCAAGAAAAGAACTTATCTTTAATCACACCTGAATTCTAGTCACAGCAGGGCAAAAGTCAGTTTTTCCTTCACAAAGCCAGGCAACTGTAATGGGACTGTGGAAATGAATGTTGACACTTAGTGCTGTTTTACTGAGGACAGGAGAAGAAGGAGGGTCTTGGTTGCCCCAAATCCTGGGCTCTCTGCGGGCTTAGGTGGCACCATGTCTGTGACTGAATGCTGTGGCTGTTTAAAACAGCAGAATTGCTATAGGAGTGTCACACTTTGAGTTTGGAAAAGCCCCTTATTTGGTACTTGAACAATCTCGCTTCTGTTTTTGAATGTCTGTTTATTTTTTATTTTTGTTACACTAACAGGGAATAAAAATCTGAAATGTTAGTGAGTCTTGTATGCTTGCTGCATTGTGCAGACATGAAACAGGTACTGCTTGTGGATCAGTAGGGGTAAGAGACAGGTTCAAAATGCAGTTTTACAAAGCGCTGTGATGGGTTGGGGGTTGTTTTGTTCAGGTCACGTTTAAAATCAAATTTTCTTATGTTTATTTTCCTTACGTTGATTTGCAACCTCTGCTTTTGAAAGAGCAAAATCAAAATAACATTCCCGAAGAACAAAGATGCTGTGAGGGGAGGGGGGCCAGGCTTGCTCAAGCTCAGCATTCAAAGTAAATACCTTTAATGAAGAGGAAGGCTCAGCACCCTAAAGCATCCCTCTGGTTGTAGTTTGATGAAACAGGAGACAGACCATGAAGCAGGACCTCCGCCTGGAACCACAAAAATAAGAGGAGATGCCAGAGCAGACCCTTCCCTTTGGAATAATCAGCTACCCTCTCCTTAAATGTGCATGCCAGGAGAGAGTTAGGGAATTAACATAAGTCCTTAAGGAGTTGCTCCCTTTTCTGTATTGGAAGGGAACTTGCATTGCTGATCCCTTTGCTTCCCTTGGCACAGTGTGTGCAGCAAGGAGAAGGGAACCAAGTCACCAGCCCAAATAAGCGCCGGCCTGTTCGTGGAGCAGCTCGGCCGGTTAAGTACTGCAGGAGGAGCAGCTTTGGATGGGGTTACATGAAGTTTGTCCAACATTTTTGTGAATCTTGCATTCTGTGGGCAGAAATACTTTCCACCGAATGGGAAGGGAAAAAAAAAAAAAAGAAAAAAAAAATCTCTCTTGAAATCTTTTCAGTTCCTTCCTGTTTGTTCAAAGGGGCAGATCGGGAACTTTAGCTTGTTAACTGTTTAGGTGATGGCAGTGCTTGAAGTGCTGGTCTTTGGGGCTGGCTCCATACAATTAATGCAGAATTTGCATATTTTAAATTGGTTATTGGCATAGACTCACCATATTTTATGAGTAGACTCACCATTTGTCCTGAAGTTTGCCTTTAAAAAATGTAATACAAGCATCAGAGGCAAAAAAAAAAAAAAAAGAGATGGGCCCTTATTGATACAAAAAAATGCTTCGTTGATCAACCTGTATTAGAGAAAGCAGCTTTAATTTGATGCCCCCCTCCACCACCTTCCCCTGGGATCACTTCTGTGAGATCGGCGTTGGCAAAGCGGGGGGAGGGAAATTCCCTCTGTATTCAGCAGCGCCGCACCCACGCGCTTTCCAAGTGCTTGTAGCAAGAGGCTCGGGATCATTTGGAGAAAGTTATTGCATCCAAAGACAGAAAGGGTCTCTAAGGGTGAATATCACCCCCCAGCACCAGTCTCGTCGCTTCATGGGGGTTGTAGGATGCTGGGGCCAGCCACGAGCTGCCCCCGGCTCTCTGTTGGCTGCCGGGGTGGGGCTCACGTTCAGCTGGCTGGTTGGGGTTTTGGTCTGTTTTGTTTTTGTGAGTGACTTCTACATCCAGCAAAGATATGTTTGATGAAACCTGTTAATTTTGTATATCTGGCTGTTTATTGCACCATGGGATTGTAATGGTCTGCATCATCTGTGTGTGTGTGTGTGTGTGTGTGCGCGTGTGTGTGTGTATATGTACTGTATGTATATAGATATATGTAAAATATATTCACGTACACATGTATATGCATTAGCTGTAAGTGGCACTGCCCCTTAAAAATAAAAACAAAATTCACTGTTAGCACATTCTGCCGCGTGTTTAGGCAGAATTGGGTTGGTTTTTGTCAAATGAAAAGGAGTTTATTGTGTTCATCTTGCCTATGTGCTTCTGAAATGCTGAACTCTGGATTTCCTTGGGGGTTACTACTCTGTTTGTAAACCGAATCGATTTGGGGTGTTACTTACCCTGGGACAAAGCATTCAGCTTTGCCCCAAGAAAAGGTTTAGCAAAAGAAACCCCTCTTGCTCTCCTGCGAGATGCAGCGATCGTTTGCACGTTCCAGTCGCCCCTCAGTGCCCCCTGTCCAGAGCTGATGTGCAATGGGTGGTGTTGGTGCGTGTCCCTTTGTGAGTGGACTCTTTGTACAAGGTGTGGTTCAATGTAAAGCATGAGTGGGTGTTTGATCTTGTGTCGAGGGCTGAAATAACAGCACACTCCTTTGTACAACCTTTGCATCAATGTTTCTGCTTTTCTTTGACTTCTATTTTCTTTAAGGGAAACTGCATCTGTTAAGAACCTGCTTCTCCAGAAGCTATGGAATTATTTTGTTTTCCAGATGAATTCCAGCATGTAACTTTGGTACTCTTGTTTGTTATTTGTGTAAAATCTGTTCTTCTGTCGTTTATGGTGTAGTCGGGGAGGGGGGTGGGGGGAAGAAAAGAAAAAAAAAAAGGAATTCATGTAGTTTAACTTTTAAAGAAAAGAAACAAACTGCTTCATAAGGAAACCAAGTGTATGTTAGTGTTTTCTGACAAGTCATCCTGTAGTTTCTAGCTCAGTAATGCAACACTGTACTTGTCACCAGGTGTGTTACAATTTTGCTGTACTTTCTTTTACTAGATGGTTGGGCTTTTAAATCCCAGACACTAAGCATCCTGGGCCTACTTGCTCTAGATCAAAAAAAAAAAAAATGCAATAAAAAAAATTGCAATAAAGCACATTGACATGTAATGTTTTAGAAGGATGTACTGACAGCTGTTTCTAATAAATTCAGAACTGCAGCGTGGTCGGGCTGTCGTGGTGTTAGCTGTGTCTGTCTCCCAGCCGAGGCCATGGGCATCATCTTCAACAGAGGCTTTAAAAACAGACTTGCAGAGGCCTGATTTCCTCTCGGCTGGAGAGAAAGCCCCTCTCAGGGCTGGGATGAGGGAGGAATACACGTAGCACACGCGCGTTCCTTAATGGAGCCTTTCCTGCGTTCCTTTTGCAGCCCCTTCGGAGAGAGCAGGAGCCATCAGCAGTGTTCTTGCATGCCTGGCTGCTTCCCCTGCCATCAGGGAAAACCACGTTTGGTGATGCTGATCCCAGTGCTGGGGGGTGAGGGGTGGGGGCTGCAGCACTGAGCAGGCTTCCCAAGGACCTGGCTGGGCTGAATCCATTCACCTGGATTTTGCAGGAGTTGGGGAAATCACTGTTGGCTTTCCCAATTCCTTCATGAGCACCAGGCGCTGGAACCACTGAAAAATCAGTGAGTTTGGGGGTCATGCTGCTCATCTTCTTTCATTCTAAACACAGGTGATGGCAGGAGGGCGAACTGTGGGGGATGTTTTGCCCCTTAAACATGGGAGTTGGGTGGGATGCCAGGGCAGCATCCTTGGAAAATTAGGGCAGGGGCAGTTGCTGTGGCTGTGTGGGGCTCAGTGTTTTTGCAGCCCCGTGAGTCGACGTTTTCGCAGACTGCTGAGCAACATTTTTCCAGCCTCCTGAGTCAACCATTTTCAAAAATGCTGCATCAGCATTTCTCTCACTGCCAAGTAAGCCTTTTCAGCTGCTGAGTCAGCATTCCCTCCATCACTCACGCCACAGGACCCTCCACCAGCAGGCAGGGAGCACCCAAAAAGGCAGAAGAGTCCCTGATGGTGCAGGAGAGCATGGACCCTGAGGACTTGCTCAGGCATCTGTCATTACACTCAGCAAGGAGCTCGGCCCATGTTACAGCACCTTGGGGTGCTCCTGCTCCCCTTGTCCTTCCTGGGAAGGGACACAATGCTGGAGGGATGCAGCCATTCAGAAACATCACCCAGAGCATCAGGAGCCACATGGCTCCCAGTGGATGAGCCATGGGCACTGTGGGCCGATGACTACTGCATTGGCACCACTGGGCACCCAAGAGGGAGGGGAGTGAAGGGAAAAACATCAGCGACAAGCTGGGAGGACTGCAAGGGACTCCTGGGGCCTGGCTTCTTTTTATTATTATTTAATTTATTTCTTTTTAATAAAGACTAATGAGGTAGAGTTGCAGGAAAGATGTAAGTCACTAATTGGCGAATCGTTTTTTAGGGCTCTGCCAGACAGTTCGTTGTGTTATGAAAACATTACAGCCGGGAGCCGACGTAGGAAATTTCCAAGCGGCCGTGCTGACTGGATGGAAAGAAAAACACCTCCCAGCTCAGATGTCTTCTCAGAGAAAGGGCAGATCCTGGGGATTTTTCCATCCTCAGCAACGCCGCAGAGCTTCCTGCAAGTCCTTTGGGTTCCCCCCCCGCCAGTCACATACAGGATCCTTCCTGGGGGCAGGCAATGGCATGGCACCCCCAGGCACAGCACCAAAGGGGGGGGCTGTGGAATGGATGGACAGACATTCCCCAGGCTGCTTTCATGGGATTTCTGTTCCCCCATAGCAGGAGGCTGCTGTAGTGGGAGATTCTTGCTCATGGGAAAAAAAATCCGGGGGGCAAACCCCAAACATCTCCAAGACCCCATCCTCCCCCAGCCAAAATGACTTGATGTAAGGGATCAGAGTTTGGTTTGAAAGCCAGAGGCTTGTTGCAGCAACCAAGCTCCTCCACTTCTCCTCTTCAGTTTCAGCTCTCAAAATAGAGTTATTTTAGTCTAATAGTTTAGTTTAATAGACACCGTGTTGCTGGGCAGCAGGAGCAACACAACCAGCAGCTGTAGCTCTGAGTACCACGGTCATGAATAACGGGCAGGGCAGTGAGATGGGCTGCACAGTGCCTGGAGCTGCCCAAAAACCATGAGGGACGTGATTGCCTGTCCCCTCTGGCCCACTCCAACATGCACAGCCAGTGCATGGGATCCATCAGGCACCTCTGCCATGAAGGAAGCACCTGAGCATGGAAATGCAGCTGGGGCAGCTGCTTCTCACACCAGTCCCACCATGTTTGAGTCAGGGTGGGTGCAAAGGTGCCCAAGACGGAGGGTGCAACCTGAATCCCCTGGGAACAGGACCCCCCCAAGGATGCACAACCCGGCCCCAGGGAGATATGAGGAGAATGAGGGAGCATTTGCTCCGGCCATGGGCCACAATTCCCCCCAGTGAGACATGAGATGCAGCATTTCCCTCCTTGGATCATCAAATCCAAGCTTGGAGCAGCGAACGGCAGCTTTCAAGCAAACTGGTGGATTAGGGTTGGCCACAGACCCAGAATCCCCATTTCATGGGAAATGTCATCAGCTCACTTGTCGGGTTTCATCCAAGTTGGAGCAAAATGTTAATGTACAAAATTTGACTCTGGACAATACTTCCAGGGGGAAAAAACATCTCACACCAATTTTGGTTCAGCTGGCACAGTCCCTCAGCAGCACTAGCCTTTCTGTACCAATGCCATCCATGCACTCGGGGGGTTTGAAGGACAGAGGCTTCACCCTGACCAACATAAACAACTTCCCTGGCTACTATTTTCTCCAGACTTTCTTCTGGCTACTATTTTCATCAAATCTCTCCTTTCTGATGGCAAATCTTTCTCCCTGAGGAGAAAAATTGGCTTTGTGGAGAAGGGATGGGTAGGGGACAAGATGCTAGGGCACCCTCTGCATGATGGCTCTGTGCTCCCTGGGCCAGAGGATGTGCTGGAGCAGGGGAAAAAAGGCTGCAGAGCACCAGCTGGGCTGCTGCCCACTCTCCTGTCTCCAAACCCATTCTTGGTGGTGGTGGCTCCTGGGAAGCATCTTGGCCGCTGCCCAGTCGCTCCAGTGCATTGCAGGGCAAAACCACTGCAGATTCCCCTGGGCTCCTGCTGCCCTCTGCACAACCATCTGCCCAGAGCCCTTCCCTTCCCCATTCCCTACCAAACCCAAGCCACAGGGCAGAGCCTTGACCTCTCCCTCCAAGTGAGAGGACGCTGCTCCTCATGCCCAGCTGCCTCAGCCTCCCAGCCCTGATGCAAACCAGAGCAACCCAGGGACTGGCTCCCAGAAGAGGGATAAGGAGCAGGAAGAGGAGCATGAGCTGTCTCAGGGCCTCAGGGGCAAGCACAGGCATGTCTCATGATGGAGCATCTTGGGCAGACTGGAATGCTAGGAGGGCAGGGGCCAGGATGTGTCCCTCCATCCCAAAAACCTCTCCCTGGGCTCCTGTGCGGGGTTCTGGGAGAGAACAGGTCTGTGCCTGGGAGAGGCACTCACTAGCCGCAAGCCTGCTTCAAGCAGAACTGTCACTGAAGCATTCCCCAAACTTTTTCCCTTTGCTCACACTTTCAAGGGAAGGGGCAGGAAGGGTGCACTGAGAGCAGAGCCAGCCCGCCCTGGGCAGGTGCTGTGCACGCTCCCAGAGCCGCTCTGCCAAAGGAAACACAAACATCCTACCCAAAGAAAGCACTTTTCATCGGCAACACAGGTTCCCATTTTTGCACAGGGCTGGTCTGTTCCGGGCAGTTTTCCCCACCGCTCTGCCGGGCTGAGCAAGAGCCCGGCCGAGCTTTCCGGACTGGGCTTTGGCCAGAGCCGCCCTTCCTGCCCCATGTTAGATCCACCAAAACCAGTCAACGTGACCACGTCCGGCACCTGGAGAGGATTTAGGCTGGCCTGATGTGAGACACCCCGGAGCTAAAGGGGCTTAGTCAGCCTCAGAGTCCCTCCTACGCTTGGGGTGGCAGCTGGGGGTAGAAAACCTTGGGATGTGACACTTGGGCTTGTAGGACCCTGGAGATTTGAGACCTAGAGGCTGTGGGACTTTCCTTCTCCTTACTTCTGGCAAGTGGAATTTTGGCCAAACCTGACTGTCTCTAGCCCTGAAAAGGCGATCAGCCCCCGTATCCTAGAAGGAGCTGTTGGAGGGAAATTCCAGTGTCATGGAGTGATGCAGCTTATGAAATAGTCCAGGACAACACAAGTAGGTTGTTAAAAAAAAAAAAAAAGAGAGAGAGAAGGGAAAAAAAAAAGGGTAAGTGTTTCTTTGGCCTAAAGTTTGGGAAGACCTGAGGAGGAGACAGGAATCAGAGCAGAAAGAGGGGGTGAGAAGGAACGCAAGGGCACTTGGACACACATCACTCATGGAATAAATAGCTCCGGGTATTTTATACCTGCCCTCAGTGGCAGGCGGGGAGAGGAGCAGACGGGGCTCCTCATCCTGCTCCTCTTCCCCCATCAAAGCGCTGCCGCCGCGGCAGAGCCGGCGGTGCCCCTGGGAGCGCTGCCCTGCGAGGATGGAGCTCAGCCCGAGCTCAGCCCGCCCGGCCGCCGGCGGGAGCAAAGTCCGCGGGGGCAAACGCAGGGCCGGCACTCCAGGAACAAAGCGGCCTTTCACGGCAGCGGCTTGGCCAAAGGAGCCGGGGAATATTCCTGTCCAAGGGCTTCCAAACGGCTCCCAGCTTTGATCCCGGGCACAGGGTGGGTTGTTGGCGTTTTTTCTTTCCTTCTCTGTGTTGCTCTTATTTTTTTTTTTTCCTTCCTACTTCAAGGCATAATTTTTGTGAGTGTCTATAATTTCTAAGAGAAATTTCTTGCTGCTCCAGGATGAAAAACCTTCTGCTGGGAGCAAGGTGCAGGCGCTGCATGGCCCTTCCCCTATCATGTCTTTCCCCCATGGAGCGAGGCTTCAGCTGCCATTTCTGCCAGGAATTTTGGGTGCAGCACCACAGCGTGTGACCCCTGCCACCTCTCTGAGGACACAGCACTTCTCTTTTGTACCCGGGGGTCCTCCCAAAGAGAGATGCCCCTCCTCCCAGGCCCACGGAGGTGCAGGTGCCCATCATCATCATTTTTGGCTCAGAGGCTGGTTTCTGAACATGTCTGATAAATCCCAGCCTCACTCAGTGGGGGAAATTGAAATAGATCCACAGTTGTGTACCTTCTTCCCAAACCGTGTCCTTTCCAGGGGACCTGAGGGCTTGCACACTCAGGTGGCCTTTCAAGCCTCCCGGGTGTCCTTTCAAGCCTCTCGGGTGATGAGGACAAACATCTTCCTCCTGACCAGCTCCCATACTTGCTGGCTTCCAACTGGTTCATCTGTCAGTTGTCTAAAATCTGCTCCCCCTCCCCAAATGCAGAGGAAGGGGGATGCACCAACCCACCCCCACCAGCTGAAGCCAGGCCCAATCCAGGGCTCCCCACTCCTGCAGCACAGGGAATGGTTCCCCACAGGCCCATACACCCACACGGTGTGGGGCACACCTGACACCCCTGGCAAGGCAGGCCCAGCCTCCCCTGCCCACTGCCCACATCCTAAATATTTTTAGGCATCTGGAAACACACCTTCACTGCTGCCAGCCTCCAGTGCAGGGATGGGAGGAGACATGGGATGGAGAAATGGAGTCAGCCCTGAGAGGTCACCGCTGCCCTGTGAGCTGGCGGCCAAGGGATTAAAACCGCCCCCCTCCTTTTCCTCCTTCTCCTCCTTCTCCTCCTCCTCCTGGTCCCGCCAGCCGCCTTCTGACGGATGTTGCCTTTGGACCCTCTCGCAGCCCAGCTGCTGAAAAAATGCTGCGGTGAGCCCCGAGCGCCCGTGGGCCATCTGGAATCCATCACTGTCTGTGCACAGGGACAGCGGCCAAACCCTGCTCCTGCCTGCTGCCGGCAGCACTTGGCTTTCCGGGGGAGCACCTGCGGGTGCCAAGGGGTCCCCCCACTTCCCAGCACTGGCATTCACACGGAGACCCAACTGTGCTGCCAGCAGTGGCTGGGAATGGGAGCGGCCACCCCACAACCCATGGGAACCCCAAACCACAGCAGCTGATGGGGGCCAGCCCCATGCTGGGGGAATGCTGTTTTTTTCCCCCTGCCAAGTTATGGGTTGGTATCTCCAGAGCATGGAGGGGCCACGGAGGATGCTCCTTGCCAGCCCTGATGTGCTGGGCCATGCAGCAGGGCTGCAGGTGCCACAGGGCATTTTCTGGCCCTTCCACTGCATTCCCAGAAATCCCTTCAGCCTTCTCCATGAGACTCAACACTGTTTGGGGCTCATCCCCCTCTCCACGAGCAGCAAATGCCCCATCAGGCAAACAGACCCCAAAGGAGCATCATCCCCCTGTTCCTATAGGTGCAGCACCTGCCCAAAATGTCACTGGTGTTCATCTCTTGGGCTATCTGCACATCTGGATAAGGCACTCCTGGAGCTCCAGCAATGCCTGGCCAGAGCACCCCTGGAGGTCTGTGGCAGTTCTGGTGGAGCTCCAGCCTCATTCCCCAGAGAGCAGGAATTGGGGAAGGATGGGCTGGTTGCCCTGAATTTGGGACGTGCCTGCACACACGTGTGCCTGCCTTTCCCCTGTGCAGGAAGGCCCCAGCAGGCAGGCAGAAAAAGAAATGCCAGCCCAGCTCCAACTGCAATCTCACAGCAGATTAAACTGCCAAACCCCAGAGACCCCCCAGAATTTAAATTTTGTCTCCCAATCAACTGATCTCATTCCTGTCCCAGCACCTGCTCCTCCACCACAAGGACAGAGAAGGAGGGCTGGAACGTGTACATCCCACGAGCAGGAGACATTTTCCTGGGTGCTGGGCGGGGGATTTAACAAAAACCAGAAAGTCTTATGGCACTGGCTGTATGAGCAGCACTGGCCTGACTCCTGCAGCTGGAGATTTTCCTGGGGAAAAGTGGGGCCTTCATCCAGCTGCAAAACAGATGGGTGGGCTGCCCAGGCATCACTGCGCAGGCAGGGCAGGGGCTCAGCTGCTCCGTGGCACTGGTCCACCAGCATCCCCTTGCATTTGGAGGCTGACATCCCCAGAAAGAGTTTTCCATCTTGTAACAGCAGCTGCACCCCCATGGGTTTCTTCTGGACATTGTTGCGTCCAGCTGAAAGGCTTGGGAATAAGGCAAGGGGGGGGGGGAATTCCTCTTAGCCCAAAGTCCTTCATGGCTAAAGCAACCAGGAAAGTCAGCACATGGAAATGCAAGGGCTGAGGAGACAGGGAGGAGTAAAAGGACCTGATTTCCTCCTCATCCTCTTACCATCCTCATCTTATTAGCAGTGAGAGTGAACGTGGGCAGTGGTGGGGAGCAGTGTGGCCTCCCTGCCCCAGACGAGCATCCCCCACTGCTACGGGAATGTGCATCCCTGAGCAGCCCCACGGACAAACCCGACGGCACCAGCAGGGTTAAGGAGCACCCTAATTAATGACAGCTCCAAAATTAACAAGCTGGCCCCACCATCCACATCGACTTCTACAGAGTCAGGTGATGGCAGGAGGGAGGTAACAGGAGCCCATTTGCTTGTAAGATCACAGGGAAGTGGCCCAGGGTGACAGAACAGCAAGCTGGGACTGGAAACTTTTAAAATCCCATTTTAATCTTCTCCTTTTCATCTCCAGCAAAGCAGCCGTGGCCGTCGGAGGATGAGAGGATGAGGATGGGGAGGAAATGGGCTTTTGATGCCACCCTGTTTGCAGAAGGTGCCCGCGCTGCCTCGGTCTGTTTTTCTTGGGGACTGATCGAAACTGTTCAAAGATCCTCGGCACAGCCAGCGGGGCGGAGAGGAGGAGTCAGGGCCAGGGAATGCCGGCCCCACTGAGGTCCCGCTTCAGGTGTCAGCCTGTAAAGCCAAAAATCACAGCTGAGGGTCAGGGAAAGGCACTGGCCTGGCACCAGCGCTGAGAGGGAGTGGGTTCGAGGGATGCAGGAGCATGGGAAGAAGTCCCAGCACCAGCTCAGCTCCAAGCTCGTGCCAGGACAATGCTGCATGTGGATGGCAATTCCTGGGAGCTGCCTCCTCCCGGGAATGCTGCTCCTGCAATTTTAATTCATGAACTCCTGCAACATCCATCTTTTCAGGGTCCTGGATCCATCCCTTACTCTCCCCTGTTGGAGGCAAAGGCAGAGCCCAAGGGCCTGCTTCATTCCCCAGCCAGCAGTTCCAGGGGAGCCGCCTGCATCTGGCAGTTTTAGGAGATCCACTGCACAGTGCCCAAAAAGACAGCACTGTTGAAGAGAAACTGAGGCAGGAAACACGGAAAGATGTGCAACCCCCTGGGTTGTGCCTGAGGTGTCAGGATCCGGCCCCAGAAATGCCACGTGCTCGGGAGCCCAGCGAGGGGACAGCTGCTGCAGAAAAGAGCCAGCTTAGGGGGTTGGCTCCTGGCTCAGTCCCAGGGACTCGGCTCAGGCTGGGAGATTAAAGGCAGTGAGCTGGGCTCATTTATCAGGGAATGCAACCTTCTGCTGCCGGTGATCTGGGAGGGCAGCACCTTTCCCAGAGACCTTCTCCTCCAGGATTAATAAGGGTTGCCAGAGCAAAGCCCAGACTTATTCCTAGAGCAGTGAGACCCATGTCCTCACTTACAGCAGCGGGGGTGGCTTGGTCATATGCTCTAAAGGAACCCAAGGGAAAACCTCCTGGGAGGCTGTCCCTCACTGTGCTGCTCACAGAGCCTCCCAGAAGCCAGTTTTGGGGGAAATCCAGCCTTTTATTAAAGAGGAAGGGCCAGCTGCTGACCAGAGAGGAGTCTGCAGCCACCAGGCCCATGGGTTTAGCCTATCCTCCCCTGCATCCCTCCCTGCTGGAACCCAGCACCCTTGCACAGGGGCAAACCAGAAATGTTTATTTATATGTCTGTATTAGAAACAGAAGAAGATGCTAAAACCCAGCAGCCATGGTGCAACTCCAACTTTCAAGCAGTTCCCCCTCGAAGGACCTCAGAGCCCAATGAAGCTGTGATGAGCTAAATATTGTCTGACCCACTGCCTCGGGTGAGCGCCAGGGAGAGCCAGGGATGCTCCCAGTGAGGTGTGTGGGAGGAGGGCACTCTCCCAGCCTGACCCCAGTGAGTTCAGTGGCAGCCCTGCACACTGGAGCTCTCCAGGCAGCAACACGGGAGAGCACCCCGCTTCTAGAGGGGTTCCCACCCCATGGCATCCCCAGCACACAGCACCCTGTGGGATGCTCCCGCCTCACCGCTGACCCTCCTCACCCTGATTTAACCCCTGTCTCACGCTGCCCTCCCACACCAGGCCATCCCTGGGAGCCTCCTGCCACGCCGAGGCCAAGGGCAGGGCCAGTGGGAATAAGCCACCAGCAACGAAGCTCCGTGCCCGAGCTCAGGGAAGGCTCTTCAGGGGAGCCCTGTGACGCGGGCACAGCTTAGCGGGATTAGTGGGCAGACGGACGTGACTGCGAGGCAGTCGCCTGGTGCTAATTAAAGAAGGGATATATTTAGGCACCCGGTTATCCCCTGCATTTCACTTATTTTTAGCTCCCAGGCTGCCAAGCCAGGGTGGCACATGGGGAAGGGCACGGATGCGGGGCAGGATGGATCCCTCCCCTGCCGGTGGCTGGACGGGTGGAAGGGAGGTCATGGCCTCATGTCCTGGCCGGCACTGAGCCCCTGTGGGAAGAAAACCTCTGTCCACACTGGCTGCAAAGGAGGAGAAAGCTTTATTTTTTCCCCGAAAAGGCGGGAAAATGAGTTTCAGGGAGCAGTAGGAGCAGCCCTGCTCAGTCCCTGCCCCAGGTCCATCCACAGGCCTTTGCCACCACCCTGACCCCCATATTCAAGGCTGAAAAGGGCCCTTTTTGGCATCACCCAGCAAAAAGCACAGCTGTGCCCAGGGAAGAGCAGCTCCCCCATCCTCGGAGACACATTCTTTCCCAGTGGCACTGGCCTGGCAGCAATGCTGCTGGTCCCCATCCCTTGTGTTGTTCCCAAACTGCCCCACAGCACAAAAGGAGTGTGTTCCTGGCACATGGCTGAGCCTCCTGTACACATGGGCCATCATCAGGTGTGGAGCTTTCTCAGGTCTTAAATGTACTGAAGAGAGTGGAGAAACAGCAGGTAGAACAGAGCCCAGCATCTCCCGTCCAGCCCTCCTGGGCCAGGACAGCCCATTAGTCCCATTCGTTTCCCTCTTTGCTTCATTCCCACAAGCACTCTGGAGTTTTATACTTTGGGGTTTAGCTTTTCCTACCCCTCTCCAGTGTGAAATATTGATCATGTCACTGCTAAGCTTACCTCCCCCCACCTCCCAAAGCCTCCTGGCTGCCCTGCTTCCCTGGTGGAGCAAAGGGTGGGATGGGGAAGTAAATCTAAATTAATGACCCAGGGAGTTCAAACCCAGCTGAAAGCCAGGCTGCTCTAAGAAGGTTTCACAGCAGGGAAGGTTTGGTTTGAGGGCATTTTTGGAGCCCAGCAGCATGCAGAGGTGGCCAAATTCCCTCCTTCAGTGGCCCATCAGGTAAAGCCTCTCCCAGAGCAGTGAGGCTGGGCAGTTCGGACTATGACTCAATACATTCGAGCTGGAAAAAACATCCCAAGTTTATTTATTTATTTGAATCCTTTTGACTCCAGGAGCAGGTGTCCTGCACCCTCCTGACTGCAGAGAGCAGCAGGGCCATGTGGGGCCATGGGCTCCCATCACCCGGGCTGCAGCTCGCCCCGGTTCCCTGCTGCCCATCAGAATTAGGCAGCCCGTTTGAGCGGGTTTACGATAATCATCAAATAACTCGTTCATTGACAGCGTGTCAGGCTGAGAAGACTGACTGAGCCCTCGTTTGCTGATTGCTAATTAGCTTAACATTCCTAATCCCTCATTAGTGACTATGAAGTAAGCTCTGAAATATGAGGTCAGCCCTAATCAGCGTTTAAAATATAAAGCTCACTAGCACGTGATGGAGGCGGGAGAGGGGGTGGCTGCAGGCCAGCCCTGAGGGTTTCCATGGTCAGAGGGAATGAGGCTGCACAGGGCAGAGCCGGATATGAAGGGTTAAGCCCTGTGGAGCCATGGACATCTGCACATCCCCCCCAGATCTCAGGCCCCTGCACTCATTTCACATCCTTGATGCACATGGGGCACAGGCAGCAACATGTCGGGTGCAAAGCATGAGGTTCCTGTCTAGTCCCTGGTGCATCCAACAGCAATTCCAGCTGCTGCTTCCATTCAGGGCAGGCTGTCAACAGTGGGGGACCAAGCACCCGCGCAGATGGCTTTGGCTTTCTCCATAGTTCCCCTCTTCGAAATTCCAGGTTAACTGCAGGCAGCCTATCTGTTGGCAGCGGGACTTTGCCCGGAGACTCACTCACACCCTCTGATCCTGGGGGAAGGAGTCAAATATCAGAGTTGGCAAGAGTGCTGAAGCGTGCTGGGCTGCCCACGTGCATGCCATCATTTGGAAGGAAAATGGCCCTTATTTGTTGTGGCTTATTCCTTTGGAAGAATAAACTGCTCCCATCTAAGAGTAATTTATTCCTAGCCGGGGGAACCTCTGTAGGAGGGCTGTGGACGTTACACTTAACCCTAATTAAACTCCAGCTAGTAAGTCTTTAAAAAGGAGGGGGAAAATAAAAGTATGTTTCCATGAAGACGTAATTTGAAAACCCCTTGCTGCCACATCCCTGCTCGCCCCAACAGGAAGGACCGAGGAGATGATGCTCTGGACTCGGGCTGCGGGGCACGGGCAGCTCCTGCTCCAAGCCGGGTCCCTGCACGGCGGCCGGAGCGGGGAGCCTTTGCCGTGCCAGACAGGCCCTTCTGTTCAACGCTGCAGGAGAGGCAGCAGCGTCCTTTCAGAGCGCTCCCGTCCCCGCGGGCCGTGTGGTCCCTCCCCGCGTGGGCAGGAGCATCGCTCGTCCCCGGGTCGGCGTCAGCGATGACGCCCAGCGACGCGGAGAGCGGCTGCCGGCGGGGGCTCCGCAAATCTCCCGCGGACGGAGCTCTGCCTCGCCCCCGATTTCTGCTCGGCAGCTCCTCCGGAGCACGGAGACATGGGATATTTTGAGCATCCTTGGCAGCGGCGAATGAGGATGAGTCCAATCCCCCCCAGACATGAATGTCTCCCCAGCACTATTTCCAAGGACAGGAATAGCCTCTGAAGGCTTTTCCACGTGGAGAGGGCACACCTGCAAATGTTACAAGCAAAGGGCTGTTTCTGGAAAGGTTTTGGGAGGTGCATCATGAGGGCAGCCTAAATAAGTGGGTGCACAAGGGGGCACCTGCTGTCTCATGCCATTTGGCTGATCCAAGCCAATGCCATACCGGTGCCGCCGGCAGCCCCCGCCCTTTGGATTTCATTGTGCACCCAATTCCCACACCCTTCAGCCACAGTATTTAGTTGTGGCCAGTCACATCATCTTGCTCAGCCAAATTTCATGTCTTACATGTTTTCACTCCTTTAGTAAGAACTGAGAATCAGGACCCTGCGTTAGCAGGGACACAGCACACTATATATACTTTTGGACTTGGTGGAGGATGGTAAATTTTGGGCTTGAGTTTCAGAGTGGGAAGCTTTGGCTTACCCACACACCTGGCCTTTGGAGCAGAAAATCCCAAAGGGCCTGGCAGAGTTACTGCAATACCCAGACGTTCCACAGCCATTTTCTGCCCCACCCAGCAACTGGTTGAGGAGGTGGGATGGAGGCACAGCCACCCCCAGCACTGAGGGAAAGTGAGGGGAGACCAAAACAAGAGACAGACACGAGTTTGGATTTATGTAAAAAAAAAAAAAAAAATTATTTATTTTGGAGGAGGATTCGAACATCGACATGCAGGTACAACATGAATAAAAATTATTGCACCGCTATTATGTGGCAATTGTTCAAGTTTCTAAAAACACAGAAATTCCACACTTTCTCTTATCTAGCTAAGTGCTGAGTGACACGGCTTGGCAGAACCCAGCGCAGGAGGTGCTCTCACAGCCACCTGGATATGGTAATCGAACACAACGTAAACACACACTTCTGTCAAATCTT
Source organism: Neopelma chrysocephalum (assembly GCF_003984885.1). Classification (NCBI taxonomy): domain Eukaryota; kingdom Metazoa; phylum Chordata; class Aves; order Passeriformes; family Pipridae; genus Neopelma; species Neopelma chrysocephalum. Next base: position 3,411,459 of record NW_020897721.1, read on the forward strand.
CTACTAGAAGTACAGAATTATCCTTCACATCCAGTAAGAGAAAACCAGAGAAAGACTTTATCCTCCCCTCTTCAGAAGAAAAAGAAAAAAAAATATTAAAAAAAAATACTCCAAATCACACCTTAATGCAAGTGTGGCAAACAAACCCACTGGTCACTCCTACCCCTTCCCCACAAGCGCTCTTTAGTACAGCAGCAGCCAAAGGCCTCTGACATTCGGACCAGGAGTGGCCGGAACAACGCTAAAGTCTAATATTTACAATAAATATCATCCATTTCTCTTAGTTTGCAACAGTAAGAGACAAAGGGAAAAATAACACTGAAATGAGGCACGGGGCAGGGATGGGCCAGCTGGATGCAGGAGCAGAGAGGAGCTGCAGAGGCTGAACCAGCTTAAATACCGCCACCTCTACATGGATGAGGAGCAGGAGACACATCCAAGCTGACAGAAGAGGGAAACAAAGCGGGAAAGCAGCATATTTGGATGGTGACACGCACGGCTCATTCACCAAACACACACCTCACGCTCGTGACTTCCACCTTCCGCCTGCCTGACTCAGGGTTCCCTACGGAGGCCGAGGTCTGGGCTTGCCAAGTGCTTCCCTCGGACACTGCGGGTGCTGGGAACACACTCTCACTCCTCAGATACAGCTCTTCCAACATCTTGTTCTTCTCCAATGCATTTTGCAAGTTTATTTGAGAAGGCATTGAAGGAATTTGTAGCAGAGCAAGGATTAAGTCTTGGCGTATCTACCTGGCTTATTATCAAAACTTAAAAGGCTTTTTTCCCAGACTTTCTGCTAAGGTGCGCCATATAAATTTCACAGAAGGTGGAACTGGGACCATGGGGCACCTGGCACATGGAGGGAAACTACAAGACTGACCAGGAGTAGGGGATACAGGGCTTCACTAGGATGCTTTCCTGGCAATGCTGTTTGGCTTTCGCTTCCAAAAAACCAGGGATTTTTAATTGCACTGTTCGCTTCCTGTACCATAGCTACAAAAGAGGCAAGGAAACACACCTCACTTCTTCTCTGGCCAAGGTAGGCAAAAGCAGCAAGAGCTGTGACATAGCAAGGGGCTTCACCCCTCTTTTTATGCCTAAGAAAGGAAGCACTGGCTGCCAAGGCAGCAAGTCAGCAGCTTACAGCTGGTACCATCCCAACCCTGCCCGTGTGGGATGAGCCAGGTTACCCAGCCTGGTTCATCCCGTGCTAACCTCCTAGGAGCAGTGGTTGGTTTTCCCAAACACAGAAGGAGATGGGAGACCTGCTACCCCCCAGGGAACAGCCAGGTTGGACCATGTCCTCACACAACTCTGAGCTCCCTCCTTAATTTACACAGACACTTCCATCTCGCCAAGGTCAGGTGCTCTCAGGAGATCAGCCTGAGGCTTGTCTTTATAATTACCACAGACTCAGGATGCCAAATCCATTTTTCACTACTCCTGTCCATGCCATAACATCCTGCACTGTTTCTCAGCAATTTTTTAGTAGATCAACTCATCAGGGAGAAAACCAGCCAGGTGAGTACCAGATCCTGCCAAGTCTGTTCTTAACTTGCTATTGCTCCAAATCAGCACTGAACGATGCTCACCACCAAGAGCGCTTTGAGAGGATGGAGACACCCAGGACCCTGACAAGGCAGTGGAAATACTGTGGTTTATAATTGCAAACCAAGTGCATATGAGCAGCCCATGAATTCCAAGGAAAAAGAGCAGACAGACAGCACAGCAGGCTCTGCTCTCAACACCCTCACAGCAAGGTTTATTAACGTGTTACCCGGGAGCACTGAGGCTTTGGTTAGTGTAGTAGCAACACCATACATGTTCACGCAGACTCATGGAGTAAACACTCATTTAAACATGTTAAAGAAAAAAAGCCCAAATCAAACCAAACCTTGGTCCAGAAATGAAATTCAAGCAGCCAAAATCAAATATATAACGGGGGGAAGCAGCGGCTACACAGAAAGAAGCAGGGTGGGATTTCAGAGATTTTTTTTTCATGAGCTGTGGATTAAACTGAAATCAAGTTGAGAGATGTGGAGAAAATATATTCCTATATAAAAACATATTTGCATTTAGGGGAAACAAATCGAAACTTCAAGTTCAGAAAAAGCCAAGACAGTGAAGGAAGCAGCAGTGTAAGGAAATCAGACCAACAGAGTGGGTTTTAGCTTGGAATACTGTTGCACAGTCATTCTGCTTCTAACAGAGTAAGCCAGTGAGCAGGATACTACCCTTCACGGGTGATCTGCAGGGAGATACACTCAGACGAGACTAGAATACAAGCTGAGCACAATCTGGGACAAATGATGGGAGTGTTCATTGAGAGGAACTTTTAACTGGATGAAGAAATGGCTTACAGTGCTATAGGTATCACCACTCAACACATTTATTGGTGCATTATTATTGACCTAATCCTCAGCAAGGAGCACTGTTACCCAGAGTTGGTCACACTTAAAGCAAAGCCATGTCTAAACCTAAGAGCAAAGAGTAAGTTTCTAATGGAAAGCGACCTCAGCAGTGGCAATGATCTAGCTATCAAAGCTGAAATCTGAAAATATCACATGTGGTTTGAAGTCTGCTTGCAGCTTGTCCACAGAACTTGAGGAGTCCAAACTCTTCACGAGTTTGATTGTTTTTAAAACGGGCAGATTCAGAAAACCCAGCAAGTTTCCCAAGCCCCAATTCAGAAATGTTAAGGAACACCTTAAAATCCCCACCTCCTTAGACTCACCAAGAGAAGGAAAAGTCTCCAAAGGCCGTTTATCATCGAGATAACTTTCCCCGACACACACTGGAGAACACACGACTACAAATTTCTCTACTTTAAAACCAACCTACAGGCACCCCTTTCCTGGGGTCACTTACTCCAAGGCAGGGCAAGTTATGAATTGAAGCCGGAGAAAGGAAGATAAAACATCACTAAAATTTTAAAAACACAGGGAAAAGTTGCCATGTGTCCTGTAAAGGATAAGTAAAAACAATCCCCCAACAAGCCAGCTTATGGATTGGAGATTTCTCTTTCTGATAATTCCATTGAAAAATGCTCTTACTTGTTTTAAAGAGAAGACAGGGATCTCTCCCTCTGTCCAGCCTCTCCAGCCAAGTCCCTTGTCTCCATACCCTCTAAGGACACAGGACTGTGGAGACACACAAAGAGGTCATACTTGCACCAAAGAGGGTCTGTAGTTCCAGAATAACTTGTAGACAAGAGAGCAGTTTCTTATTCTTGTCGAAGGACATCAGATTGTAAAATTGAAGCAAAAACTTGATATTTTTGAATTTCAATGGAATATCAAAGAGAATGCTGAAAAGCAGAAATTTGAAAACAAGCTGCCTTTTTTGTACTCAGAATTCTGGGGATCTCAAATAAATGCAGGATTAGAGGGAAGAGCACACCAGGCCCTAAAATCAGGCAAAATAGAAGGTCTGGAAGGGGGGGAAAAAATAAAAAATAAACAAACTGTTTCTTAAGCCCTGCTTTAAAGATACCCTGTTCTAAAGAGACCTCAAACAGCAAGCATTACTGTGTACAAAAATAGAATAGCAAGGATGAAAAAACACAAAAAACAGTATGAAAAAAACCCTCCCAAAAATAGATGTACACAAGTTCTATTTTATATTAGTGTATATTACAAAATTCAAACATGCAGTCTCTATCTTGAATGCAGAATGCTCCAGTCCATGAGTACCCGCGATGCTGCTATGTTTTCTTTACAGCATCGTCATGTGACAGGGGAAAGTCTTGTATTTTTAACTGATTTCCAACCTCTTTGCTTTTTGCCTGTGCCAGAGTCCCTTCTTTACAGGGCCTCGTGCTGCCATCTGGCAGAGGAGAGGCTTTCAGCGCTGCTTGTCCAAGAGCATGAGACAGCTCTTTCGATGGAGTGATTTTGCAGCTACCTGCCAACGCTTCAGATGCTTTAGCACCGCAAGAAGTTGCCTCCTTTTTGACCACCACAGGACATGTTGCCTCCTTCTTGGCCACCACGGGACACGTTGCCTCCCAGGGCTTTGCTGAGTGTGAGGACTCTGAGCAGGACCCACTCCTCGTGGTCAGACCGTCTGTGCTAGATAGTTTGGCTTTCTCTTGGCATTCTCCTACTTGTGAAATCTCCTGCCTTTTTTGTTTCGAATCTCTCTCTTCTTTACAGGAAGCACCCAAATCCTTTCTCTTTTCCACCTCTCCAGAACCAGACATACTGAGCTTCAACGGGCCTAACACGCTCTGAGCCAGGGGCACCAACTGAGACACGGAGAGCGCGCGTTCGATGGCGCCGGGGATGAGGAGTGTGGAGGATGCAGGTCCCGCTGGGCTCGTTTTGCTGGAGGTCAAAGCACTCTCTGCCTGGGATGAGCTGGGCTGCTGCTTTTCAGTACCAGGACTTCTTTGGGACATTTCGCTGGCGCTTCCAGGAGACAGGAATGAGGTGCTGTGCTGTTCCGCAGGCTGCGGCGTCTCCTTGTGACCCTTCTCGCCGCGATCTGGGGGACTCACCGAGACAGGAGTGCTCGTGTTTGCTGGGCACCACGAGGAAAGTGCCAGCAGAGGTTCGGAGTCCTGTTTTTTCTGACTGCTTTCTGTTAGCACAGGGTCTTTCAGGTCAAGTTTACCACAGGAGGCCCCAGAAGAATCACTTTCTTCAAGTTCCAGGAGTTTGATAGACGGGCACTGTACATGTTCTGTGCGATCTACTGTTTTTTGAGTACCTGTAGTTCTCCCTAGGTCTTTGATTGCTTCAGAAGACCTGTCTTTTGGACCAAAACAGTCAAAAGTTTTGTTTTCTGGTAATTTATGTTCCTTTGCAGTTGTTTCTGATTTTAGGAATGGCTTTTCTGAATTAGCTAATTTTTCTGGAGAAGTTCTTGACAGGAGCTCTGATGGGGAAGGCTGCACACTGACTCGCAGAGGCTCTGAAACAGGCTTGGCCTGTTGAGTATTTCCCTTCTGCAAGTCTTCTGTACCTTTTGGATCTTCAGGTAGAAAAGCATCATCTTCAATACTATCCTTGCTTTCCAATTTAGATGAGAACTTATTATCCTCATTAAAAGAATCTGAGCCTTGGTCTCCACCGCCATGGGGTTTGTCCAGCCTTCTCCCATCCTGACTATCTTCTGAACCATCATCTGTTTCATCTTCAGAAGAATCTACTTCCCTGATGGCCTCTTGCTTTTGCAGAGACTCCCTCCTCTCCACCCTGTCCTGTCGGATGGCGCCCAACTTCCGCGAACCCGGCTTCTGCAGCATCCCTTTCTCTGCCAGCCCCAGTTTGCCACCTGTTGTTTCATTGGCAGATTCCTGCAAGCTCTGGAGACTGGGATCCCGCTGTAACATCTCCTTCTTAAATTCAGAGTGAGAGATATCCAAGCTGTGCTTCCGTGAGGAGCCCAGCTTCTTCTCAGAGGAGGACAGCGAGGCTGCCAGCTTCTCGGCCGACTGCACTCTCTTCAGCAAAGGAGACCGAGGGGGCTCCGCGCTTTTGGGGCGGGAAATTTGTCTCACCAGTGGTGGAGAGGAGTGTAGTTTTACTGGGAAAGACTGAATAATACTGGAGCTGCCAACTGAGTGTCCTGGTAGAGGAGATGGGGAGCGCTGCGGTGATGTGGACTGTGGGGTTGGTGATGGAGTGTGAGCCAGTGGTGACAGGGGGATGTTTCCTGCAGATTTACGCCTCGGAGATCTGTACTGCCTTTGGAGCTTTGGTGCTAGTCCATGCAGAGAGCTGGGGCGGATGTGTCCAGAGCTGGCTGGAGAATTGGGAACACTGGAACTGGGAGAGCTGCTCTGGGAAGAATTGCCACCAACTTAAAAGAAAGAAAATAAACAAAGAACAAATTAAAAAATACTAGAAGATTAATATATATTTGGCCATTAAAACAAGTTATTTCATGTAAGATATGCAAAGTCAAGGCACAATGCCACGTTACTCCAAAGGCCAGTGGTAATATTGCAAGGTAACATTGCCAGGTTTCTGATGGAAATTCACATTATTAGCACCCAACACCAGAGCAGAGTAAGAAACACTCAGCTATCAGAACACTTTTCTGAAAAAAAAATAACTTTGAGCAGATAAACCACGTGTTTCATTGCTATTCTCCAGATGTAAATCCCTTTATTCCAGCAGCTGATTCAATTTTCAAATATGACTCTGCGACGCTGTTTTGATTTCTTTTCTCTGAACATAGAAAATGTGCCAAACTGATATGAAAAGATTGCAACTTACAATACACGTTTGCATCAAAGTGAAAGGATGCTCTAGTACAGCAAATGCATTCTTAAAAGGATGTATGGATTTTCATTTTTAAATGAATCAATGAACGAGAATACATCCATCCTTCAGGTAATCGAAATCACAGCTGTCATTTACTTCACAAAGAGACCTACTACCTGCTGCTGTGCGTTTTATTTCCAAAATTAATCAATCAGCAAAAGTTTTCTCCAAGCTTTTTTCTCCGTTTGACTAGATTTTTTTGGCTTTGTTTTGTTTTGTTTGTTTGTTTTTTTTACCTGAGTGCACAGACTCGGGAGTGGATCTGTAGCTCTGGGTTGGTGAGCGAGGAGACAGGTTGTGAGTGGGAGAGCCAGGTACACTCTCTCCAGAGGACAGAGACCGGTTCAGTGACGATAAACTCCGGCTGGTGTGAAGCAACGACGCTTGTTTAGTGATCTTCCTCAACAGAGAACTCTTCTTCTTACTGTGGAAGAGCATTCAAATGGTGTTTACAAGCCCAAATGATTTATTTACCTTTATTAGCACATTTCAATCAATTTTATGTCACAGTTGCAGAGAATAAATAAATAAATAAAAGAAGAACTAAAGGATGTACCTGCTGACACACATTATCTGCAAATGGATTTGAGAAGATCCCTCTTACATTATCTTGGTTACCCTTTCACTTTGACAGAGAAACATCAAAACGAACCTTTCCTGACCATCCTTTGTTTTGCTCTTCTTGTTCCTACGAGCCATCTTGGATTTGTAGCTGGCTTTTCGAGCTGGACCAACTTTGATGGACGTGTTCTCAAATGGTGTGGTGGAGATGGACACTTTATTTCCACTCTGTTAGATACAAGACACAGAGATATTGCTTAAAATGTGGTTATTTGAAGCAGATCTGCAGGCTAAGCAGGTAGGATGCTAGTTCAGTGCTGCCTGCCATTTTGTAATCCTTTGTCAAACTCCATTTTTCCCCTCAGTATTTCCACCTATCATTTATTAAGGAATTGCTGAGAGAGAGCCCTCATTAGTCAGGCTTTCACAAATGATTAGCTCAGACCCCAGCTGGTAGGTAAAGCTTCCCAGGGCAGACAGAACACAGCATCTGACCTCTCCCATTGAGATCCCAAATGACTCAATTTAATACTTGTAATACTTGGAAACTTGAACAAAGTGATATTCTGTCACCGATCCTATTCCCAGTGCTCTGACTGATGGCAGATGTGAACATATCAGGCATCTATCATGATGAATCTGCAACACAGAGCATGGCTTGTCTCATTCATCTTAAAAAAATAATAATCCTGATTGCTCCTCTATTTGCAATCCCAAAGTCTTCTGTCTCTTAGAATAGTCCAGAACTTTAGGGTTTTTCTTCTGTAAATGGATTCTGCTCAGAGGAGGTATCAAACACAAGTCATTTACCTGGATAATTTTAAGACCAACCATTACAAAGCTGCTCTTAAGTGCCACCAGGTGCTGTGTACATACTTGTATTTCAGACAATGCCAATTACCTACCTATGGGATATGAAACAAGCTGGCTCACATTTTCCAAAATGTGACAGTGCTGAGTTCCCTACCTTCAGAATCAGCTCCACCACTTCCGTGTGCACCAGCCCGTGGACCGGCTCCCCGTTGACGTGGGTTATCAGATCCCCTTCCCGCAGACCTGCCTCGTTCGCCGGGCCACCTTCCTCCACGTGCTGGCAACGAGAAGGGGATGACTGATTTGAGAAGGGGAACGAGCAAGATTGCTGGCCCAGATCAGACTCAAAGCCCATCCATCCATCTCACCTCCTGCTGCAGCCAGTGCCAGCTGCTTCAAGGAAGCGCGAGAGAAACCACTGACTGGCACAGCCAAGCACAAAACCCTGTGCTCTTCCACTCCTCCCCCAGCATCCTGCCAGTCTTCCCCTGATCCAAGGCAGCCAGGATGGTTAAGCTGGTCAAGAGACCAGCTCTTCCCAAAGCAGAAGGCTTAACACACTTCCAAAAGTTTTAGCACTTACAAATGTTAACTAGATACTCTACATTTACAGGCAAACATTCAATCTTTTTCAATTCCTTTGCCATCCCACATCCAGCATCCTTCCATGTACATGCTGGAACCCAAGGTGGCCAACAGATTTTTAACAAAGACTCTGTGCCATGTGTTTAAGGTGCCTATATCACATCTCATCCTAAACAGAGTTTGTTTTTCCACTTTCCATCCTTTATTAACCTATCCAACACCAGATCTTTTCCCCTGTGAATACGCTGCCTTTCCCCTGTTGCTGGTCAGAAATGTAAACCTCCTTCACCATGAGGAGACAGATGCACTGGAGAATGCAGCAACTCTCCCTCTAGCCAGAAAAGACTCCAAATTAATATCTTGGTAAACTCAGCATTTTTCAAGGAAAGCAAGAGAGGGGCAAGGGAAAAAAAATGCAGCCTCAGGTTAAATCTCTAGGTAAGATGAGTGTTAAAAAATGACCAAAGCGTATGAAGTCCAAATTGTCTGATGAATACAGAAATACAAGGAACAGAATGGACCACTTTTACCCTTGCTGCATTCTCCCTAACTACACAATCCTAACAACGCTGCTTCAGGGAATGGATCATTCCAAGAAGTCATCTATGTTAACAAAAAAGGAACACAGAGATCAAGTACCAGAGGTAATGGGAGGGAAGCGATACAGCCATGGAAACCAGACCTTTTAGCACAGCTCACAACTAAGCCAAGAGCTAAATCCCATGGCAATCAGCATAGCAGCAGTGATGCTTTAAGGCTTGTAATCAATTCCAAGCGACTGCTTGGAAAACCCCAGCAGACTGAACCGATCAGAAGCAGGTTATAATCGCCAGCACGAGCCTGAATAAATTAGGCACAATGGGCCCTCATGCAACAACCCCCAATAAAGAGAAAGAGGTATGTACACAGAAACATGCTTTAAAAAGTATGTGCTGCAGGTGAAAGAAGGTGGATTCATGTAACCAGGAAAAAAAGAAGGAAAGAAAGGTTGCTGTGGTTCTGTGATGGGCTTGAAAACTCCTACAGGAAAACCCATAACGCTGTTATTTTTTTCATTTATTTACAAAGGGTTTCCCCACCCCAAAAAGACAACTTTGGGTGCGAATAAGGAGGGAGAAAACGGAGTGGCAAAACACAATTTACAAAGCTAAATCCCACAACCTTGGCTAGATGCATTTCTGGCCCCGAGGGTACTCTTTTTAGAAAAGCAGAGACATACCCAGACCATGTGATGCACAGTGTAGATATCACTGTCACCCATATAGACGCGAATGGCGCGGAGAGTGAACCCGTATTTCTTTCCAGCCCGATGGATGATGATTGGTGGTTTCAGGTTTGCGATAGCAGGAGAAAAGTCGCGGCTGGGTGAGGAGTCCCTCGAAGATGGGTTGGAGGATAGAGAATGAGGTGACATTGGACTGGCCAATGGAGAACACGTGTGGTGATCTACAGTGATGACACAAAGGTGGGCAAAAATTAGGAAACCAGGCCTCCGAAAGAGAGAAAATTCTTGTTAGAGAACAGCTAAGAAACCATCTCTCCCAATGCTCTTAAAAGCTTGTGGTTTCTTCACCAGAGCTGGGTTTGTCTGCAGCTTCATCTAATTCATGCTTCATAACACAAAAATGAGTAGAGCTTTCGAAAAGGCACATTTGGAGATATATATTTAATACAGCAGCACTGCTCATACAGGATTATGGTTGGGTCACAGTGTTTATTACTTCTCTTGCCGGGATTTACAACCCACCATAAGCATTTGCCATAGGCACAACCCTGGAACACTCTGTTTCCAGGTTATGACATAATATCCTCCAACAAAAGATCAGACATCTCTAGATCTTGGTGCAAGTTACACACTGGTGCTGAGATAAATCCAAATCAGTTCGTATTAACACAAAAAAAATCAGTAGACAATCAGACAAAAACTACTAGACAGTTTTGGTAGTGTGTTAAATTCACAGGAGCAAGAATATTTAACCCTAAAAAATTAGCAACTGCAGGGACTTTGCTGCTGAAAAACAACATCACAAGTGTATTTTAGAGTGAGTTTCCCAAACGAACAGCTGTGGGCTGAACCATCAGATAAACTATCTGACTCTGCTTGCTACTGGAACAACATCCACATTTTAAAATACAAAGCAAATACAAAACTCTCATTTTGAAGTGAAGCTGGTCAACATCAGTAAAATAAACCCAAAGAGCAGGAATATTAAATGCAGCTGTAGAAGGGTAATCTCTAATCCATTAAGAAACACCTGCTGAATCGCCCAGCACATATTTACCTGGCAGATGAGAGCAGCTCTGGAGGAACCTTTGCTGGGTGATTAAATACACATTTTAGAGATTTTCACGAGGGAGTTTGTAGTTTGAAAAGCAACCGATGCCTAAACCACAAGAAATGTGATGTGCATCACCATGAGGGTGCCAAGAGCAGGTGCATCCCTGCCTCCAGCTCTCTGGCTGAGAGAGGCATGTGGGCATTGCTCTGCCAGCAGGTTCTGCTCAGTTGGCCCACTATTCCCTGTTCCCATCTAGGCAGGAACATGTACAGCCCTGAAAATACAGCATGGTCTTATCCTCTGGAAAGAGGGACAAAGTCCCTGTGGGGCAAGCCTCCTCCTGCTGAACCAGTCTGTCGTAGCTCAGTATGATTAAGCTGTTCTCTAGGAGTTACCACCTGGCTTTGGGAATTGTAAAGGTCTGGCTCTGCTTGTAGACAGAGGCAGGCCAACAATGCAAGTGGTTCAGCTTTGACTCAATCAGTGAGTTACTTACACTATTCAATTCCTGAACATTCAATCTCAACCAAGTTATCTGGAGTTTCTGAAACCTCTCAGTGCACGCACCAGAAATGCACCAAACACATTTTGTTCCTGCCATAGTTTGTATGTGACCCCCCCCAAAAACAGAACCTTGAGGGTTAAAATCATTCTGTGTCCCTATACCTCCTTGCTGCACCAAGCAGCAAGAGACCAGTTTGGAGCCAATTTAAACAAAACCAGGGAAAGAACAGGGCCCAGCTGCCATTTGCAGAAGCTGCAGTCAGACCACACACACAACGCTCCTGTCTGTGGCACAGCAGTGCTCATCAACCTGCGAGCAGTAAAAGTTAGATCTCTCCCCTCCTGCCAGGCAAGGCATTATTCCAGGAGAGCGCAGGGGGAGGATCTGTCTGCAGACCTTTTGTTTAGTGCTTGCAGATTCTGACAATGCCTCACTCAAGGCATTTCTTACCTGAGGGAATCAGGAGAGACAAGGCAGTAGCGGATGCTGATTTAATCACTTTATTGACAGGTCTCGAGGTACGTTTCTCCCCTGATTCCCCAGAGAGCAACCTGTGTCGTGCCCGCCGCACTGCCAAATCGCTGATGGCTTTTGGAGTGGTAAAGTCTGGGCCTTCATTGCTATTACTGCGAGCTCGTGGATCAGAGAAATCTGCAGTGCTCCCAGCTACAGTTTAAATTAAAACAGATTAGAACCACAGGGAATTCCTAACAGTCTATTCCCCTACAGGCAAAATACATTAAATCAAAGTCATGTTTACATGAAGTCCAAGAGTAAATTTTCCTAAGAAGAAACCCCAGGGCTTGAATTTTTATTTACAGAAATGGTGTTATTCCAAACACAGAAAATTAGCGGCTTCTATTCTGTGGAAAAGCTGGCTAATGAAATCACATTGTTCAGTGGCAGTTCCATGAATCCTAAAGCTGTGGTGCAGTTCCACACGCCATTTCAATGGGATCGTTCACAGATGAAAACAGGTTTATGGAAAGTGCTCCATTTTTACAACCAGCAAGAACTGTCAATCTTTAAGTTAAAACTGCCTGTAATATAAGAGCCAGATTCTACTGGAGTTGCACATAAAAAATCCAGTCTAAAAGAATACTAAGGTACTAAAGTCAGGGAGAGTAAAAATGTGGATTGCAAAGACAATCTTAATTTGCCCCCTTCTGTGCACTGTTGCAATTTAGTCTTGAATTACTTAACTGCTATAATTATATAGAAAATGCAAAGTAATCTTGAAGATCAAACCAGGTATGTAACAACAGCAGATACAGAGGGCTGGGGTGCTGTGCTCAAGTCCAGTGCCTCAGTCCCCCATGTGATACCTTAAAGGGGCACGGTGAAAATACAGTAATTAGAATTAACAAGGTGCTTAGAAATGAAAGTGGTGAGCATCACAGCAAGTCCACAAGGGAAATTAATCATTCTGTCTTCAAAAGCAAATTTTAAGCAGCGTGCAATAAATAAAGCCTAAGGGCCACATCTTGAACAATGAGGACAGAACAAAACATTGATCATCGTTATTTAAGTGGGCACCACTGCTCTGCATACTAAGTAAAGCAGGAAGTACCATGAAAATAAAAATTCAAAGCAGCATTCCCACAGACCTCAGTACCAGATGCCTGTTCAACATTTAACAACCACAGAGTTTCAAATCAGGCTCCCAGACAATGAAGATCCTGGATTCGGAGGCTGCGTGTGAAAAGGTGCCATGGACATTAGAGGAGTATTCCGAGACAGTAACAGGAATCAAACTCCTTTCAAGCCTCTGACTTGGGGACACCAAAGCAATGGTATCCCTGAATCCCACGCACTAGATTAAAGACTGCTCTGATGTATTAAGCTCAGGGGAGCAGGATGCCCAGGGGAGCTTCACGTTTGCCTACTTCAACTTGTAGATACTCAAATTAGCAATGAAAGTGTTCTTGCCATTTTTAATAGCATGTTTCTAGGCTCTTAGTATGACATTAAGAACCTAAGGTTCCACTTATGGCACCTATGGCACCTAAGTATGAAGTAGGTTACTCCTTTTACTCCTGCACGTTTTCTCATTGGCTTAGTGGAGAATGTGACAGCAGTACCAGGCCTCTTTTGGGAGAATGGATTATAGAGGGGAATGAAACAATTCTGAATTTCACACACTGGATTGCAGAAGAAGAATAATGAGATGTGGGGATCTTTGGCTTTACTCTGGAGCAAATTTCCTCCAGGAATTTCCACCTTCTGCTGTCAATCCACCACATCTGCCCAGTGCCCTCCACCTTGTCCATTCTTGCTGCCACTTTGAGTCCTTGCTCAGTATCCCTTCCTTCCCCATCCCCAAGGCATTCACAATTGCTTTGCCTGCTTGCTCCTACTTTCTCCCAGCAACTTATTTTCTCACCTAGTTAGTCCTTGTTATTCAACACTACAATCTAGTCCTTTCCCTAAATACGCCTTCTTTCTCAAATATTATCTTGCCAACCTTCTATTCATCTTCCCCACTCTCTTCCATTAGTCCAAACTTCCCTTTTTTTTTCTCCTCACTACTTCCCAGCAGTTCCCAGCTCTGGCCTCCTCTGTTGACAGGAACAGGCAAGTTCATTCCCTGCCTTTCCTGTGCCCTGAAAGGGACAGGAGCTGGGAACACTCCAGCACCCCAGTCCTGCACTGTCACAGGCCAGGGCACCATCACAGGGAAGATCCAGCTCAGCCCAGTGCTGAAGAACAGCCCTAGGACAGTAAAAGTTTCTGAGAAGTCAAACACTGACTTCTAAGATTCACTGTACTAAATTTAGGCTGCACTCTTCTAAGCCTCCAACTGACTGAATTCTGGCATATTTGGCTGTGACAGAAAGTAGCATGTCCCTGACACAAGCCCCACTTCCCCAGCATATTTCAAGTCTCTACTCTAAACTCTTGGGATGAATAAAACCATATGAAGCAGGGATCTGTCGGTGTGGCTGACACCCCATGTTCTCCAGCTCCAACTCAGCAGTGATCTGTTCTGACTAATGCTTAAATTAATGCTGCCTCAGGTAGGCACCCAGTGGCTGTAAGTAGGCATAGATCATATGGGTCTCAAGCACGAGAAGACCTAAATCAATTTGAAGTGACAGGACTGAAATCTAAGATTTCGGAGAGATGAAACCACTGCTATTATTTCAAAGGCAATCACATCCACAGAACTGCACTAAAATAACCACTTAGCATGAGACAGTCACATCACCCAACACCCAGACCCAGTTTTACAGAGTCAACCTCTGCAAGCTGACACGGCCTTCTCGGGCACCACCATCACGCCGAGCACGTACCTGTCAGTGTGGAGGCGCTGCTGGCGGCCGTGGAGGGCGTGGCGGGTCCGGCATCACCTTCCAGCGGCAGCTCGTGCTCCACAGGCTGTTCTGGAATGGGCACGGGCAGCCCCTCCCGCGACTGCACGGTGGACAAGAGCATCCCCTCGGACTGTGGCCTCTTGAGGGCGGCTCCCTCGTCCTCGGCAGAGATGGCAAAGCGGGGCATGTCGAGGAGCCCCGAGCAGCGCCGCCGCACCGTCAGGGGAGGGCTGGAGTCGCTCTCCGTGTGCGAGGATTCCGACATGGACAAGCGCTTCCGCAATCTAAGGGAAGAACCAAGACGGGTCCCCCCCCCAGTTAAACCAGGGGGATAACGAACCTTCACACATCCAAAGCCAATTCACACAACCAAGCTTCACCACTGGGACTTAAAACAACAAAAGGCTTGGGGCATCACGTGAGTTTAGATTTCCAATATATTCCGTTGTTAAGCTTCTAAGAAAGGAAGAAATAAAACCAAAGAAAAATACAGTACAATGAACATGATATTAAATATTATAAAAATCACATTACAAAATGCATATCATTATCCGTGCTCCTTTTGGAATTAGGTGAATTTTTCTTTCAAAGTTGCTGTAAATTTGAAGCCAGGAAGGCCTGATGCAAGATGAAGTGCACCTCAGTTAAGAGTGTAATCTATAAAATGTTTTTGTTTTTAATGGAGTCACAGACTGGGTCACTGCCACACTTCATGCTCTTTCTAATGCCAAACGTTAGTGTAAAAGCTTTACACTTTAAAAGCAAAAAATGAGAGATATCCCATTTTTAAGGTAAATTGACAATTATTTCAGTAATGCTAGAAACAAGGTCGGCATTTAAATTCTGGGTATTCATATATTTTACTGACATTTTTTTATTAGAGCACAAGATTTTTGGAGCATATTCTGAACTTTTGAAACTTTGAACTTTCCTAATGGTTTCTCTACTTTGTAACAAATGATAAAAATCTGGCAATACCAGACTTTGGATTAATTTAAGAAAAAAACTGATGTGGGTACCTCTCTGATGTAAGTGGTCTTTCCACAAAGGAAACCTATAGGTTTAGAATACTTTTAAATTCATTAAAAGTATTTGCTACAAATTCAGATGTTAGCACTTAACTAGATACATTTAAGGACTGTATCACTTCCACATATTCATTTTTAGCTATTCTATTCCAGGCTTCTCCTGTGGAAATACAACATATTGACCTAACAGTGGTCATAGAAAGTTTTGGCACAGGTTGGCCTTTCTTTAGATGCTGTAAGAAACCAGAAGACTTATTTCTACAGAACTTACATTTCAGGAGACCCAATCACCCAGCTGCGGTCTCGGCTCTTCAGGCCACCAAGGCTGTCCAGTCTGTCGTCTTTCTCTTCGCTCAGGCTCCGTTTGGTTGGTGGTGGAGTCTTCCTCTCCTCGTGGATGGAAAGACGTTCCATGCTGCTGTACACCTGTGCATAGGAAAAGATCCCTCTGGACAGAGAAAACAAACCCACAAGGCCTTTTCTGATCAAGGGGCAAAATCTCTTCTCAAAATGGAAGGTACTCTCTGAAAGCACGAACTTGGTACCGTTCTTTGACCAAATAACACAGTGCAGATGTGACATGCCCGAGGTGTGCCAGGGAGGAAAGGCAAAATGCAAGCCTCAGGAACGTTAAACATGCTTTTCTACAACAGTACCCAACACCTCTCCTCTGAAAACACAATAGAAATACTAAAACTTTTGGAAATTACTTGATTTTTTTGTTTTGTTTGAACGACTCTCAAATCTAAGAGGAACTGCTGCTAAAAAGACAGCTCCACAACTCTTGAGGGCTGGCATCTGGATCTTGAAATCTTACAATACAAATTCACTTCAGTGATAGGCATCATGCTCATGACCCCATTTCATTATCATCAGTCTATCAGCATTGCCCCAAGCTTATTTCAGAACAAAAAAGTCCTGCCCTCCTCAAGGAATCTACTATAAGGCTGACAGCTTAATGAAAGTGCCTTTCTTGGTTTTACAGCCGTCTTTAAATAATTAAATGATTAAGCAAAAAAATCCATCCTTTTAAAACTACACTTGACTGTGGACCTAATTTACATAAGAAGAGATTAATGAAAATAATGTTATTAAAAATTCAGAGCATCAACAAGATAACTATTAATAAATCATATGGCTGAATTGTCAGACAAGAATTTCAAAATATAATGAGCCTTTTATGCCTCCCACATTACAAATGCTGTATAATTTTCCAGGTCTTAAAAAAAATTCATTAAAAGTGAACTTTTTCTCTTTGTGGCAAAAACACTGAACCCTAAAGAAAAGCTTCAGTCTAACAAATGAATAATACTCATGGTGAGAAAAGGCAGATGAAAGAAACCCCTACGTACTCATAAGAACTTTTTCAAAACACCAGCTAATCCTCAGGTCCAATTTTAAACATACTTTTGATGATGCAAATCAGGAGCAACTCCATAAAATTAAGAGTAACTGTTATTTAAACCACTGTAGCCTGGTTGAGGACAAAGAAGAACAAACTGGTCCTTAAAAACTTACTTCGGTAGTGGAAAAACTGGAGGAACTGTCATGAAAAAATGAAATATCTTTCAGAGCTCCTAAGTAAAATTCCTACTCCCATCTCACTAGGAGGGAAATACAATTCATAGGGCAGCCACCCTTAAAACAGCATTTCTTCTCCCTTCTCCCCCTCCTAAACATACTGTGTTTTATCCAAGCTAACAGTGGAGTTGTACTATTTTAAAATGTCCGTAATTCCAATTTTTTATTTCAGAACACCTGAGTAAGAATGAAAGACCTGTACAGCCCTGAATCCAGAACGTGTGGCTACAGGAGACCTCCTCAGGGCTTCCTGCCCATTTCCCCACCTCAGAGCAGAACTCACTCTCTTCTAACACCCAACTGATGTTTCTCCAACCTGTACTTAAAAATCATCAGAGATGGAAATTCTACAAATTCCTCAGGTCACGTGTGCCAGCACTTAATTACTGTTCAGTGTTGGAAGCTTTTTCTTACCATTTACCCTGTACCTCCTTTGCACCCATCATTTCATATCAGTTCTGGGTAGAACAGGAAGACCGATGTACTCCTTTCCTTCCAGCAGTTATTTATGGTTAGGGTTTATGTTTTGTAAGATCTCAGGTCGTTCTTGCTGCTTTCCTCTGGACTCCCTTTTACTGGTCCTTGCTTATTTTCAAGAACATTGCCCAGAACAGGCCAGAATACCCCAGCTGTGGCCTTCCTACTGCTAAACCCAGTATGGAAACTGCCTTTTCCTTCAATAATTTGGCACATGTTACTCATGAGGCACTATATGCCCAGAAGCTGCTCTTTGAAATGGTCACCCCACCTTTTGTTCCTCAGGTTGTATTTGAGACAATGAACAGCAGCAGAGATGTAAACTTCACCCTTGTTCTTACCCTCTTTGATTTTAACCCATTATTCCAAATGTCAGAATGCGTTTTCATCCCAATACCATCTTGTCATCTACTGCAAGACCCTTTCAGAATGACACTGTTCAAAGCAAATAAGTTTTGGATACTCCCTGTGCCAGCATCCAAGTCATTAGTAAATCAAACTATATCAGATGCAGAAGAGACAGACCTCTGCAGTACCCTGCATATTGCTGAAACATTAGGAAGTACACGTCATTCTCCAATTACTCTGGCACTCACCTTCTAATAGGCCCCAGACTACCACAGAATAAACAACACACAGTTTTTTTCTTTCCTCAGGGAATACATGCTGTGCAATTCCAAACTACCCACATGATTAAAATCTACCCCATACAAAGCAATGGAACCGTGTTCCTCTAGATTTTTTCTTTCCTCAAGTCAGCACGCTCCTACCTTGCTGAACCTTGGTGAGCATGAGGAGAACTGCCGAATTTCCACGTGATCATCATCGTTAGTGTCCTCCTCTTCCTCCGAATCCAGGTGTTGGTACCGTTCTGAACGGGCTGGGAAGCAGACATGGCACGTTGCATCAGTGCAGGGAGTGCTGATAACTCACACCTCAAGCATTCCTACTGCTCTACTTAAGGAACTTCGAGTGTTCATACACCATGCAGGGTATTTTCCTTAATACTGAAACATACCCAGCCAGTTTTGCTCATCCTGTGCAATTACCAGTGAATATCTCCTTGGCACTGAATTTATCTTATACCATCAGTTGTATTACATTCTGAAAGCAGGATGAGACAGAAGCTGTCTCATCCTGTAGACCCTTCATAGGAGGGATATTTCTTCCCTACAGCAAACAATCATATGGAAGGACACATGGAAACAATTCACTGTGCCACTTTCCAATAAACAGCTTCTTGACTGTACAAAGTCTGTCCTGCATACATACATACAAGCCCACTTAAAAAAAATAAAAATATTTACCCCCAAAAAATATTTCCTCTTCTCCCTCCTACAACTAGAAAAAGGATTAGATTTTGTGAAAGAAAATGGGCAAGCAGCCAATATGCAAAGCTATTTTTAATGCAAAAATCCAAACTGCCCCCAAAGAGATTTTGTGCTTTGAGATTTGCAGCACTGGATTTCTAAGCCAGCCACACCGGATTTTGTGGGGTGGGCGTTAATAAGTTTGGCTACAGAAAGCTGATAGCTACACTGAGCCAAATCTGAGGCACCATATCAGCCAGAAAGCTACTTTTATAAATTCTAAATTTTTTTGCATTAGGGTTTATAACAGCAACACCAACTCTTATCAGTGTCTTTGTGAGATATTTCCTGATGTGAGAATTCCAGCCTTTATAAAGGACTCACATCAAAGTCACCCCGACAACCTGCTGAGCATTCCTGGGCACATGGGGGGTTTACCATCATTCCCTGTCTGACAGACCCAGTGATTTGCAGCCCTGAACACAATGTGGTGCTTTTACCCACCAGCATCTGCTCATGGCTGCTTTACTGGTCCTCTCCCAGTCACTGGCCCAAACCTGAGTGACCAGAGCTCAAGTTTCCATGTCCAGTAAGTCCAGTTAGTAGTGGGAACACCCCCCACCTTGGTTTCTACCTGTATGTTGTACCAGTGCAACCTTAATAGGTGTAAAACCCATCTTTGCCCCCTCTGCACAGCTTGACTCAAATTGGTCTCTGCAGCAACCGCACAGAGATGTCTCAATCCTTCTCTCTCTCCCATCCTACCTCTCCATCCAACCCCTTCCCTAAAAGCCCCTTCCCCAAACTGGAAGAGCACTGTCTAAATGGGATCACTGCTCTTGCAGAGTGGCTGCAGGCAGGCTGCTCCCTCCTTCCCTTTCCCCTCAGCAAAGTGCAGGAGCTGAGCAAAAATGTGCTTCGTACAAATTCAACCAGTCTCATGGCCCAAGGATGGAAGAGATTCCATTGAAGCAGAGCAGAAATCTCCATAGCTCAGGGAACTGAAATAGCCCACTATCATCCTGTTCTGCAGATGCAGTAGGGAAAAGATCCCCTGACCAGTGACAAGTCCAAACCCTTTCCACCTGCTCAGCTCCTCCAGTCAAATGAGAAAACCCAGGGAGCAGAGGCTCTGGGAACAGAGAGATCTCCATCCCTCCCACGGCGCTCCTCCCTTCTCTCCCAAGAGCACTGACTCTGTCTGCTGCTTATCTTGAAATACCAGGAATCTTACATAGCACTGATACCATGGCAGTTCCCAGACATTTATACACACCAGACAGACACTTCACTTCATATCACATTAGAGTTAATAATACTAAAGTGATATACTTGCAGTGAAAATAATTTAAATTACTTTAAATCTCTTAAGAATTTTCCCTACATAC
This sequence comes from Neopelma chrysocephalum, assembly GCF_003984885.1. Lineage (NCBI taxonomy): Eukaryota > Metazoa > Chordata > Aves > Passeriformes > Pipridae > Neopelma > Neopelma chrysocephalum. The sequence goes on from NW_020897721.1 coordinate 3,431,575, forward strand.
TTGTCTTCAAGGTTTAGGGTTTGTTTTGGGTTTTTTTAAAAACATTTTTTGGCTGAAAACAGTCACTAGGGAAAGATCATATTGCTCAAAAACTCAAGGAATTTGGATTTACCAAATGCTTTGGAAGAAGTGTAATAAACCCAGCATGACAACGGCAGCACCTCTCCCTGCAGGGCCATGGCTGGCAGGACTACAGGCACCAGTGAAAGGCCAACTGACTTCAGCAGCAACATTTTTTCATTTAAAAATTAATTTTCCTTCAAAGAAACCTTACTTGGCATTCAAGAGAAACTTTTTAAAGCAATTTCCATCAATGGTTTTATTCAATTTCTAACAATGACTTATCTCTAGCAATTTCAAAAATGAAATATGCACAAGAAATACGATGCCATTTAGGCTAAATCTTTAGTCTTACTGTCAAAATAGCTTGTGTCATCCTCAGATTCCAACTGTGGGATGAATTCAGCTTTCTGCCGAAGTAATCCATTCCAGTCCAAATCTTTAAAGAACCGATGCTGTTTCACTTCAAAGGCACTACCTGAAATAAGCACCTTTTATTGCAGAGTATTTCTTTCAGCATTTGCATAACATAAAAAACAAACCCTAAAAATACCAAGAGCCTAAGAGAATGTACTCGAGTACACTTAAGTCACGCATTTTCCAGGAATTTTGAGAAACAACTTATCCTTTTACCAGAGTGGTCATGCAGGATAAAATCTGAACAAGATTTCCTCCTTCCCACCTCCTTTTCCTGTTTAACAACAACACATGACTAAACTGGGTGGAAGACAGCATCTGCTACTTATATTCCACAGAAAGTTGCAAGACTTAGAATGATTAATATCTAAATTTAAAGTTTCCAAATTCTAAATCTCATCTTGTTCATAACGGAATAAAGAGAGAAAACTCAGAGAGGTACTTAGCATGTGAGTGACTCCACTGTTGTGAATAAATTCATTCATGTGCTTAGAACAAGGCAAGGGTTTACAAATCTTCTTGAATTAGTATCTTTTGTCATTAACCTCAGAAGCTTGGGTGCCCAGAAGGAAAAACTAAAGACTGTCTACCAGTATGTGCATTTTTTTCCAAGTGAAATTAATATTCATAAAAGATGTTACTGTCTTTTTTAAAAAGAGAAGAAAGAGCAGAGGAAAAGAGATAAAAGGTTTGCAGAGTGCCAGTGGCACTACAACACGCCAAGTGAAACAGCAGCCTCAGCATTACAGGTATATAAGAAATCAAAGAAATCAGTCCATCAACTCATTTTATAAGGCAAGAAACTCTACATCTTTTCCATGACAGCAACATCTTTCAAGTACATGGATTTTAAGTAGAGAAGAACATGTGAAAACTATCTGATACCATTATTAATTCATGATCTATTCATCACCCTTGTGTGCACATGTGCTAAGTCTGCTGAATACATGTGCCTTTTGGAAATTTCATATATATATGAAATATGTATATGTGGGGTATGTATGTGTATAGTGTGTGTATATCTATATCTATATATGAGGGTTTTATTCTTAAAGTCTAGTTTCAAATTGAAAATCCCAAATTAAATCAAACTAATCAAATCAATGAAAGACAAGCTGTGCTGTTAAGCCACAGCATTGCACAGATTATTTTAAAACAAGGGTGTAGCTAGAGATTATTTATGGCTATTTACTACGAGGAAACAAGAAGTGTTGGCTTGTAAAACTTTAAATCTGACGTTATCATACAGAAAGACTGACATATAGATCTGGCTTAGCCAAAAAGTTTATCAGACTTTGCTGTATGTTTGGAGAACTCTACAGTACAAGCCCCTAGGAATGGGAAAGTTTTCATTTATTTTATTATACCCAGGAATTCACATCCATGGTGGGGATTAAGCCCCTAGTCAAAGAGAATTTCAAAGAAATCTGATTATACACTGCTTAAATGGAGATACACCTCTCAAGCCTATAATGGAACAGCACAAATCAGAGAAGTTGTTGCCAAGCTGACAGTGCCCCTTTCTTGTTTCCCAAACGAGACAGCAATATCTGCCTGATTCATTAACTTTTGACACTAATTCTCAGAGCTTCATCACACAAGATTCATTGAATCCAGTATAAACTGTGCCCCAGCTCTAGATGAGCATTTTTCAGCACTGGTGGGTGTGCATCACTGGCAAGGTAACTGCTCCTCCTGCTTCTGGCCACTTTCCTGTACGCACAAGGATCGTACCTGTTCCCATTCTTTCCAGAGGATTTTGTCGGAGAAGCTTAGAAATGAGGTCCTGGGCATCCGGTGGCAGTGCATCATCACCTTCTGGCCAGGCAATTTCATCTGGGGACAAAAAGAGACTTGACATTTTCTACCAGCTTCCTGACTAATTTGAATAACCATTCACATCCTTCTAATGCAAAGTGCAGTGTTCAGAACTGCCCCAGGAGCGTAAATACCTTGAATTCAGCAGCTTGCATACTTAATATAATTCAGGCATTGACATTTTCCAAAATGCATAAAATTTAGCATCAGTTAAAGCTGCTGTCAATCCAAGCAGTGCTTGTGGAGGAAAAAAAGCATTAAGGACTCTATTAATAAAGTATGAAATGGGACTTCCATGACAATCCATAAACAATGACAGTGACAATACTGTGGCTGTATCTCGTGCCCGCACATTCCACAGCTGTTATACTTGGAACAGAGAGAACAATTCACAGGTAATGATTTCATGCATCATATTTAGTTCTTTGCTGAAATTTGCTTTTTACAGAGGACATTTGCCAAGTGTGTTAAAAATTTACTGTTTCAGAAAGCATTCCCAATAGGAAATGTTTTCACTGGCAAATTCACTGAGTGAACACGAAGCAATCATCACAAAGCAAGAAGGAGACAGGTTTTAAAAGCCACAAGACGTGAAGGTAACAAGTACAACAGCTTCAATGTATTGTACTTAGAATTTCCTTTTATTTCATTTATACAAAATTACTAATTGACTGGCTTTTGGACCTACAGAAACAATAATCAAAATCAGACTGAATTAGACTAGTTGGTGGCTGCTCCTTTCATTCTCCATCAAAGAATGGAGAATTAACTTAAAAGACAGAACAGAAAAATCCTCAAATATTTTTCCTCAGTCCCACAAGGATTTGTATGACTCCCACACCACGCACAATGACAGACAGAACATTGTACCAAGATGTTAAGTAACTCATCAACTTTCCATAGCTGAAATCAGATGGGATGCTACTTTGACCCATAAAGTTAGAAATACTAAAAATTAAACCCCATTATTTTATACCTACCCCTTCCTGACAAAACTGCGGACCCTCAATATTTTCAAGGTTTTACTTTCAAAGCACACTTTGAAACCCCTTCAGAGCCAGAGCAGAAATATGTACATACCACTGATCACTTGTCCAAACAGCTCCTCAGGTGTGTCCCCAAAGAAAGGAACGCAGCCAACCAGAAACTCATACAGGATAATTCCCATGGCCCACCAGTCCACGGGCTTCCCATAGCCCTGGCGCAGGATCACTTCTGGTGCAATGTACTCTGGAGTCCCACAGACCTCAAGAGAAACATGCAAGAAAGCCATAAATTTACAAATTGCCAAATTCATGTCAAAGCTTACTTCTGTGTTGGGGTTTTTTTTCTCTCCCCCCTCAGAGCTTTACAAGGAAGTTATTAATGTTTTGCCACTAACCACTTTAATGCTGTGAACTACTTCCATGGAGCAAGAGTCTATATTTGAAGGACACACTACGTGCCTGCACAGAAATAATGCCACATGAAATGAAATATTCCTAGTGTGGACATGCCAGCTAAGTAGTTCTTTGGTGCATGTAAAGTAAAGCATATGGGAAAAATGCATATTCTGTGTGTTTAGGTCTGTCTGCTTGATGGATGTCTGCTGGCACAGCAACAGCTATCAGGAACTGAGTTTTGACAAACCTCTCACATTTCTGTGCTAGCAGAATTTAGTTTCACAGATGCAGAATTAGCAGCACAGCATGATTACACACTTCAGCCTCAGACTTGGGAGGTACAGCTGGCATGGACAACAGCTAAGGAAATCACATTGGAAGATCTAAGTTGCCTCGGGCTTAGAAGCAGCAACAAGAATAACAAAACAGTTGTAAAAAAATACAACACTGCAAAGTGTGAGACCATGATCTAGTGACCAAAGACAATTCTGTTAGAAAAAGCATCCTTATTCAGAAGCAAAGGAAAACAGTAACACAGGATCACTATGAATTAACACTTGGCACAGCTATAAAAGAAAAACTCAGTTCTGATCCCAGGTGTTTTCAGAGGAGTGAAATATTTTTTAATCCTATTATACAAGGCACTGGTTGAGCCTGCATCCAGAACAGTTTCTGTCAACTATGCCCAGGAAACATCAACTCAAACTGAAAGAGGTACATAGAAGAGCTCTTCATTCATCAAAGGAAAATCTGTCTTGTTAGCTGGAACAACTTAGCTGGTTAAGCCTAGCAAAACGAAGGCTAAGGAGAAAAATGACCCTTAGTAAATATCATGGGGATAAAAATCAATGTCTAAGCTATTAGACAAAATTACAAGAAACATATAGAAACTTGCCATGAACTTTCTAAGCACCAGAAGGGGGAGATCGTGGAACAACCTTCCAGCAAAACACACGTTACATCCCTAAACCAAATTCTGTTTACACCTGAACTGCTGCCTGGGCCAGCCTTTCAAAATCCTAAAGTAAGAGCTAAAGTGCATCACTCCAAAACAAGAAGCTGAATAACAAACAGTGACAATTTATGCACAAACATGAGAATGGACTTACATCTTTTCCTCCCACTCTACAACACACAGCACAGCGTGGAGGCAAACTCTGATTCCATCCCAAGACAGAATGCTGCATCTGATCCCACATCAGTGGACAAAATTTTTCAGCTTACCTGCTTGTCCAGGAATTCCCTGGTATCCTTCTCAATGTGTCCCTCATACAGATTGGTTGTAAGACTCATTAACCCAATTTTGGACAGTCCAAAGTCTGTTAGTTTAATGTGACCCATGGAAGTTATCAGGAGACTAGAAGAAAGAGAAGTAAAATAATCCAACACTCAATTAATTGTTTCCTAAAAGCAATTTAAAAAAACAGAAGAACACGTGGTAGTGCTAAGATCTCAGTGTTACATCCCCATTAAACACCTGGAAGAAACTTCCTATGCAACTGAGGATCATAGAGCAGCCAAGGCAACTAGGAATGAGACCACCTTCTGCCATAATTTCATCAGTGCAGCAACAGCTTTGAGATAATATCTGAATACATTCTTCCCACCCTTTCTCAGTGCCTATCTGGTTCTACGTCAGTAGCAAGAGACTCCATAAAATCTCCTACACGTGAGATGCCACTGAAGATCTCTACTGTCTCAACCTCCCCTGTTGCGTCGCCTATAGAGAAAGCCCTTGAAGGATCAGCTCTGTCCCTCCACCTTCTGAGGGGCTAAAGACTTACTTATCAGGTTTTAGGTCACGGTGAACAATCCCATAGTTGTGTAGGTACTCCAAAGCCAGAACAGTCTCAGCAAAATACATCCTTGCCATATCAACAGGTAGGGCACCAATGTTCTTGAGAAGCGTAGCACAATCACCTCCTAGAAAAAGAGTGGCACAGATGGCACAGTGAAATGGCAAATATCAGGAAGAAAAAACAGCTATGGGTCTGCAAAACTAGATTAGACTAAGTTTTCTAAAGGCTGTGTCTCTCAACCCTCTTAGTATGAATTCTGAATCTCTCTCCACACTCCATCTTGAACTTAAACCACATACTAAAATCTTAGGAGAACTGAGATCCATGTATGTTGGGCTGGCACAGATGCCATTTGCAAACTGTAAGCAAGCTTGAAGAAAGGGCAGCTCATGACTGCTTGGCCTCTCTTTAAATTCCTTTGCTTCCCACCACCAGGCTATTACTATCAATATCGCAATATACAGTTACTGATACAGTAATACAGTGATATATTATGTGTGGTGTGTATATACATTATATATAGTAATGTAGCAATATTCAAATATAATATGGTAATACACTATTTCTGATATGTAAGCTTCTTAAAGTAGTAAGTAAACACCTCTACAACTCCTAAGTGGCTCTCCCAACACATGCAGAGGCAGCCATCCCTTTGGACACAGTGGTAGACATGGAAATAAGCCTGTGGACCCCTGATTCAGGTTCCTTAAGGAACATTGGCCACACATTTTATTCGACCTTCATCACTACTTGCGAAGAGGAATTATTATTAAAATTTCCTATTGTCAATACCTCTGGTTTCATTCCACTAATTTATCTGAAAGAGCACTGATACAATAACTATAAGCTTATTTCTCATAAACATCCAGCCAAGCAAGCGAGGCATAAGAAATTAATCCTATCCACCAGTGGAAAAATATTGCTTACAATAAGATATAGTGATAAAACAAAATCAAATTATATTCCAAAGGATAAGCAAAACAAACAAAAGAAAAACCCAACCCCAGCATAAAATAGCAGTTTATTTTTTAAAAGGCTGCTAAAGAACAAAGACTATGTTTCTCAAAATGCCTTTTTCTAACTGCAATGCCAAGCAAACGTATTATGGATCTTGCCGTGCCATCCCATAGGAGAGCGGGAGGATTTCTTTTCAGTGAGGACTGGAAAGTTCATGCTGACTTCTGACTACAGCAGTTTTCTGCATGTGGCTTTATGTTTGCTCAGCTCCCCTGCAGTCACGTTGGATCAGTCCCAGGGATTCACACTATGCATCCATCCCATCTAAGGTCCCTCGGACAGTGACAGTCGTACCTTCCACGTACTCCATAACCATGCACAGGTGCCGCTTGGTCTCAAAGGAGCAGAACATGCTGACCACGAAGGGGTTCTCGGCAAACGTCAGGATGTCTCTCTCCACAAAGGCCTGCTGGATCTGGTTTCTCAGGATCAGGTTCTGTTTGTTGATCTTCTTCATGGCGAAACGCTGACGGGTGGTCTTGTGCCGCACCAAATACACCGCCCTGGAAAACAACGTGCCAAGAGGAAAAGTTCCAGTTTCAGTTCAAGCTGGTTTGTCGCGCTTTTAGGTTTGGAGTTCTTTGTGGTTTTGTTGTTTTGTTGGGGTTTTTTTAAACAAGGACTGTAACTGTTTTGAATGGATCTTAACAGAGTTATCCATGACTCCATAAAATCCCATTTCAGTGGCAAGCTTCCCTAGAAAAGGAGCCCCATGACGCTTCCTTCCCAAAGCTACTCTGCCTTCCCGACTAAAGCAACATTTTTGCTGATGTGCCTAACAAGGAGATATTTCAAACACAAATGTCACAAACTTCCTTAAGCATCATTGCAGAGAAACATGTATTTTTCAACACTACAGTCACTGTTTCTCTTTAAAAAGTTGTCCAAAATGTATGGAATCAGCACGATTTCTTTCCAAGCTCCATAAAATTAATTTGATGCAGCACTGTCACTGGGGAATTCCTTCAGTAAAATATCTCTTACATTTCTATCATTTGCAGATCATTAGATTCCTGCACATTAATAATACAGTTTGCAAATAAAATTTTCATCCAGTTTGCCTGCCTTATTGAATCAGGACTTGTTTCCTTTTCTCTGGAGTACATTACATTTAACATGGTATTGTGCCTCACCAGCAGCTGACTATAAAATACACCCAGGATGAAGACAGACTTGAGTAACAGCTTCTCTCTCCCCTTTTACAAAGTTACATAGGGATTGTGCAGAAATATGACTGAAAACATAAAATCTTGTCTAATAATATGGCTCTTCAACATGCTCTGTTGTGCCTTCACTGACTAAAAACATGCTTACACTTTTTCCATATATAATTTTTAAAAAGTGAGTGGATGTTAACTAAGCACCCACTTCCACAAAACACTCAAGCACATGCTCAGGTTTTGTTGTTATGACTTTCTGAGTATCAATGCTTTTCAGTAACAGCCTAATGACCTCATTGGTAAGGATTTACGAACTGCAAAGAGCAAGGAACTGTCTTTTAAAATTCTGGATAGGTTTGTATGAGCAGTTAAAGTTTTAACTGACTGAATTCATACTTGATTCTTCAATGGACAATAAAATCTAATGGCTTTTTTAAGCTACTCACAGTAGATTTTCCCCAGTGTAATTCTAGCATTTCTTTTAGCATTTCAAGTGCTCACAAACAGCTACATGTGTTATACATACAATCTGGAAGAATGGAAAAGCATAAACTACTTCTTCCTCAATATTCCTGCTGTTTCAATCAATCATCAATAATATTTGCAGGTACAGAATCTTACCCTCACTCATTTAGCCTTTAACAAAATACAAGTCACAGGACTTAACAAGACAGCATGAAAGGAACTACACACTGCCTTGATAAGCAGTAAATAAACTGCTGCAAAGTAATTTTATGAGTCATGGAACTACATTTTTTTTACTATTACTTAGGAAATCTCACAATAAACTAAGAGGCAATATTTTCCCTAGAGACAATGTTTAGGGAAAATGGTTTTGTCATCTCAAGCTAAGATACTGAAGTGTCTATATTTTACCTACTTGTCATACAGAAATAGTGCAGAAATAGTTAATAGAAAACTAGGCTTGATGTATCAGCCAGGAAGGGCTCCAGAAAACTTGTACCACAGAGGGACAGGAATATCATACTCTGAAAGCTTTAATGTAGAGCAACTAATTTTTACAAGAGGTCCCAGAGCTGCAGACTGTGTCAGTTCAGCACAATGCAAGGACTTCACAGCCAGGAACTATGCCCAGGTACGGGAGCTGTTGTCTAAGAAACCCCAGGAACCTGCAAAAAACAGCATCTCCCAGAAGAATGCAGAAGATATGACGAGTGTGGAACCTCTGTAAGACCTGAGCAAAATTAATTTATGCTTTGGACCCAACAAAACCCAGGCATTTGTCAAACTTTGCTACAACCCTTCGCTGGGTAGGACAACAACAGCATTTTCTTCTGATGGAAAGTCTAAAAGCCTTACCCATAAGCACCATTACTGATCAGTTTAATAGTTTCAAACTCTTCTTCAGATGGAGTTTTCTTTGACTGGACAGAGGCCCCACGGCTCTGGGGAAAGACAACAAGGAAATGGAAATCAGGAGCAGGAATGACTTCATTCCATATATATTTTTTTTCCTTTTCTTCTTTAAGCACCATTAACTCCAACCCCATCCATTTCTAAACTTCTAGAGTCCTCAGCTTTAGGACAACTGCCTGTATCCTTATGGTGCTTGCAGATTCCCTCCACAATTATTAGCACAAAAAGTCAGTGGGCTATAAGATTCAGGCCCTTCCTCAATATTATACTAAAAAAAACCCAAAATAAACAACTAAGACACCTAGCAAGTTACACAATCAAATTTTTCCAGTGCTTTTTATTTAAGTCAACTCTCTTCCATACACATCACATTGTAGAAACGGAGATATAAAGAATTCCTCCAGATGATTTTTATTTGTAAAAATAAAATTTAAAAAAAAAAATCAACAAAACTTGGTGATAATGCCTGTTTGCATCTTTTAAGCATTTCACCACCACTGTGTAAAGATTTCCACATTTTTATGAGTGCATATTCTAGCTGTAATATGTGCTTTTAAATGTCAGCACTTTTTTTTAATTAAAATTACTCTGCATTATAATTAATTCTTTACTGTAGACTACTTCTTTTCATAGAAAAAAAAAGTGCTAGACAGAGTGAGTGTATTATTGCTTTACCTCGACTGAATCATCTGTCTCAGGAGTGTCTGGGCTGTCATAGCTATTCAGCTGGGCCATTTCTGAAAAGAAAGAGGAAAGATTACTCCTAATGATCTCAATCAAACACTATTCTCTTTGTTTATACAAGAAAAACAAGATTTTAAGAGGTGCTTGTAGATGATGAAGGACATTCTTCCCCTCTGTAAAAAGTCACCCCAATTATACAGCGATAACCTTTAACATCTTGTACGCTGCAGGCAGTATTTTATAAAGAGATGAATATAATTAATTGCTCTTATTTCAGCCTGACTTATTCTACATGGTTTCTATAATAAGTAAAAGCAATAAATGCATGTTTGGGGAAACTGCTGCCTAGGTTTTTTAATATTAAAACCTATTCCATACATATATGTCTGCACATGGCCTGGTGGCACCTCTATGCTCCAGAAAGAAAAAGCATCACATTTTAAACTGCCTCCCTACATGAGACAGGTCTGATGCTGCAAAATGCTGAGCAGCAGCAAAGTGGGAGAAAGTCAGTTAGTTTAGGCTACTCAGCTGTCGTAGGAGATGCTGTAAACTTTGCAAACCCAAATCCTACATTAACTACTCGGCTCTGAACAGACACCACTGACATTTCTGGGTGCCCTCCTTACAGAAAGGAAATGAGGCACCTTGACATCTCCACACATTTCTAAAGAAAATTTGTCTTTAGTAAGGGGAATTAGCAATGGAAAGGTTCTCTCCCATGACAGGGATCAAAGGAAATTTCCCTTTAATGTCAGATTTCAACAAATGCTATTAAATTGCATTTAGCAATCTTTGGTAGAAATTTTCCCGAAGAGCTCTTCACTTGAAGTCAACCTGTCACTGTCATTCCAGTAAACACTGTAGAAGTTAAACTAGTCCTAGCCAGACTACTAATTTATGTTAATATTATGCTCTCCTGAGATAGTAAAAAGTATGGTTAGATCGCTGAAATATTCCACAGTAACTTCCAGTCTCTGCCACACTTTCTATTGTTGCTGAACACGCTGTGAATGCTCGGAAAACTTGTCATTTCAGCGAGAAAACTGCCAGGCAGAAATATTAACTCACTAATTCTAAAGTTAAGCTCGTTTGGGCCAAGGCATGTTTATATTAAATTTACCAGATGCAATTCTGGCACCTAGCAGAAAGGCTGTTTCTGTCCTTACATTACCCTCTTTGGTTTGGTTGCCATGCAACATGTAAAAACACAATCTCACCTCCACCTAAAAATTCACGCTAATCTCGGTTTCTCATGGAAAATGACAACAAACACACTTTTCCCAGAGAGGACAACCAAGTGGGATTACAAGATACTTTCCAACCAGGCCACTAGCAGGCAGGCAGATGATAAAAATAACAGGTAAATTTACTTTTACTGTCCAACAGCACAAAGAAAACAGTTATATCATAAAGCCATTTTCTAGCATTGTTTCAGCTATAATACAGGGAGACATTATTAACATCATAAGTAAAGAACTGTCACTGTTGATGTGCAATCCTTATCCCAGCAACATTCCTTTGGGACATGGGGCTGGAAAGGACAGTCTAAGAGTTTGACAGCAAACAGGAAAATAAAGAAAAACAGCCTAGAAATTAAAGCAATAAAATAAAACCCTCCTTCAGTTATGTAGTGACCAGGAGATCTGGTTATCCTTTCAACAGTTTGGAAAGAACAAAACAAGAGTTCTTACCCTCCAGGGGATCCCTGGTGAGTCCCAGCTGGCTGATAATATAACGAGGAATGTCGCATTTAATTCCTTGCCCTTCCTTGGCATGGCCTTCTGCAGCTTCTAACAAATGGTAGAACTCTTCAGGATCAAACTCCTACAGCAAAGCAGTGAGAGAAACAGAGAGAGGTAAATGATGCAGCTTCACAATTATGAAGGTAAAGGTTTCTCCTCCAAACAGGAGATTCCTCAGAAACTCTCTTCCCACTCTGCTCTGCAAAAACAACAGGCAGTTACATCCCGCTGGGTGTCCACTGGCTTAGATCTGCAAACCAAAACAGGACAAGGACTGTAGAGACTTTTTACAAACCAAGCCCAAACTATCAGATAAAATGGTCTTGATAATGTAAGCACCAGTGTGGACACACCTCCCAGTTTTGTCACACTGAGATGTGCCAGGGAAAGGTCTGTTATGAGGACTGAGGCACCTTCTTTTGCCACCTCTATCTGACAGGTGACTTAGCACAATATAAAACTTTCCTGCTGTCAGATGTCACTTCTGATCAAACCATATCCCCACCCAATCCCATAATTGCTAATAAAATTCTTAATGAAACAACAACTGCTATTTTAACATAGTACAGGATCACCTTAAGAACTCAGTCTTGGTGTGTGTGATCTCTAAGGCCAGGAAAGGTTATAGAAGGTGTGATCTCTTTTGCTGGACTAACAGATACAAGAGGAAATAAAAGAAAGGTTTGGGCAGCAGGAGCAGCCTGCTTAGAAGCAAGTTCACTAGTTAACTTTAGCTTTCCCCTACAAACCTCATCATTCACCAGCAATGAGCAGCTTCACCAAGTTTCTTCAAATATTTTCCAGTGAAATGGGATAAAAGGGGAAGAGTTACACACACAGCTGTGAGGGCATCAGTAAAGAATTGATGTGAGTGTGGTCAGCAGTATTAAAGAGAGCACAGAACTGCAAACAAGAAAAGGAAATTAGAGATTGCAATGATGTCATGATATTTGAATGGTTAGAGAAACAGAACGGATGCACTTTTCCGTGATTGCTCCAAGTAATGCTGCTTGGATAGATGCTGTCACCAAAGACAGTAACAATGCAAGAAACAAAGTTCCTTCCAAAATCTTCTGGAAAAGGATTAATCAACACTCTCAGAACTGGCAGAGAGCAGGAGCCAGACCAGAAAGAGATGGTCAGCAGAATTCAGTGCAATACAGAGAGTAAGGTGAAAGGGACGTTGGAGTCAAGAAAGGACTCTTCAAGGTACAATTGCAAGTCATTTGTCGGTGAGTAAAGGACAGAATTAAAAAAAACAAACTTAGTAACAAAAAATTAAAACATTCAAATATTAAGAAATTAAATAAATTCCTGTTCTGGCTTCTTTATAGTAGATTTAATCATTTGAATACAGAAGAATGACCCCTACTATGTAGAGGCAGATGCTACGGTAAAATAAACTGAAAAAAGAATAAATTAGATACTTTTTCCCAAAGCTAGTTTCAGAGATGCACAAAACACATTATTGTTTACTTGAAGCCCCAGAGGTTCACTCTGCCAATAAACATTTCATAGTCCAACAGGTAAACAAAGACTGAAGCCAAATAGCTTAAGTTTAGAATATTTAAATGCCTTCAACTCCATTAAAACAATCACAAGCATTGCTTATATAGTCATTTATTTACAAGAAAGAAAGAAGAAGCTGTGTTACTGAAATTAACCTTAATATTAAATTGTAGAAAAAAATGCTTATAAATTCACATATAATTGAAGCTAAAACTTAAATTACAAAAGTATATAAAAACAAAAATGAGATGTAGTTCTCAAAAGCTATTTAAATGGTCGACTATCCATTACTATATTTCTTGTTGTTTTATGGGATAAAAGGAACATTAATATTTAATTCTTCATGTCACCGGATTAAAATATGTATTTGGAAAAAAAATGCTAGAAAGGCAATGCAGGTTAAAAAAAACAGGGAAGGCTAACACACAGATCCAAATATTATTTTTATACTTTGGACTCTAGCCACTTCATTGTCAAGGTTGTCACCACATACTTTGGAATTCATTACTCAAATCTCAGTGATTTCGCTGCTTCCACCTGCTCCCACTCACTTTACAGAACATCAGGTGCATAAGACAGAGGAACCTGGAGACACTGATTTGCAGCTAAGAGCTGCCTTGAGTTTGGAACTCTTAGCAGGTATAGAGGTGGGTGCATAAAACTTACTGAAGTCTCATGTTTTCCTAGATGATGTGTTACTGTCAGAGTGTACACAAGCATAAATGACAATGATGAATGCAGCAAATACAACCACAGTAAGTTTAAGTTTGTCTCCTTCCTTCATTGTCTTCACTTCAAAAAAAAAAAATTTGAAGAAGTGCTAGAAGATAACTGGAGTCACAAAAACTCATCTAAATCACAAAAACGGTTTTGAAAATCAAAGAACTCCCAGTCTGAATGGAGTTGAGCACAGGATTTTCAATGTAATCTGGGAGACTTCTTGAATAAGTAACTGTAGGCTTCTATCTTGCTGGTTGTGCAGCCTATTTCATCACTGACAGCGGTCTTCCTTTTACTGTAGGGTTCCCAGCAAAGCAATCCATCTGATGGGCATGGAGGAGGAACAAGGGAACACTCCAAAGTCTACTGGTTCTTGGGACCTCTACAGGTGTTTTCAAAAACTGGTACCATTGGAAAGACTGGACCACTCTCGTCGACTTTGTCAAAGAAATCTCTGCAAAACTCATCCATCTTTAGTGACTCCAAGGATGAAGTCACCCATGGACTTTATCATTAATGCCCTCAACATTCTTCACATGTTAACTGTGCATTTATACCCAGTCACAGATTCCTAATCTAGCCAATTTCTCTAACAACTGAAACAAATGTAGCATCTCTGTAATTTTAATGTCCAGAAAGAATCACCATGTGTGTGCTTCGACATACCAGGGAATTTCCTCCTGTCATTAAATAAGTTTCCACTGTAGGTTTGTGATACCTTCTCCAGCACTCTCACAATTTTTGGTGACTCTTCCCTACACTCTCACCACTTTTTCAACATCCTTTTGAAATGCAGTCACTGAACTGACTCCTATAACCAACAACCACCACACAGCTGTGTATACAAGAGGCCTGATCACCTCTTCCCATATATATCCAAGATTTATATTAACCCTCTTGCTGTGCCATGACAGTGAGAATGAGTGTCCAGGCTGCTTCTCCACTGTACCTAGAAAATATTTTGCAGGACTTCAGGACACAGTGGACTATTTCATTGGGATTGCCTAAACACTTTTCACCATTTTCTAGAATTAAATTTAAAAAGACATTCTTATTAACCAAATTAAGTTGTTTAAAAAGCAGTGAGACTTGCTTTTGCATGAATTCCAATAGCACCAAATAGGATTTCAAACCCAGGCTTCCAAATCTCCTCAGATCTCACACTCCTCTATCCCACTGTGTGATCACAGCTGGGAAAACCTGGCACCAGGTTTCATTGCAATTGCTGGGTCTACAGTAAGGGTTTGAGTCCAAAAGCCCAAACACCATTTACATCATGGTAGGGAACTTCTTTCTTAGTGACAGATCTTCCTTAGCACGGTGCTTTGGACACCGTATTCACACCATACATATGTTTACAGGCTCCCTACTGTAGCTACAAACAACAGAAGGAAAATCCAGCAGCATCAAGTAGCATGGAATAATGCCAACAGCTACATCAGGCCCTTCCATAAACTTTACACCAAAATATAATTTAGCTGCAGTTGCAGCTGACAGTCCAGCAGAGAGATACTTCTATATTAACTCAAAAGACACTTAGCACTTCTTTTTTTTTTTTTTAAATATCGATTTATTTTACATCAACATTTTAATGAGAATTTAAAGCTTTCTCTTGAAGGCTTGGTGCTCCTTATCTCCTCAAACACACGCCACTCTTTAGGTCCTGCACACTTACCAGGCACTCGAGCAGCCGAGCTGGCCGGGCAATGATGATCATCAGCTTCTTCACCAGCTGGGTGACGAAGGCGACCTCGGAGCTCTCGGATCGCTCGTGGGCCTGTGGGGAGCAGAACATCACATTACAGGCCCAGCGCTGAACTCTTCATTTCTGTGTGTCAGATGATGAACACAGAGCAATCCCCAGCTCAGAGACCATAATTCAGCAGCAAAAGCATGACTTGAGTCAGGGCAGGCAATGAGCTGAGCTCAGCCAAGTCACATAGAGCTTTTCCATTACAACTGACTGCTATTGTCATGCAAGAGATATTTCAAAGGCTCTATTTGCATTATATCATCTATCAATTATATTAGACACAATGTGGCTTTAGTTTATTTTTTAAAATGAGAAGGGGAACACTGATTTTTTTCAATTTTACCTTCCACGCAACACTGACATCCAGGTAATGACTAACAGCCACACATATTTCTAGGCTTTACTGTCAGCTAGTTTGAACTACTTCTGTTCATCATCAAGAAAAACTTCACTTTCTCCTTTTTTAATTTTATCAATCCTGTTGAACAAATGCAGCATTGCATTGCATGCTGTATAGGACCAAGCAGACAATCAAAGCAAAGGGCATACAGAAACTTAATTCAGAGGATTTACTCCTGCCTGTTACTTTACCAGATTTCAGTAAAAATTCAGGGCTTAGTTTCAAGATATATGCATGTGTGTGTGTCTGTGTCTGAGACAGTGTCTTTTTATAACAGTAAACATACTAAAATAATTTTAAAAAAACCCCACAACACAAAAAGTCCCCAAAGGACAAATTTGAACAAGCTCCCCAAATTACTCTTCTCTTGCCGAAGCACACAATGGTTACATTATGAGTCCTGGAGTAGAAATAAAATAGTGTTTCATTGCAGAGTGATAAAAAGGTGGTTCCAATGACATGCAAAAACTCTTAAAGTATAGTTATTTTTCTCCCAGGGTTTCCCAATTATGCTTTAACACAGCCACAAATATAGAGTTCAGAACTTAACCAGTGAGGTTTTGCTGGCAATGAGCCCCTTGCTTATAGGAATGATATTTTGTCAACAAGGATGCAAGCAGTAATAAATTAAAAGGTTCATTTAGCATTGTTCACTAGCACCACCTAAGAAAAAGAAGTCTGAGAGGTCAAATCACAAGTGGTGATCACCTAAAAGAACAATAAAACACAGGGAAGCCAAAATTCGGAGCTATAAATACACAGGCAGCATTTTAAACAATATATCTCTGATACTTCGCTAGCCAAAAAAAAAAAAAATTTAAAAGGTTCATTATTTCTCATTTTGACAGAGGTCAGAATAGAAATGTTGATTGTCTCCTTCTGCACTGATTAGCTGGGACTAAAATTTTAACCTTGAAAAGAACAATGTATGTGCTAGTTCATTATCTAAAAACATCAGAGATCCTTCCCGGCTATAGAGCCTTAAAAAATAGATTATTTTGAAAGTATTGAAATAAGTTGTAGTGTTTTTTTCCCTAATTAAAAGGTATTTTCTAATTATAAAATAGAAAATAATCACAATGAAGATGATTAGTATTCACTTTGTGTCCTCTAATGCATTATGCAAACTTATAAGTTAAAATATGAATTCTAGAAAGAAATTAATGCTTTCATATTTGAAAAGCCATTCCAGATCACCAGGGGTTAGCTGCACTGAAATTAATAAATAAAACATCAACAACTTTGTATTATTTGAAATATGAGCCATGCGATTGGAAAGTCCTTTTCTTCCCCTCTACATAGGTTATATTATGCAAAAAATAGAATAGAATAGATATAATTCATCATTTTGCATCCATTTATATTGTTAAAGCGAACTTAGTCTTTTAAATCAAGTCCTTTTGTTTTCTCCTTTCCTTATCTATGACCATTCAGGCAAAATAACTTAAAAACGTAACTAATTTAATCAGGTGTCTGTTTGGAAAATGAAAAGCCAGACCATGACTGCCAAATGATACAGAAAAGCAAAAGAAGAAAAAAAAAAAAATTACAAAAACCAAACACAACTTGTAACAGCCACTCAGCCATCATCTCTGCACAGCGCTGCTCTTCCAAGATCCTCAGCAAAACTGCCTCTTCTTCTTTGCTCCTCACACAGGACAGCCCAGACATCCCTACAGACGTCTTGTTTACAGCCTGTCCCAGGGACAGAGCCCGGGATCCGGAGGGTTACACAGCCAAGCACCGCCTGCCACCTCCACCTGCGGGTACCAGCCGTGCCACCTCACCCACGGTTCCCCATGACGACAGGCTTGTCTGAAGGATGCTGGTGGCATTTCAGGGTTTCCCCCCCTCCCCACTCCGCCTCCCAAGGGGAGGAGGGAGAGGCTGATGGGGTTGTGGGGAGAGGCTGATGCCATTCCTGCACACATTGCCAGTGACACGTGTACGGGAGGCAGCGACGGCTAATTTACAAACCCATTGCCTTATCTGAAAGACCCATCCGTCACTAACTGGAGCTACTGGGGCATGAAATTAAAATCACTGTCCTCCCCTGGGGTTCAGCAGGACCAATAGCTGGGATATATGCAAGTCACAACGCTGTAATTGAGCTAATATACTGATGGAAACCAAAACAATGGACCTGCAAAAGCCAAGAACCAATAAATTTACACTCAGGCTCCTATTAAGAAAGCAATCCCAATCAGAATATCCATTTGCACACGTGCACCATCAGTCACTGCAGTACAATACTTACACCCTCCCCTGTTTCTTTTGTTCCATGCACAGAAACACCTGTAATCCTTCACTTTCCTGACCAGCTGGCTACACCTACACAACAGTCATTAGATTTCTTTTTTTGACTCTGGTTAGTTTTACTTCATCAATTCAGCCAAGCAATAACAGACTATAATATTTTGTTTCCCAGTAACCTGAGGTCCTGTCCCATCCTCTAACACATGGTAACAGATAAAGAACTGAATATTGTATATTCTTTTTTATATAAGTGCTTTATCTTATTTTTCAAAATCTTTATTTTGAACCTGAAGCGTAACATTCAAGCTCATATTTTCCAAAATAAAGGAAATCTCTTAAATTCATTTTTGCTTCATGATAATTTCAATGATGCAATAAGCAATAAGTTTTCTGGCTAAAAGACAATATTTCATGCTCCAAACAAGGGAAAAGATCTCATTTGCCAGAACTAAAGAGATTTGTTGGCATGTTATTACAAAAGCCAGGATCTAAAAATCTTCTAAAAGCTTTCTGGTTTGGTATATTTAAACAGCTCATTATTTACATACCCAATTACTCTGTTTTCTATTTTTACAACATAAAGTAGACTCAAACTATTAAATCAAGTTTCCTTTCTTCTATGGTTTGGAATCCTGTGCAAGTTTAGTTTGTGACGAGGTGTTGGAATCGACACCTTAAAAAAGAATTTCAGGAGAATCCATTCTTTCACAGTAAAACTGTATGAAAATCCATGGGTATTCCTGCCACTTGCTGACCTCATTCCTCACCAATAAAGCATCTTCCCAATCTTTAAATATGTTATAAAAATATACCATAAAACTACATATCCTGCTGCACAGACCATACAACTGCCTAAGCCGAAGAGCTTTTTGGATGACCTTGCAATTGGTATTATTTATGTAGGGAGTAACTGTGTGATACCTCACAAGCTAAGCAAAGGTTAAGACCCTGCCACCACATTTGGAATAATCAAACCTTCTTGCATTTCAGATGAGTCATCCAAAAGAAATATGATCACCAATTTCTATATATTTCAACTGAAAGGTCCCAATTATTTCCTTGTAGAGTGCAGTTTGAAGGGCAAAGAAAGGGTAGGAAGTAGAAGAAACAAGTAGCTTTTAAATATTAAAATAAAAAAGATAAGCCAAGGAACTATGATAAGACAGAAAAAGAATAAATTAGAAAGATGTGGAATAAAACCTTTGGCATTCCTCTGCTGTCTTTAATGCCTTTGTTCTCTTCCTTCCTGGCCTGCTCTGCCTCCCTTGTCTCTCTAAACTTTCCTTTTAATCACTTCTAGCCCACCTTACTTCCTACAGTAAATCAATTAAACTTAAGAGCTGACCCTTCTCTCACCTTCTCTGCAGAAGATGTTCAGGAGGAAGGGGTCAACCCTCAATTCCCGAACAATCTCAAAGATGACCATTGTATCTTCTCTAATAACAGTAAAATGTCACCTTTCCCTGTGCTTCAGAGCAGCAGTATAATGCCCATAGGATCAAGGGGAAAAGGACATTTAAGAAGTGTGTTTTGAGGATTTGTTCTGAGGGAGAGGGGAGAAAAGGAAAAAGCTGATTTATCTGACCCACACCTCTGTTGGGACCCCGATTAACCTCTTCAGGCCAGAAGACAGGACTGAAAATGCAGACTGGAAGTGGCCAGCCCCAGTTTATGGCTCTTAATTCCTTACAGTATGAGAAATCACTGTCCACACACAGAGGAGGAAAGTCCAGGAGAGGGAGAATTTCAGGCCCCAAGGATGTGCTACCAGAAACAGTAAAACACACTGTAGTCCCCCTGCACCCCTAAAATGTGATTTCACCAAGTGTATACACCTACTTTTAATGAAACCTTTTCAGCTTCAAAACCATCACCCAAAGAGGTCTGACCCCTTATTTCACAGCTGACACTTGCAAATACTCTGCTTCCAGACTCCAGAGATTCCAGGGGGACCCACACGCATCCACAAGTGGTTACTGATATCCCACAGGCAGACAACCACATAGGCCCTCAAAAGATATTCCCTACCTCTCTTGATCTGTTAAAATTATATTCCCCATCCAAGCAGAACACCACAAATCCAAACATGAGGCATTTTTCTCACACGCATAATAAATACCAGGAAAATTACAGTCATACCCACATAAATGGGGTAGCCAAAAATTTTAGTTGATACAAGGGAAGATTCTGCAGCTTTCACAAAGCTTTGCAATACAACAACTGTACATTAATATAGTATTTTTGTTCATTTGCCATTTTCTAATGAAAGAGTGGCAAAGAGGCACAAGCTACTGCAACTCATGCCAGTGGGTTGGCAAACAGATCAATGACTATAAAAATCATCATGGAAAACAAATGATATCAGGTGTTCCATTTCTAAGCATCTCTGTGGTGTTTGTTATCTGAGACTGTAATCTTTATAAATCCTGTCTTTTCAGCTTGCTATCTCATTAAGTCAAAGCAGAAGATTAGGAAGAAATTCCCAAACAGAGGTCTAGACCCAGCAACCAGTAATAGCACTGACTCTTCAAAACAGTTATAGCATCAATTCTAAGAGATTTTTAAATTTAATATTATTGTCATTTTACAGGATAAGAGCAATTTTTAACGAGTAGCTGAAGCACACTGAGCATGCATTAAAATTGTGCCCCCTTGTGTATTTTCATATGCTTTGATCACCACAAAACACACACAGAAGTACCAAAAGCCCACAACTGGATTAAGTTCAGCTCAAGAAAATCTTTTATGAAAAATGTATAGCAACACCAAAACCTATGGCCTTTTCACTCCTTGAGGGCACTATTTTAATTAACAAGTCATTCAGAGTCTTGAAGTTCGTGAAAGAAAAGTTCAGTAATTTCCTTCAACTGAATAAACTCAATTTTCATAAATGGCAAAGACTGCCTTTGACTTGCTCATATGCATATTTAATTTTTGTACAAATGAAGTTCACAGGTAAAATTATTTACTTAAATTCACCCATAGCAGAACAACAGCAAACTGGTACAACTCAGATTTCCTGACACCCCCACCTGTTTCCCCTCCCCTGGAATCAGCATTTTCTCTCCTAAAAAATCAAAGCTCTGGCTTATTGGTTAAAGTTTCAACCAAAATAACACATTCTACTTTTCAGAGAGCACTTACATCCTGGAGAAGTTTCTCCAAGTTTTCCTGCAGCTCATAAAAGTACCGAGAGGTGATAAGACCTTCCCGTGATTTATCCAGGCAATCTCTGGCCAGTTCAATAACTTGATGATGAATGAAACTTAGGACCCCATCCGCTAATTGCAGCACGTTCTCCGGAGCATTCGAGGCAATAAACTCAGCCAGCCGCTCTTCCATCTGTGCCGTGGCCTAAGAGGACAGAACAAAGAGAAATTACCCCTGAATTTTACTAACACAGATCTTAAAACATAAACGAGCAAGGTGCTAAAAGTAACACTCTCAATTCCGACTTGCACGAGGCTTAAAAAAAAAAATATTCCAAAATACAATAGCATCTTGCTGAGAGTAAAATATAGCATATCATAGGCAAAAGTTATGAGCGAACAACAAAAATTAATCAAAACACACTTTCTGAAAATGCAAATGACCGTAGAAATATCTCGGTCCTGAGGCTGTATTCCCCCCTGGGTCTCCAGAGTAAGGATGTAAGATACCAGGCAGTTTTCAGAACTTTTAGACAGGACCATGGAAGCTGAAAATCATTGCCCCAAGCAGCAGACACACGGCATTTCTATCACTCTAAGCCCTGATATCCTGTCTCCAGAGAAACATCTATTTTTGCTGGTGGTGGAAGAGGAAGGAATGGCCATATCGACAGCTGTGGCATACACAGTCTTCTACACTCATTTCAATGAGATGTTAACTTTCAAAGGTTGCTTCCACAGATTTCAATATTCAGCTTTTTAAAGAGCAAACACACTTATTTTCACTGCAGAGCACTTCAGCACATTTCAGTGTAACTGGAGTGTTCAGCTTGATTTTTCTAAAAACACAAATCTAATCTATCCTTATTACTTCTTGAGTACCAAAAGCCCCAGTGGCAAACTTGGGTTTTGTCAAAACCTCCAGTATAATTAGGACTGACTTTAAAACAAAACTTTGCATTTCCAACATGTAAATGGAAAGCCTACCAAGTCCAAAGAAGTCTGGATCAGTATAAAATAAATTTAATGCAGTTATACAAGGAATACGAAGACAATGTTATTCAGCTTGTTTTGAAATTACTCTTTAAAATAGCTGTTTAAAGTATATGTGAAAATAAACAAAACACCCCTCTTCCAGCCTTGATCTGATTTGGAATTTTAAGAAAAATACAAGTATTAGTTAAAAACATACAGAGAGCCAAAGCATGGCCCTTCTTCTCACTCTTGTGAGCATCTGTCATGCCAATAAAAGACATCAGATATTTAGTAAATATGAAATACATAAAAAAAAGCTTTTCAGCCTTTTCCATCTGAATCTCTATGTATATTAAATCCATTGCTTCCACTGTAGAATTAATATATGAAGCTGAGAAAGCAGCTTCAAACTCTCAGCAAACTGCACTGTTTGGAAATGAGATGTAGGAGCAAGGCTTCTCCAATGAGCACTACAAATTAATCCTGAGCTTGGACACAAGTTATTGAATGCAAAAAGTGATTCTTTACCTTTGGAAACCTTTCTTTGTACACATGGTTCATCATTATTATTTCACTGTCAAAGGAAACCGGAGAGCGACCAGGGCTAGAGGAGAAAAGAAATTATGTTACCATTTACAGATATCACACCAAAACCTTTCATGACACTGCCACACTGACTGTAGCCCTTCCAAACCTTTGAGTTCACCTCAGTAACGGGCAGATGCTTAACTTGAGAGAAAATCCTAGCAAGCAATGGCAGTCTGCAGTGATGTGGAAACTGCCAACATCCCTGTCTCCCCATGGACTCAGTCAGAAACCCACCTTTTTTTTGGTGAATGTAAGCCCTAACACAGAAGCATGTAAAACCCCAGTGCATTTGTTGCAGATACATTTATTATCTCCCTTGTTGTGTTACTGCCCTACATGGCAGCAGGAGCAGCCCTGCTCCAAAAGAAATCACGGTGATCTCTGGAGCCTCTGGTGCCAGAAGGGAGCAGAGCAACAGG
The DNA here is from genome assembly GCF_003984885.1 of Neopelma chrysocephalum. Taxonomy (NCBI): domain Eukaryota; kingdom Metazoa; phylum Chordata; class Aves; order Passeriformes; family Pipridae; genus Neopelma; species Neopelma chrysocephalum. The sequence goes on from NW_020897721.1 coordinate 3,454,803, forward strand.
AAGCAAGGAAGTTGAGATGACTTGCTTTCCTTTGTCTGAAGGATACCACAATACAGGAGGGATGCACAAGCAGTGTTATTCAACTAAATCTTATATATAAATACCACAAGCAAGAGGAACAGAATAGTTTTATGAGAACTGCACTCCCTTGAGGCACGTTACACCACGGATGCATATGCATCTTATGCATAGGTTAGCAAGGAACTTCAAGCACACCAAAAAAACCAGGACACTAAGTCTTGACAAGCTGCATTTATATTAGTGTTTGGGTGGGTTTTTTTTAAAGAAGAGTTGCATCTTGTTTCATCACATCTGATGGTATGCAGTGCTCTGACTCATCCTGCCACTGAGGACAGCAGATGAGGTAATGCAGATAATCCCCAGCTACAGGATCGCCTGCAGCATCTCATTTCTCCACTTACCTTGTTTTAATGCTCAAGACAAGCAAGGGCTTCAATTATTTGGCATCTTACATGATCATTGTCTTTGTGATTTTAAGAGTACTAAATACTGCTAAAAATAATCTATGTCAAAAAATACAATTTTATCTTGAATGAGTTCAAACATTTCAAACTTTCTAGTGAAGGATGAAATGAATCTCTCTAAATGGAATAAATGCATTTTAAACTTGGAATGCATTACAGTTACTACCTTGTTGCTAACCTATTTAAAGGAAAAAATATTCTTTTGGCAACATATATTAACAATCCAAAGAAAATTTAACTCACTGTCACACAGACTACAGCAATACCAATCTCTTTTTATGCCTTGTGCTGAAATTCCATGAATTACATTGTGTCTTGTTTTTATTACTGTTTATCCCTTAGCTTGGGAAAAGCACTTCAGATTAAATCTCTCACTAGAATCATTACGTTGAAGGAGAAAAAAATTATTTGAATGTTTTGAATATGAAGTAAAAACACATTCTCATCAACTTCCCTTAGCTTGGTAGCTATTTTTAATCAAGGAAAATTTTCTTTAAGAAGAAACTTACATTTATATTCATATGTAATGTATGACATGATTAAACAGAAGGGTAAGAATATTTAAATTCCAGGCCTATAAGCAAATTCCCCCATGTATCTCGCCTGTTATCCTTATCCTTTTTTCTCTAAGACCAAACAAGCTGGAACAAACACGACACTTGTTTACTTGTGTACTTGTGGTACTTCACATGGAGCTGAAGGACTTGGTGAACAGTTATTGAAGAATTTATTTTTCTCTTATGTAATTTTTCACTGTGTGATTTAAGTGAGGTATAAATTACGAGGATATATAAGCTCTTTGATACTACCTACAGAAATATGGAGGCACATACATAATTTTAGCACTAACATTTGCACATGCTTAAGTATTTGCTATCTTAGGGCTACAATAAAACATGAGGGACTTTGCCTTTTGCTTTCAAGGCACTTTATTCATGTGGATGCAGGAAATTAAGAGCTATGCAGAAATCAAGCTACTTGAGCTGTCCTGCCAGCAGATGTAGCATTTCCTTAGAGAGAACCATGATGACAGGAAAATTTATTGGGTTTGCTTTTATTTTTTACAATTCTGAAACAATTTCTGTGCACGCCAACTGGCAAGAAAATAAACACTTAAAATCCCTCCGCTTCCTCGGCCACTGGCAGTTTTGTCTCTCATCTTTGGGAGCTCATCAATGCCACTTTTCACCATCTAAAACAACAGAGCACCATCCACGAAACTCTGGGCAAAACCTCAGATCAAGGTTCACATTGTCATTTAAAATAAAATCTGCTCAATATACCAGGCCAACTTCAGTGTCTAGCTGGCTATAGCAAGATTTCAACGTAATATACTGCATCATAATTTTTAATGTTGATCCTTAGCTTGGGAAACTAAGGAAATAATTAGCTGGATAACTGACTAACTAACCAAAGGCTGTCTGCCTGGCACTGTTGGGTACTTTACAGCACCTCTGAGACACAGTGAAGTGAAAAAGAAACAAGGATTGGGCAGATAACTTAGGGCCACCAAGGGAGAACATAAGGAAATTTAGAAAAAAAAATAGATAAAAGAAGTTTAATATATTTTACTGGCATGACAGCTTTTCAAATGCAAAAGCTTCACACATCTATCTAGCACCAAAAATTTCACGTACAGAACTAAACCAGACTAACATTTCAAGCCTCACAAAGGAACAGATTATTTTCTGCAAAACAGAGGACACATGCTGTGCACGTGCATAACATTTTAAGACAAAAAGCAGGCTGCTTCTCTTTTCTTGGTGCACATAGGTAGGTCAAAGAAATGATTATTGTCAGTGAGTTTTTCATTTCAGCAGAGCAGACATTAGAAGAATAATATCTGTCCCCTTAAGCTTAGCAGCAGAATGAAAAACTACTCTCTCTTTTCCCCTTCTTCACCCTCCCTCCACTTTATGAAAGATGTGGTGGTAGACTTCCAGTGATATCTATCTCCCACAAAGATTTCTATAGCCTTCAACTTGTCAAAACTCATCTGTCCTTATTTGATGCTAGAAAGTGAAAATAGCTTATAGACAGCTATTTCAAGGAGTAGCATTTAGAGTAAAAACTGAAATCTTACAAAATCTAGTTTAAGTGTGACTAAATAAAACTGAGATGTTTATGAATACCTAATTTTTCCTTCACTGTGACAGCTGTATTTATTAGGAAAAAGTAAAGAAGCTGAAAGCACTGTGCTTCCCTCTGATTTCATCCCGTACATAAAGGTTCAATTAGGCTGTATTTACAGTACATTACAAAAGTCAGCAGCCATAGGAAACTTAAAACCATAAGCCTTAATTTTCTGTCCTTTCCAGACACGCAAAATATGGAATTTTAAAACTAGAGACCTAAAAGTTGAATAAAGTAGAGACTAAGGTAAACCCAATGCTGAAGGTAAGCCTTCCTCTTCTCTCAAGAAATAATTACTTAAATCTTTGACCTAATGAAAATTATATTAATACTAGAAGTCAGAAAACTCCGCTGCAACTAGCTCTTTCCAATACTTCAGGTTTTTTATGCACGCCAACAAAGACTGAGACTGCTTTAGAATGAAAGTGGAAAGTTAGAATAATGAGCAACACAAAGGGCAAATAAGAATGCCCAGTTTTACTCATAATAGAAAACCATGAAAATGGTGAGTGAACCCAAAAATTAATAAATTTGAAAAGGTTCTTCAGAGTGATTGTTTTTAAATCAGGTTCACAGAACTCACTGTCTTGAGAGAGAAAACAAAGAGACCAACATCATCTGTAATGCCGCCAGAATGTATTTTCATAAAGAACAGATGCCTTATGCTTCAGAATATAAAATGATTATCCTTCTCCAGCAAATCCATGGTTCTGTGAATCCCTGTTCCGTGGCTTGTGGTGGATGGCACTGCCTGAGTGCAGCAGCATGAAGGGATGAAGCCACCAAGATTACTCAAGTGGTTAAAGCCGCCCCTTCAGCGCAGTGAGATGAGAGAGCTCCATGACCTGCAGGATCAATTTCAAAGATAAAAATGGTCTATGCAGGCCCACTGGTGTGGTTTCACAACACCTATTCCTGCTTCCCATCTTGGGTATTTTATTCTTAAAAGTGGCAACTGGCATTTTCTAGGAGTTTTCTCTGTATATTGTTGATGGCAGGATCCAGCATGTCGGAAGTCAGGTTGGAGGATTGCATTTAAAAAGCACTACCCAGCAAAGAGATGAAGGAGCATATCTGATTAAGGATGATCTCATCTACTTCAACTACATAAAAATTCATTGCAACAATCTTCAGCCCTTTTTCCCTAGACAACATTATCGTGAAACACAAAAAGAGATCAAGAAAAATGGGCAGATTGGTGGGCTGAGTGACTGCACAAAGGCAGCTCCTGAAGAAGTCGTTATTAGTTAACTCTACTTTTATCTCTGACATTCTCCACACATTCCCACATGTTAGCAACTGCTAAAGATGACAAGTAAAGAGAACTGGGAAAAGATGGAGGGTAGCATCTCTCTAACTTAAAAAGAGTAATGACGCCAAGTTCAGTGCAAGAATTCACAACTCTTCATGCATTTTACTCCAGGGAGAAAAGATCTTCAGGTAAAGCCCAGGATTGTTCAAAACAAGTGAATCTGTCTCTCTGTTGGTCAATAACCTGAAGGATTTGAAGGTTGCCTCACAAGAAAAAGAGAACAGTTGAGAGATATTTAGGAATTACTTCTGCAGGTAATAAAGAAATATTCTCTTCCACTGAAGACACATTGTAAGCACCAAAACAAGTGGGTCACATGGAAATATGTTCTTTCACTTAGCATGTGAGTGCTGGATCTTTCTGAGACAGATGAGAGAATAGACTCCTGGACTTTGCAAGCAACTCTGTAAGCACATCACACTCGCATCCCAGCGTTGATCTCAGGATCCCTCCTTCCCCCTGCATGGGAAAGCAGATGGGAAAGAACCAATGCCATTTCTTCAGTGCTGAAATTCAGGGCATTTCAAATAAGGTGTGATTAGTTAAAAGATGAGTATCCTCAAGCCACACTGGCAGAACACCTCAAACAAACTGCTACCAACCTGTCAGTGTAGTGTAGCCAACACTACCCTCCATGACTGTGTGCGCTGCTATTTTTTCATCCAGTTTGATCATTAGAAGTGTTCTGTACAAACAGAACATTTGCAGCTAGGCACAAGAAAATGGTAGATTTCTAGCTGAAGAAAGGTATTTTTCCAAAAGTTACATCTAGGCAGCACTCTATATCTAGGAGCATAAAAGGATCATCTGACACTTCTAAAAATTCTTGGGTTACAGAGACAAAAAAGTCCCAGCACTTGACAGCGACATCTCAAAATGCCAGTTCCTCTTGCACAAAAAGAGATGTAAGGCTGCAGTCATATAGGATGAAAAATGAAAACATGTTAACAATCAGGCCATCTTCTAAATTACAAAGCCATGGCCGTCAATTAAGGAAAACATCCGATATATTTTGTTCAACTGCTTTTCATTAAAGCTGATCAAACAAGACTATTGAATGCTTATGAAAATATACATTTTTAGGAAATTCCTGCTAAATTTTCAACACATTAACTGCTCAGCTTTTATTCTTTAAGTAAGTGAAAATAGCCTCTCACCAAGTGAGCTAACTCTAAGGTGTGGGCAAATAAACAAGCAAGCTTTGTGCAGTGAATAAGGTCTGGTTTGCACTTATTTCAGTACTTGTTTGTTTACAAGGACAGGCTACCTCCTGGCAAAGAGGGTATTTGCTCCTGCAAACGTTGCTCCAAATGGTTGGACTGACATATCAATTTCCCTTGGAGGTGCAAGGGGTCAGCGTGAATGCTTGGTAGTGGCAAGGGTGCTTCAGAGTCACTCGGCATCACAGTACTGGTAATAAGCAAAATGAAAAACAAATGAAGCACAGAAAGTTGAAAAAATTAAATTACTTCATTCGAAGCTTTGGAATACCAATAGCACTGGCCATTACCACACTAAAACCCAGAGAGAGCTAGAGAAAATATTCAAGAGAGGAAAAAGATTAATCAGTTGTATAAGACGCTGAATTAATCTCATCACAAATTCTAAACCTACTACACGATAACTCTGCTTTAAATTGGCTTTAAAATTCTAAGTAAGCTGATAACCCATATTAACAAGGAAGAAAATAAAATTGGGCTCTTCACACTGTTGTGTATATCATTCTGACATTAGCAAAAGTGTCTTCTGCAACAGAAATACACCTGAGTTAGAAAGGGTAACAATTGCTTTAGCCATGTGTTGTCTACCTACAGTAGCTGTCTTATCTATAGAGAATTAGTACCACTACAGTTACACTACTCAGCTGTAGTCAGTGTTAAGAGTGACAGCAAGAGGACTGAAGTAGGACTATTGTTCAAAGAGACTTAGTACAAATCATACAACTAGTCTTTTACTACATGGTAATTTGCAGAGGTCACAGGCTAAGTGTGCTACTACCCACAGCACTTACCTGCTCCTGTAGATTACTGTGTAACTACACTTAGTAGATCCATATGCAATTACCATGCAGCCTGCACTGAAGTTTAGAACATACAAATAATTACAAATAATCAAAGGTCAGCTCTGCCATGACACAATACTCACCATGGATTTGTTTATTATCCTGGCCTGTTTCACTTCCTTCTTTTAGAAACCCCCAACTAAGTCCTGAGCTGGGCACACTGATTCAGCATTTCCAGCTGGCAGAGTTTTTTAATATTGTCCATGAATTTAAGGGTGATATCCACCTCTGACACCCTCAGAAGAGAAGCAAAATGGAGACTTCACCTCCTTGAACGCTGCTTGTATAAACCCTTTTTCTTTCACAAGAAGCTGTGCCTAGAGTACACATTCCTAGACTTTCATTCACTTGGTCCATCACTAAAGGCATAGCAAAACTTGAGGGTTTTGCCACGATACAAAATGTTTTGGGATTTATTCCACATAATTGTTAGAGACCTGCAAGAAAGACTGCTCATAGACTTTGTGGAATTTCTGTCCTTAGAGATATTCAAAAGCCATATGGCCATGGTCCTGGGCAGTCTGCTTGAGCAGGGGTTTGGACAGGATGACCACCAGAGGTCCTTTCCAACCTCATCCATTCTGTAATTCCATGAAAGATGAAATTCTAGTTGCTCCTGGTTTTATGTATGGCAAAATCAATCGCACAAGGAAATAACCCCTGGATAGCTATCTTTGAATAACCAGTTCTCTGAAGCAACAGTAAAAATTATTCAACTACTAATGCAGGAGAAACATTTTCAGTCCTATGACAAAATAGCTCTGGGGTGCAATTCCATTTAAGCTTTTTACTTTATCTACTCTAGTTTTCATACTCCTTCAGAAACACTTCCAGAAAAGTTATTAACAGTGGCTGTAACCACATCCTTATGTCACTGTAGCAAAATTCTAAGAAGAAACTTCACTATAGGAAATCTACATTCTATAGATTTAGCCTGACACACTTGTGGACCGTGTTTTCATAGAGTTATTGTGAAGATACAAAAGCAGACTATACCAACCATTTTGCAATCCAAAACCTCAGCATCAAATGTAAAAAAAAAAAAAAAATTCTGATTGGGTGAGGTGAGCTAAACATTGATCAAAATAGTTTCACAAACATGTAACAAATCAACTACAAATGACCATTCTTAGATTAGAAAGCACATACAGGAATGCAGTAGATTTGAAGGCAGATATAGAAATGCAATACATGTGTCCAACATCTTAAAAATTCGAGAAACGACCCAAAGCTCACCTGAGACTGCGAGATCGAGGCCTCAGGGCTGGAGAATGGCGCCCTTCCTCATCAGTGATGCTCTCGGTACTGAAATGCTTTGTCAGGAAATGAAGTTCATCTGCCGTGGGCTGAAAGGGCAGCTGGTGCAGCTTCTCCTGAGATGAGCATGATGACTGAGTACAGAAAAAAATACAGAAAAGAAATGCACTAAACGCATGCATAGGGGTCAGCTAATGAATGGAAGAGGAACGGACTCTGCCAGACACTGCACACTCCAGCAGAAAAGAAAGCTATTTATCAGACCAGGTGCCTCTTTTTATTGTTCTCGTTAGGCTAAGCCAACCCTTACATACTGTGACAGAGCTGGTGAGATCAGGAAAACTTTGTGAGAGGACTTGGGAAACCACTGCATCCAATTCTGGAAGCATTCCATCTGATCATGCAGATAATTTATTATCAGGAGTTGGAAAGGGAGGTACGTGAGTACCAGCACTACTCTGGAGAGGACAAGGAGGTTCCTGGAGTGGTGAGCAACTTTCTTTCCTTTTCCCTCATGCTCTCTTAGCTCAGGAATTTCCACTGGCATGCAGAATGCTATGGAGCTGTGTAGACTTTTTTGCTGACTATTGGCTCTCACTGGAAATTGCTACTGGAAATGGTCAGGATTTTATTTCTCCTTTCCTTTACCCATCAGGCTTCTTCTCTAACCAAGGAGGCAATAATAAAATGAAAGTCACCAACTTTGTTTTAAGATTAATAGAGTTTCTTGTTACAGAGTTAAACAGCTTATTCATCTGTAAATAAGTTGATGCATTTATATGACACATGTCCTGTGATAATGATAGACATGAAACTGTTTTAATCCTTGAACCTCATAAAACCTGAGGTTAAAACAAATATTTGTGGGAAATGCTAATAACATCAAATGTTGGACATTCCAGGGGAAAAACCTGTAAATCAACTAAGAAATGTGGGGTTTTGTGTGTGATTTTTCAATGCCCCTCTCCATTTTACAGAAGTAAGAAAATATATTATGTAAGGACAAATTAAAAATTCTCTTTAAAAACAAAGGGAAAAAGAAAAAAAAAGTGCTGAATAACCAGAGTAGCACTGAGTAACACCAATGGGCCTTATTAAAAATATCACCCTAACTTAAGTTCCAAGGCTCATTATTATCTGATGAAATTCATTATATACACTGTTCCAGTAGAAAAACTTGTACTTTTGTTAAAATGACCCTCACTCAAACTGGAAGCACTGCATTCTAGTACCAGAAGTATAATTAGGAGAGAACTATATAACATGAATGACTGAAGCTTTAGCTCACCTAACATGGGAAAAAAAGCCTATATATCTCTTGTCATATAGCTAGATCCTTTTGATTGACATTTTCTGAGGAAAAACACCCAGTCAACCAACAGATCTGAGACAAACAAGTCACATAGAAAGTATCAGTTCAAATGGTGCAATTATTGTAAATATTGTAAGCAACAGAAAAATGGGGTGATATGAGAACTTAGAAACATAAAGGTCCTAATCTTTAATAAAAATATAATTGGTTCAAGACCCCAGATCCACCCTCTCTACACTGCACAGGGGTATTTACAGAAAAGAACTCCCCTGAAAGCCTTGGGATGTGCATGAACTCCCCAAGTGTGCCTGGAACTGGAAACCACCACTTCCAATGTTGTGCAGGGATCATTTTGAGAAGTCACCTCCAGCTCAGTGTCCACACAGTGATGATTACCCAGATGGTGTATCAGTTTACACTGATAATCCACACTGAAGCCAAGATGGAGAGTTGGGTATTTGCCCCCTTATCCAGTTATTCTGCTGCTCACACTGCTTATGCCAATTATAAAGAATATTCTCTATGGTATAGAATTACTCAAACTCTGTTTTGATTTTCAGAGATTTCTTTGATGTCCTTCTGTGTGTCTCACACCATACAAGGAGCAGGAAGAAGTATCTGCCTGTGAAAAAGCCTCACAGAAAAGGTACATGGCAGCTGACATCCCATTCTTGACGAATAACATGGATACTTCAACAAAGCAGGAATTACCAAAGGTACTGTCTTACAAACCTGCATTAGCAGGTACCCAAGTTCTGGCATTACAAACACATGTCTTATTGAAAAGAAATTAAGGAAGGTTAGTTACAAGAATTAGAAGGAAGAAAAGAAGTCAAAACTTATAGTCTAGAAAAATCATTAAAAACTTTGCTTCCCAACAGCAAAATCACTGGGGAAGGAGTGCTAGTAAACCCATGGATGACTCAAAAAAAATTCTCCCTCCACTTCCTCGCCCTAAAAGCAATCAGATCACAAAGTTTATAATTCCAAAGAATAATTAATGAAAGTCCTGAAGATAAAGACCATGGATTTTTCTTGCCAAGGGCTTCTCTAGCAGTGTTAAGGGGTATAACATTTTAATGAAAAACCATGAAAGCGAAGTGAAACTCCTGAAGTATTGATTTTTAAGTAATCACATCACAGTATTCAACATTTGCAGCAGACTAACACAAACACCCCTCTGGTGTCTTAATTACAGATGCAGAATTAGCTTAGCCTTCTCCAGTTAAAAAAAAAAAGCCAATACTACAGTAGCTTATAAACTAACTCTGCATCTAGAAAATGAATAGCAGATTAGTTGCTTAAAAATAATTGTATATTGGCCCATTTAACTTCTTCAGCTTTCCAGAGTTGGTCTCATAATATTTATCTGGTCTTCATGATTTCTCTGGAAAGGATAAATGTGGTTTGTTTGGGGGGTTTTTCCATAGTGTCATAACTCATTTGGAAGCAAAGAATTAAACAGAATCTACAGGTTTTTACTGACCTTAGACTACATAAAGGCCTTGATTTGTTCAGCAGGTTGACAGAGCAGCTGATCTATGACCACAGAGGTGCAGGTCAGCTCTTGCTCTCACACAGAAACTCAGGCCAGCAGGACATGGACACGTGCACCAGAAGGAAAGTCTATTGTCCTCCTTCTATCTTGCTTGAAAAAGAAACAATCTTGAGGACTGATCACACCAAATGGAAGCCCGAAATTCTGTTAAATTTGTATCTGCAGCATTAATTCACTGTGCCCTTTTGACAAGCCCCTTGACTGCTTCTTACTTGGGTATTAAAGTCAATGCAGGAAATAATACAATTTATCAACTTCAGAGGTGTTATTCAGATCAATTCAAATTAATTCTAATCTGTAAAATATTACGATAATGGTATCATCATAGACAAGTCCTAAGTAGGATTGGCTTAGAAATGTAATACCAAGTTTAAGAGCTCCAACAATTGGATCACTACTTACTAAACAGCCCATTTCAATGTCTTACTAAGACTGTTACACAGAACCAGCAAAAGGACAAGAGATGAGAGGCTTAGCCATTTAGGAAAAAAAAAGTCTTGGAATTACATGTTTTAATCTATTTTCTGCAGGAAGGTGAATTCAGGTCTACCTACAGCTATCACTTCATGATTCTCATTACACCGTCCTGTTTTCTGTTACTTACAATGCTGTGAAAAATTACACAGTTTGAACTGATGCTTTCTATGGGACATGTCTATCTCAGATTTTTTTTGTGTGTTTTTTTAGTGGCTTTTTCATAGGAAAACATGAATAAAAATGATTTAGCTATTTCTGGGAACATGACAAGAGACAAATATGCTTTCTTTCACATACCAGCAAGTTGAGAACTTTTTAAAAGTAGCCTTAAAGTCCCTATTTCAAAGCAAGAACTGATAATTCCAACAGATTTTTCTTGTTGTTGTCACTTTTGCTCTCTCTTTGGACATCTACCCAAAGCCTGGTCAAATATAAACTCTTGATAAATTACTGATCACACCTGCAGGTAAGAACTTCCACACTGCAGGAAGTTTGGCCTCCAAAGGTGTCATCTTCAGAGGCATCTTGGAAGCTGTCACAGTGACTACCATTGATCAAACTATTTGGATGCCATCCATACAGAAAGTGACTGTACTTGCTCCACACTCTCATAAATTCCCCCCAGAAGAGGACTTAGTCCTGGCTTATGCCCATAAAGATTTAACCTAAGACTATAAAAGCCAGAGCAGAGCCCCTTTTTACCAACTGCTCTCAGGTGCTTGAATATATAATAATGTTTGGCAGTGAAACCAGGGACATCTTTTTATCATGCTGATAATGAATTTTTCTATGTTTTCTGTGCTCCTGCCCACGTATCTGTACACACACACAGACTTCAGCAAGAGACTGAAATCAAGTCACCTGCCTTCTAAGGAGATCATTAAAAAACCACCTAAATTCAACAAAAAAACCAACTGTCTTGAAGTTCAAAAGATAATAAATGGTGGAAATTGTGCAAACTAGAGTCTGAAGAAATGTGTCTGAGCCAATGAGGCTATAGAGATGAGATTAACATTGTAAAATCAAATTTTAGTCATATCAATTTATGCTTACAGAAAACTTTTTACCCCAATTCTTTCTCTTGCTATACAGACTGAATTTAACACTCACCTCCTAAAGAACTGTGTGATACATTTGTGTTTGAGAGACACTAGAGAGTTTATGGATGAACTTAACAGCTCACACAGAAAACAATGATACAGTGTAAGATTTGCATAATGTGGAGTTCTGAGTCCTAATTAATGGTGGTATGGAATTATAATTATTAGGAACGTACTCTAAATTATTCACACAAAACTAAATTATCAGTAGAATTACTATGGAAAGAGGCAGCGATGTTACCACACAGTTGAAGGCACTCACCATAACACACACACAAAAGCAAGTTAAATTAAGTCTGTACAGGCAGCCTTGACATTTCTACTTTTTCTGTGCTTGGCTTTGCAATTTGTTACATGGATAACCACAAAACCTATTCACTTCAACAGTAAGGTTCATTTTAGGAAGCATGTGAGAGTTACAAGGGTTAACACAGTGCTGTTGTCTTAGTGGCACTACTGACTGAACTCAAGCAAACTGCAGCCAGCCTTCCTAATGAAGGGTGTAAGAACTGAAAAGCTTTATTAGGAGGTTGAAATTACTGGAGTTGAGTAACAGATGTGGATTATCAGTTTTTCTTTCTGCTAGCCTGATAGCAGAGGTTTTCATACTCAGAACTTGAAAGCAGACAAGAATTTCATTTCCCAGTTATAAAAAGCTGAGAGCTGGAAGGCAATTATGCACTGTGTCTGAGTCCTGCCACTTCAGAGACATTGTGTCTCTCAACTGATCAGTCAAGCCAAGTGCTGCACTGGGATTTCACCAATGCTAAAGGCAAAGTGCAAGATGATAGGAGCTGGGAAATGGAGGAAAAAAGCAGCAGAACCAATAATTTAAAAAAAAATTTAAAAATAATTAGTATATTAAATAATGTTAGCAAAACAATGAAGAAAGATCAGATATTTTAGTAGAGACTCAGAAGCTGATTTGTTAGGGTGTATTTGTACAAACTGAGTTGCTTGGAAAAGTCTGTGTCACTTACTGAAACTGTTGAACTGGGAGTGTTTGTTCCATAGCCAGATGAAGGAAGGGAGGCCAAGGACCAGCGGCGTCCATCCGTTCTGGGGAAAAGATGTAAGGGAAATCATGGTCAAGGACTTATTGTGGCTAATTCTTAGGAGAAAAAAAGCAATTTTCTCCCCCAAATCTCTTAACCTCACGTTTTTATTAAAGTCTCAAGTTATTCAGATAAGTCGGGTATCCTAATTACAGTGACATTTGTGAAAAAGCAGACAGACTAAGTTTTATAAGTAAAATTAGGTGACCTCGGAAAACATAAAGCAAACGGGCATCAGACTCCTGCATTAAGTAGATGCTTTGTATGTGTTAACACTTGTACAAAAATTGGAGCTTTTAAAACAGACAAATGAAAACAGCTCCCTGCAAACTTCTTTGAAAAATGACAGTCGTGCTTAAGATAATTACTTATGTATTTTCTTGTCTTCCAGATGAACATTAAAATTGAGAACAAAAAAAAAAATCACATTAGATCAAGAATCAACTGAAAGCAGATTCATTTGTTTACCTAGTCAGAAAGCATCACCTGGCACAGCTGGGGAATTAAACCCACAACAGCAGATACAAACAGAGATGTGAGGTCCACTCAAAATACTAAGATAAGAATCAGAGAACTCTCATTTAGGGTCTCTCTTTCTCCTCCAGTTAATGTAATATTAGTGGCTATTCCTCTACTCTAGTCAAAGAAATCTGACTACTGGGGAAAATAGCCAAAACATGGTAGAGATATTTCAGAAAAGGTCTTGTTTTACCAATGTCAAAACTGAGGAACTACACAACTGCTTTCAGAAGAATCAGTACTGCCCTCCCTGAAACCTTCTCCACCCAAACTCCAAGCCTACTTTGGAAAGATATGGGGCTTTCTGGTACAAACAAATACAGTGCATTTATGCAAGTGCATTATAAAATAGGAAGTTTGGTACAGGTCTGAAACAGTGCTTATAAACCCCTCAACTGTTATCTTTACAGTAATATCTCTCATCCCACTATCCACACTCGTGAAGCCTCATCTCCAGAAAAAAGTTCAGTGCCCACCAGACATAAACTCCTGTTTACAATTTTTCCAGGCCTAGTTCCTTTTATTTTCAGATGGACAGCACTCTTTACCATCTATCTTAGAACGAGAGGGAAATAAATTCACTGTTCCACATTACTGAAAAAATATTATGCCAAGAGTTTTAAAAAGACTTATGTTTCATGCATTAAAAAAAATAAATAAGTTTGTGATGCAGATTTTTATTGTATGTGTATCTTATAGCTAAACCCCATCTAGCCACAGGTGATGTTTTCTTTGGGAAGACAACTCAATGTAAAAGAACAATCTCAAAATTATTCCAAGAGAAATGGAATTCCTTTCCTAACCCCAAAAAACCAACAATCATCAGAATTACAAAGTTGTTGCTTTCTGTGGTAAGTGACTTAACACCAAACTTCAGTGATCTTCATTCAGCTTCTTGTAACATACAGGAGTACTGGGGAAACCTTCAGGTTAATGATTGTTGAATCAACCTCAGTTTGGACTCTGAGTCCCAAAGCAAGGCAGTCTGTTCACAGGAATGCACAAGTCACTCACTTTTTGCAAAAGGAAAGCCTAATTACTTTTTTAATGAATTACCTAAATTGTGCACTGAAATAACTTCACAATCTTCATTTTGACAAAGTTAAATAAAAAATATATTTATCAGTTAGAAAATTACAGGACACCCCTTCATGCTTGGGCTATTTTCTGCTGATGCAATCGAGGCAAGCAATGTGCTAAGCAGTCAGGACACACATGTCAGCTCTACTCTAGCAGAAAGAAGTGGGACAACACTAGAAATCTTCCAAATCAAAGGAAAGGAAAAAGACTTTAAAAGAAAATTCCTCCTTAATTTATGCGAAACATTTCAAAGTTATTTCAGTGTTCTGTTAATAAACATATTTTAGAGAGACAACATGCAGTATTGCTTCGGTAAAAGACAATCGAAAAAAAACCTTTAGGTTTTATATTTGTTTATTATAGACTCCTTGCTAGCACAACAAAAACATGCAAACAGCAAACTTTGCCTCTAAAATGACATTTTAATTAGTTAATTAAGGAAGTATTTTTATGGCAGCTAAATGCTATTTAATGAACAGTAGATCAATTTCAAACAATAAAGTGTTAGAAAAACAACGCATCTTCTTCAGAGCACTACCTGTTTATCACTTTGAGACAAAATGCAAAGATTTCCTGTTTCCATTACCAAAGAACAGAAGCTAAATGCCTAAATGGGGTTGTTACAGCAGGAACTTGTTAGGGACACGGGCTCAGCTGCACAGAAGCACAGTTCATACACACACACAAAGGGCAGCAATAGGATACACATTACCTGTCTGCTCTGTGTCCGTGGCTGTATGGAAAAAATTGCACAATAATTATGAGAGAGGGAGAAGTAAAAGATGCACATGATTTTTGAAAAAAACCTCCATCTCCTGTTAGTGGTATTCCTCCAAGATCAGTTTTAGTGAATATGAGCACAATTAACCATACATTTACTTATTTCAACAGGAGGATTCCTGAACATGCCAACTTTGTGGCTATGACACAATCACTGAAAGGGTGTCTAACAAGGGATTTATGATTAAGCACAAGTCAGACCAAGGACAATCTAGCAGTATATTGTAGTGGCTTTACAATAACACATGCTTTTCAAACATGTTTCCTACTCTGTCTCAAGAAAGAACTCATCACAGGGCTTCAATGAAAGAATGGAAATCACAAATGATGTCCAAACAGAATAATAAATGAAGAAATTACACCACAAATAACAGGCAGAAAATCAGCAACAAATAATTTCTGTTATTGCAGTGGCAAGAAAACAGGTAAGGGCCATCTCTAAAGACCCACTGAATAGGGTACTGTGAAATATCCACTTGTCTGGCACCACACTTGCAATTACTTAACACCATCATATAGAAATTATTCTGATACTCCTATGTGATAATCTAATCTGTATCTGTTGTTACTGCTGGCATAGCTATTCAGGGTGTAATGCAAGTAGAAAATAGAAACAAGTTGCTAAAACAAGCTGTGCTTAAGTGTTCTTTTCACCGGCAGAAAAAAGTATAGAGAGGAACATGTATACTGTAAAACGAACCACTGTATTCAATAGGACAGGCTTAACCTTTATTCATCCATTTCTTTAAAAGTTAGATTTAAAAAGTGGAAAAGTATGAAAGGGAACTCTTCAGAGTTTTATTACTAAAACATTTATTTGCTGTCTGAACTTTTAGAAACCATAATACTGAAGCATCAATTTGAAAGATAATGTTGAAAAATTATGTTAAGTTTTGACAGTGGTTTCTGCTGCAACTTTTCTCCTGTACCAGGGTCCAGAAGTCCAGATACTGTGAAAACTCGTAAAAATTCAGTGGACTTCAACAGAGCTGATTGAATACTCCCAGATCAGGCTTAGATACTCTTTAAAAACAAAGGTGGATTCTGTGAGTCCATTTGAATTGTTTTATCAGCAGGTAAAACACTAATTTTTCTCTCTGAGGCAACAGGAAAATACATATCCAGTCTCTTACATTTCACATGCTATTAAAAAGATTTTTCTTACATGAGACATGAAGACCAAAGCCTATTTCAAACAGTATCCAAGGACACCAGGTCTTCCAGGGAATCACCTCACTGGAGAAACGCTCCAGGATTTTCCTGCCATTCAGATTAAGGGTGAACCTTATTCCATCAAATCCTAACCCTTTATTCTCCTTTGAAGTTTTGAGACCTATCCTTTATTCTAACTAGTCCTCAAGCTAAATCTGTCATTCTCAGAAAACTTAACTTCCTCTAAGGATGATCACACGTTTCCCATCCTCAGATCATTTTAACACAGGCTAGGGTTTTTTTCTAGCCAAGGCACAGTACAACAAATCCAAAACATCTCCTCCACACTTGAGTCTAATCATCCACCTCCTATGCACAAACCTTTCTTGGGGTTTCTCTGTTTTCCCAGTTCTTTATTTCTCACAAAATTTAACTTTCTGTATGATTATCCCTTTCTGCCTACCTGCTGGGATACAACAGTCAAATCACCCTTTGCCTGCTTTTCCCAGCTGTCTCTATTCTTTCTGTCCTACTCCTTACACGAAATTCATCACTAGAGTATCAGATTTCTTTCCACCAGTTTGATACACAGCATGGCCAGCACCTGTCCAGTGTTCACTGCAGGACAGATGACAGCTTCACATTCAGGTCTTCAGTGCTGCTCTTCTAGAGGCTCTTGTGGACTTGCAATTTCAATTATCAGCTATTTTCCTCATTAGAGCAATAATGTTCTCTTGACACCAATGCCCAAGACAGCAGAGAAAACTCAAGAGTCAGCACCAGGGAATGAAGGCACACAGAGTGGTTGGTGCCTAATTTTAGGTATGTTTACAACTTTGTGCAGACGTAGCAAAGAAGATCAGCACACTCTGAACAAATCCCAGTGAGAGCAACATCTAGGACTGCAACTAAGTTATGATTATCCCAATCATGACTGGTTTTAACATCACTGTGACTAAATTATTTGTCATATCACATGCCCCACATGTCATTCTTCTGGGAGAACGTTGCCTTCTCCCTAGGCAGCATTAACTACTTAATTTGCTTTTATCTTCTTCTAGCTCTGAAAAGTACATTCTGGGTGCTGCCAAGATGTAGTCCATAAAGAATAAAATATAAAACAAAATAAAATACAAATTTTTACGTCAGAGAAAGTAAAACTCAATGAAAAATATCTTCTAACCTACAGGTCATTTCTAAATAAAAGTGTATAAACTATGTGCTTGCCAGTCCAAAGAGAACAGATCCTGCCTTACCTTCGGGCAGGAACAAAGGAAAAATGAGCAGGTGCATTTGGAGAGAAGTTCCTGGGACTGTCCAAAGGGCTGCTACCTGTTTGAGAAAGCCAAAATAAACAGTCCAAAACCATTCCATTCACATTTGCAACAGCAGAATGAGTTTTCACTGTGTAGAAAGACTTTCTAGTCACAAGTAGCTGGAAATATGGAGCTTTGAACCTTTGAGTATCAGTTTTCTAAAGAAATGTTCTGGGTATTTTCCTCCTTTTAAAATAATTTAAGGTGTATGTTTTATTTACTATTTTCAGGTAAGTAATGTACCATCCATAGATAACATATTCTTTTAATATTTTGTAATAATTTCTACATACAAGCTCTTCCTAACACTTGTCAGGGGAAAATCTGAGTGAGAAAGTACACTGGTGACAGTTTCAGGAATAATAAATAGTAAGAAAACATTTCTTCACAATGTACATCAAGGCTGAATGTAAAATTGACTGAGGGGGGGAAAAAAAAGACATACCAAAAGAACAGCACATGATAATAAAAGGACTATACACATGTAAGATGACTGGGCTAAAATCTACCAGTATTCACCTTAACTACCACTTTTCTGAAATAGTACTTCCACCATGAAATGAAAGTAACAGTGAAATTATACAGCAAGGAAAAAAAAAACATTTAATTTTCTCTTGGAACAAGTTTTTTTTCCTCTGGATTTTGACATATGACGTGTAAGCATATGGTTGGTAAGAGGTTTATTGCAATGTATTTTATTTCAAAGTAAAAAGCAACCATTTTGCAGAAAGCCCTTCTGAAATCCAGGATCATTTACAAACTAACTGCTGGAACCTTTGAAAGTTATGGATGAATTAGATGCTTCACATCACTGAGTGTACTTTCTATCAGGCATATTCTTCAGTGGTTTGCTCCTTCTGATCATTAATACACGACAAAAGAGGAACTGTACATAGTAAACATATGTCAACAGCAATTTCTTTGTGCACAGACAATAAGATAACATTAAAATAAGTCCAGGAAAACAGAATAGATTCCAGACAAGCAGTACACTGCAAGGTACATAACTCATAAATGTTTTTAAATTTAGATCCCATATAAAATGGTTTTATTTTAGAAGTCATGTAGAAAAGCCAAACCAATTATGAGTCATCTGCAAAGGACTTGTCTCTGCTTCAAGAGAAGTACTAAGTGACCCTCAGACCAGCACTGTTTGTGAGGTTACGGGCCCATCCAGCAACATACTGCAGCTTTTAATTAAATCACCTTAATTTCAACCAGTTATCCACATAACTGCTACACTGAGAGAGGCAGAACACAAGCACAGTGCTCAGTTGAAGGTAACACTCCCTCACACTTCAGCAATACAAATGGGTCACCAAAGTCTGCAGCAGCATCTCTGCACAACCTCCTGTGAGCAAGGTGTGCACACTTGGCACCCACAGTTGGGCAGGGAGGGACAGGTAGAGGGGAACAGGCTGATACCTCCTGGGGTGTGAGGATGGCCACAGTGCAGCACAGGACAGCAAACTCCATCTGGTCTACAAGTCTACAAGGGGAAAAGCAGCAGCTGGTTGAGATTAAAGCAGCCCCAGGCTGATCTAACATGTGTCATGGGGTGATGAGAGAACTGGAGAGGTAAGTGAATGCCAGACCACTCTACAATCTCCTTCATCAAGAGCAAACTAAATTAAAAACAAAGGGTTTGAGCAACAGGTTTGTTTTCTTTTGGCTTGGTTTTCTTCTGTATTGTTGGTTAAGATTAACAATGAGTTCACAGTGTAATATAACACAATGCAAGTCTTCATCCAAAACTGGATACTGTTTAACCCATTCCCAGTATATCACAAGTGAACAGGGGAGAGAGTGATCAAGAATCAGTAACTAAATAATTTTTGGTGCATGTACTCATTTTAATTCTTATGGTCACACTGCAAATAAAACCCAGAAGCATCATGCTGCTTTTGAACCAAGAGAAGACAGAGAGGTGTGGCAGTCACAGTCTAGGTGGCACTGCAAGCTTACAAGAAGGATTTAAGAAGAGGCCACAACAGCCACCAAGTGAACAACTGAGTTGTGCATGAACACACACATCCTGGTGGCAGCACATGGCTACAGGGTGAGGGTCACCAATTACTTGCTAGGAGCTCCTTGCAAAGGAGCATTTTAGATCCCAGGGAAATGCAGCAGGAGTGAGGCCTTTCCATGGTTATGAAGGTGATCTAATGAAGCAAGGAAGGCTGTCAGCTTTGGTGGGAACCTTGGCCTTTGCCTTCCCATTTTTCAAGCTTTACTAATGATGAACCCTACTGTGTCAAGATGATCCTTTTGAACAAAAAGCTCATTGCCCAACGTTGTTATAAACAAGCAATGAACTGTCATTGCCTTTTTATATCTTCATCAATCTTTTGTGAACTTTCTGGATTACGATCAAAATAAAATTTCAGAATAACTGAGCAAATTGGGTAATGACAGTTTTTAAATATCAGAATTAAGTATGTGGGTGTTCAAACTCTTCTGAGCCTGCACAATGTGGTACAGAGATACTACTAATTTTTAGGTAACTACTTTTTCAGATGTATATGGCATATTTCCTTCCAGACACTGGAATTTTAATTAGTTCCCCTGTGATTTGCTTCTAGTGTTAAAATGAAAAGCAATTAGTTTTTCTACTCAATTCAAGTCTGGGTGAAGCCTTTAAAACAACAACAGGGAGAAGGGGAATTACTACTTTCCCTAAAATTTCCCAGTACTGCTGCATCTGCTCTAGATGAAGGCATTTTAATAAGAGAAGCCTTAGTGCAGTGGTCTCGTTCACCAAGGCTGATCGAAACCCTATTTATTCTGTAGCAAAGGTAGATTCTCCTGTTGCTCAAGGGTTATAGTTGGCTACTATTGAACCTGAAATGACTCTGTCTCAAGGGAGGCTGTTACACAGAATGATTGCCCATTAGGTAAATCAACACGGTTACACAAACGCCAATAATTCAGGCAGGAACCTTTACATCTTCCGGACACAGGAAGAAGGATGCAGCCAAAGCATTTCTATAGCCACCACCCTCAAAATATAAAACCAGACCTCATGGGCAATAGATACATGAAAGTCTCAGCTATCACCTACAAACATGACATTCACCAGATAGGTTATGAGTCCAAAAACTCACAACAGAGCCATGTGGTAAAACCTGCCCCTGAGAATCATACAAATAAATAAATACAAAAAAAGTTTTCGTGGTCTTCTATGTAGCATACACAAATATTACTTGTTGAATATTAACACAAGCAGCTAAAGGTCATATTGCATGCTACAGGATTAGCTGCCTTCCAGCACACAAAAATCTCAAAATGATCAAAAAATTTAAAGCACCCTGTGTACCACTGGCCTCACAAGCAATGAATGCCACAGCGCTCTCACACCATCTGAGGATCACACACGTGACACGCCGAAGAAAAGAAGCTTTGGTAACCAGGGCAGGACCCAGAGTGGTATGTTACATACTCTGCCCACTCTAATAAATAAATAGAGACCTCAGTAATAGCCATTTTTCTGCCAGAAGGTGGGACTGAACTTGCAGTGTAAGAGTGGAATCATTCAATTCAGCAGCACAGTGCTGCCTGCAGGCAGCTCCCTCCGCCTGCCCTTACAGATGGCAAAGGTCCCAGCAGTGACAAGTGGCTCCACTGGAAGCCAGCAAGCAACCTGGCTACCTTACAGCTGTGGAAAGTAAATTTTAAAATAGCCTGAACTTCAATTTTCCAGCTATCTCATTACTACTAAATTATAAAGATAACGTTACTACTTTGATTTTAAGCTTTGCAGTTTAAAATATCACCTAACGGTAACTTAGTTATCAACCTCACGGTGTAATCTCTTTGTAATTTTCAGATTTTAAAAAATGGATTCAAAGAAATACAAACAAACATAAGGAATACATGTGTGTACCTTTTTCCTCACTCTCATTTTGAAAGAAAAAGAATTTAGAACAAAGGAAAAATTTTCAAACTTGTATTCCTAAAACTTGGAACTACACGTTTGGGAGATTAAACAAGCAGAGTGACTTACCCACTAACTTGACAAGCTGTAGCTCTCTATGCCACAGTACTGGCTCATTTTGGAAAATGCTATTTCATACAGTTTGAAAACTGAACTAGCACACTTAAGTGTTCTTGATTCAGAAGTGATTTCATGGCAGAGTTAAAATTGTTTGGATGTACTTCTGCGTCAAATGTTGAGATCTCTTAAGTAATACTTCTCTAAATGTCCTAGGATGTGAAATTGCCTGGCATCTTGTTGGGATGCTATTTCAGGCAGTACATGCATCTGCCTGGATCAGTGTTCCTTAGGAGGTTCATTCTTGCCTGACAGAAAGACAACTGAATCTCACCCACTGACTTTTACAGTACACACGAGGAATAACTCCTGGGATTAGTGACATACAGGACTTCATTTTAGTGTGGTTTCTGAATAGAAACATTTCAGAAAGCCTCCCTGATTTCTCTGCATGCTTGATGTTCCTTTGATTTGTAAAAGAGGTTCAGAATGGGCATTAAGAAGACAAGACAAAAGTTCAAGACAAAACAGGCCAGGGAGAGACTCCAGAGTTTCTTAGTAACTCATCACTGCATGTGCCTGAACAAACAGATTGATAGATTCTGTTCAAATACTAAACAAATATCACAGCCTGTTCTCGAATTCACATCTCATATATGATATTTCTTAAGAAAATATTTGTGACTCTACTCTAAATTTCATCTACTTTTGCCTCTTGAATAAATTATTTTTTCCCAGGGAAGACTCCTAAATATAGTACTGGTACAGAACTCAAATTACAATTAATTTACCTTCCTATGCTTTACTGGCTACTCTTGGAGGTCACAAAGGATTTCCTTTTAACTAATAATTTAAAATCCCATATGCAACATGAGAACAAAAAAATGGAAACGTTTGACAACTACTGCTAAAGTAAGGTGGCACACCACTGAGTCGATACTCTTCTTTTTAGAAGACATTCACATACTTTATCTAATAGATTTAATTTATCTAATAAATTATAAGCTTGTAAAGTCTGAAACAGCAACAAAACCACCCGGAGAAACTTTTAATTTTTGAAATAGACAGAAGAGAAAAGAAAATGTAAATGTTTCTATTATGAGCAATCCCGCATTTGTTTTCTGAGCAACGATCATATCAATATCTTGTTGCAATCAACCAAGCAAGGACACTTCTTTATCTCAGTTAAAGGCTTGTACAGCTAATTCAGAATTTGTAAAACAAAATATATATTAAGTCAAAGGAGAATTTCTTTCATGAAAAATGCCTTGTTGAAACCAAATTTTACAAAGCTATGACTACCATAATTACACACAAGAGAACCAAGGGAGTTTGAGGTGAAAGGGGATGGCTCTATACAAACTTTTGGCCCTGCATCCTATTTCAGATTCTGAAGCAAAAAGAAAATTATTTTAATCTATCACCTAAAAGATTTTGTTAACATTTTAATTTGAAAATAATGGGTTATTTAAAAAAAAATATAATTAAAGTAAATTCCTAGCCTTCCATGACTGGGCTTTTTATAGCATCCCAAGCAAACGTGACAGATTTTTATGATAACTTAGAGTGAATGGGGCTTTCGTGGGCCCCCCTGAACAATAACTTCGGCCTTCTTTTTCCTTTCAACAGGTTGGATGTCACCTCTCGAGATGCAAAGCTCTGCAAACAGAAGCAGATGGCTCCTTTTAGCTGAGCTACTATCAGTGTGCTGTTCTTTCTCAGCATTTCCTTAATTTCAGTCTCCAGAAAGCATTTACAGAACACACTGCCATGTAGGAGGAAGAAAGTCTGATGATAATGAAAACAACAGTTCCTTGTCCTGCACGCAGCAGTGATGTGCTTCCAGACAGGCTCCACTGTGGATGTGCCACAAATGTTCAAGCTGCTTCGTGCTACTCACTGGTGCCCATAAGGGCCATACCTGGAGCCCAACCATCTTCTCTGGCATTTTGAAACAGCAAAAACATTGCAGTCACACATCACCTACCTCCCTCAGCAACAAAAACATCAAGAGAACATGCTGTTCAGGCAAGCTGTTGAATCTGCATGTGTGACCCTTTCTGAAGAATCATTCCTTCCTTTTTCATAGAAAGAACATCTCCACACGCTTCACCTCAATGAATAACAAGCACCTGCCCATGTGCTCTGAAATGAGCATTTCACAGTTGCTGCCATCATAAAATTGGCAGCAATTTAAAAAAAAAAAAAAGAAAGAAAGAAAAAGTAATCCCAAGCACCTCATGTTGCTCTAAGGAGCAGATAGAGACCATAAAATGGCACAGTGCACAGCTGCCAGAGGCATACAAGGAGGAAACAAGCAGGATGTTCCTTCTCACGAGAACTGCAGTTAAATCACTGGCACAAATTAACCATGCTCGGAGACTCAAAACAAGATATTTATTTAAAAGTATTTATCTAATTTTATTTTGTTTTCCAAGAGGATTGAATCCCCCAGGAAGAGTGGAGGACGGATACGAAAGCAAACTAGGAAGTATGGAACATAAAACATTTATCTTGAAACTACAAGGACTCTCTTACAAGGTAGAGAAGGTGAAAAACTCTTGTCAGAATATGCTCTCCAAAGAGCATATTTGTTGTTGAGTATCAATATGTTCAAACTCACCACAATGACTACTGACATTTCTGTTAATGATTCCCAGGTAGAGCAGTCCCAGGGACTTACCTGCGTGTCCATGAAGAGGGGAATGTGGTCGTGGGAGAGTTGGAGACGTGCTGGATGTTACAATCAAACTCTTTCTGTTGCTTGTCCGACAGCTGAAAGAAAGAAAGATGAACACTAAGGCATGGTCAGATGAACAACAGCACCTGAAGGCAGGTCCTGCAGAATGTCTTTCAGCTTAGGAGGAATCTCAGTATTTAGGTCTGTGTTTCCTTATGCTCTCGACCTCGGTAGTGACCCTGTAAAGAAGTAAATGTACAGGGCCAAAAGCAGCAACAAGGTGTTTTAATACTCTGGAAGCATATGCTGCAAAGGCCACTGGAGATAGCTGATAATTCATTCCTGATTCACAGAATATGTGCAATTCAAGCTTGCAAATCTCACAAAAAGTAAAAAAAAAAAGTACAATACCCCAGAGTGCTTCGGATATTCTTACCAATATCCAACCTAGCGAATAAATCCATGACAATTGTTGGCTGTTACTATAAGAAAGCAGAGCACATTCCTTAGGGCAGAGTTAAAATTACAAAGCAAAGTGTTAGCACAGTTCAGCAGATGAGCAGGATTACCAACTAAACTTAAAACTTAGGATTCAAAAATCTTTGTGAACACACGTGGCAGCACTGATGGAAAACTCTGCAAAGCAAGTTCCAGACACGCCTCTGCCACATCAACTCCACTCGATGCCGTGACTTTGTTCCAGCAAGGAAAGTGACAGTTCTTATGGGGCAGTTCAGATCTACTTTTTATCCCAGTGGAGTTTCAGAACTGAGCCAAATGAAGAGAAGGATGTGTTCCTTCATTTGCTTCCCAGCTTGTGATTGCTAGTAGCAAACATTTAGCTTTAAAGATAATAAAAGGAACTGCAATGGGCAAGAGAAACATTTTTAAACCATGGGAGCTGTGAACATGAGCAACTAGATATTTAAATCACTTTGTGATTGCCACTTTTCCTATTGTTTCAACAACAAAATCTCACAACTGACCAAGTTGTATATATTATTGCTACATACATTTGCTCATTGTACCTCCAGCTTGCTTTCTAGATGTCAGGAACATTTCTGCTTCCTTCAGCAGTTCTCAAAACAGGTAACTAAAATCACATGGGTGTTGACAGGGGTGGGAGAATAGCCAGGAGTGGGGAAGGTTGAGCAGAGACTGACCAAGGAGCTCGTTGGCCCCACTCTGGGGGTGCCCTGTGAAGGTCCACATTGGGTTCCCCAGGCACAGGCAAAGCCTGTTTGGTTGCAGAGCCCCAAATGCTGATGTCTGCCAGGTCTGTCCTGCACTGGCTGATCTGCTGGAGCTGCCCAACAATAAACACACTCAGACTGCCAAGAACTACAATTTAATGCAAAACTATTTTGCTGCCACAGGATACAGTGCATCTGACTATTATTATTTGTAAGCTTTTTTTATTGCTGTTCTATAGGAAACTAGAGAACTTGATGCAGAAAAAAATACAACTGAACTGCCAACTATAATAAACAGTAATAAAGTTGAAGCACCATTAACTGCTATTCAGGCTCTTTAGTGTACTTAAAGCATTCCTCAAAATTATCCAACTGATTCCATACAATCTCCATTTACATTCATGTATTATTCAACAACAGTCCATCCAAAACCTGATTGCCATTGTGCACATCATATGGAAAAACTAACAGAATGATTTTAAGAAGCTTAAAATCTCAGTTCATGGATATTTTGAATATGTTTTCAGTTACACTATTCCAGTAACTGCTGAAAAAAGATTGAATACTCAATTCCAACATTAATACCAGATAATCATTGTTTATATTACCAGAAAATCTTTCTCACAACATGAAATTCCTGAGTGTTCTAGTATAATATATATTACTATGTAAAACATAAAAAAAAATCCTGGATATTTTACTATAAAATGTAACACAGGAATTTAAGATCTTGCTCAATATAAAACACTACTACAATCAGAAAATAGAGCTCCATTCTCTATGGTCATATTCTCTTTGCTAAAGAGAATTCTTAAAGTACACTTTACCACAGCCATGTTTGGAGCTGGCTATGGAAATTTAGTATATTTTAAACCACAGCGTAACAGGGAAAGCAAACTATTCCAAACTCAAAGCTTTTTAACTGCTTGCCTGTGTTTGCCAAATTGAACACAGTGTTACAAACCCATTTTCTCTGCTGTCCTTGTAAAGACAAGGAACCAAAAGAGAAAGGGTTAAGTGGCTGGAGAACAAGCACAGCTGAGACCCCTTAAAAGAGGTCAGGTTTACAGAAATGTACCCAGAGGAGAGAATGGCTTGGAGTGAAAGGCTAGCCCCAAGTTGGGAATAAAACATTATTCTCCTTACACCCTCAAAATTGGATAACTTTCAATTTCCCTGGATCTCTCATCTGCAGAGGGGAAACACCACTTGGGCCTGTTTAGCCATTTCTATGACCTGTGTGTGCTGGCAATAAGGCAAAGCTTAAACACAGAAACTAAAAACAAAACAGGACTCCTAACTTCTCAGATTCATGTTATATATGTTGAGAAAAATATACAAATACAATCATACACTCTACTGGTTGAAGAGAGCTCTATGGATACAGACACAAAACTTTAACAGATCTAGGAATCCTTGAGGAAATACAGAACAAGAGAGATGAAGTTCTGGTAGTCACTAAAATATAAAAAAAAGGGAGGGGGGAAGGGAGGAAGTAACATGCAGAGGAAAGGCAGACACTGATCTCTTCTCTGTGATGACCAGTGACAGGACCCGAGGGAATGGTCTGAAGCTGTGTCAGGGGAGGTTTAGGTTGGATATTAGAGAAAGGTTCTTCACCCTGGGTGCTAGAACAGGCTCCCAGAGAAGTGGTCACAGCCCTAAGCCTCACAGAGTTCAAGAATTGTTTGGACAATACTCTCAAGTCCATGGTGTGACTCTCGGGGACAGTCCCGAGCAGGGCTAAGGGTTGAACTCCTTCCAAATCAGCACATTCTGTGATTCTGTGACTTCAGCTGGGCAACCTCTCCCCCAGGAAGTCACTATTGACAGCACTTGAGCACCTCCTAAAGGAAAAACAGCTAAATATGAAAGAAGCAAAGCTGGCTTTAGGCAGGGCTTTGTGCTAAAGAAATTCAAACTAGTCAATTTAAGTGTTGGCAGAAACAGTTCCAATGAAGAAAAAACTATTTCCTGGAAGATGCATTTTAGCCAGACAGACAGTTCTGGGTTCAAAACTGAGCTACCAGGCCAATGATAAAGAGGAGACCATGTTGTCAATCCTTTAAATTGCATTAATTATTGTTTATTTCTGTTTGCAAATTCTCAAAACAACACAGTATGTTTTTTTACTTAAAAATTAATTCCATCTACATAAGAAAAGAGGAGTAATAGGAGAAAGCAGAAGGGGAAAAGGTTGGCTATACATCTGAGTTTTTTAACCAGGAAAAAAATCAAGTTCTTAACCAGTCCAGAGAGATTCTAAGTATTATTATTTGTTTATAAGCCAAAGGTTTGCTATTTTCATTAAATGCGAGGCGACCCTTACCCTGACCCTCCTTTCCTCTCACAATTTGCTATGGGTCTTGTTAACCTTTTTTCCTCAGGTCCCACGTCATAATTTCAGAGAATAAATCCCCTCCAGATCTTCCAGCTAAGGCAAAACAGGATTTTAATAGCACAGAGTTTCTGTACAGCCCAGAGCTGCAGGGTCGAGCTCCACCAGCAGAGTGATTTGGAGGTGCTGCCCCTGAGGTCCCACACCCACACAGACAAACCCAAGCCTAGAAACCTATGAGGGCACGGGAGCAACTGGATTTAACTCTGAACACACAGAGCAAAACGCGCAGTTTATATCGAAATAGTTGAAACAATGCCTTTGCATCACTATGGAAATAGAACTTTTACTATTTCTAGAGTTAACTTCTCTGCCTGCAGTAAAAATAACGTTTGTTACATGCTCTGAAGTGTCCCCGAAACCGGACACTGCAGGACATCGGACATGGGCCTGGTAACTGGACACTGGGTTTGGACCCACTGAAATGTACCCAGGAGCCAGCAGCACCCCTGGCCAGAGTTATTTCTGAGCACACTTGGCAGTGTATCTGTGAGCTGCACGCAGCCCAGGGGCTCTTCAGCTACACCCCAACTAACCTTCTCTGCCCCCACACACGATCCCATGTTAAGCCTCTAAAATGAGCAACGTGAGTACACCTTGTTTCATGTGCATATTCAGGCTGAAAAAAAAAAATCAATGTTTCAGTTTCAGCATAAATCAATATTTGGTTCTTTATTTTAGTGGTTTCCTCGGGGGACATCTTCAACTCACTGAGCAAAACTCATTAACGTCCATGAGGCATTCATGCAATGAATGCAAGGCCACAGAAAAAAAAAACAAGTTAAAAATACATAACCAGCCACCACCATCAAGTAATTTCATAGTGTTGCTGGTTATTAGAAACTAATAACGATAAGGAAGTTTCTCAAATTTACCTGAATTTATAGAATGTCTCATATTGAAGCTACTGACTACGTAAGTAAACAAGATTAGCACCAATTGCACAAGTCTTCTCATTGACTTTTGACAGAAATCAACTCGAAGAAATAAGATGTATGGAAAAAGTATATCTTAAATCACATTTTGGTTAATATTCATGAATGTATTTTTATATAGAACTTATTATAGAATCACTAAGGTTGGAAAACACCATCCAAGATCATCAAGTCCAACATTCAAATAAAAATTTTCATTTCAATTATACAGTTTTAGTTTTGCAAACCACCTCAAGCTGTCAGAGTGCCAGATTAACTCTTCCATTAACTAATAATTTCTTTCAAAATAACACTTCAGAAGCCCAACATCAGACTTGTTCCAGATTTGACATGCAATTCAATGACCCCAAGTCCCTGTGGACTGGGATCCAAAATTCAGAGCAATCATATCTACAAAAGTTATTTGTGGTTACATATTTTCCTAAAATGTAGTATCACCTAACCAAACTTCACCAGATTCTCCTCTGATGTTACAGAAGTTTGGTTTCAGTTGATTTGCTTTACAAAGAATTCTTTACAAGAAACAGACATTTTGGAAATGAAAATAAGTATTTAAAATTTTTATTCACAATGGCAGAAAATTT
Source organism: Neopelma chrysocephalum (assembly GCF_003984885.1). Classification (NCBI taxonomy): domain Eukaryota; kingdom Metazoa; phylum Chordata; class Aves; order Passeriformes; family Pipridae; genus Neopelma; species Neopelma chrysocephalum. The sequence goes on from NW_020897721.1 coordinate 3,484,182, forward strand.
ACAAAATCCAAAATCTGCATGTCAATGAATGCACCAGCTGCGCAGAAATGTTAACTAGATGTGGAAGTTATTGTCTTAATTATAGTAATTCAAAGATGGAAGCAATTTTGTAAGCTTTAGCACTACCAACAACAGGGATAATTAGTTCTCAAAAATAGAAAAGTAAGCATCTGGTTCAAGTGATTTCTTCTTTTTTTTTTCCACATTCAAGAATAGTTTAAAAGTTATTCATCCTAGAATAACTGAGGGGGAAAAAGTGTTATTATTCATGGTGTAGGTTTGGTGGTTTGCACAATCCTACAACAAACACTTACTTAGTCATAAAGAAATACAGTTACATGCACTTAAAACGTGAAGGATGGAAGTACAAGTCCAACAAGCGACTTCTTAAAGGTTGAAGACAGAGCCTCCACCACAACAGACACAGAACTATCTTCTTCCCAGCATCACCCAGGAAAACTGCAATTATTTCCTGTCATTAAAGTCCCACAAGCAAGGAAACATCTTGAATTTGGATCCCTTCCTGGTTACCTTGTTCAGACTAATTACTGAGGAGCCTTTTTCCAGTGCATTTCTAGACAGTCTTTCCCTGCCATTCATTTCTGCATAAGGTCAATCCCCAACTCCCATGACCTCGAGACTGGAATGCAGTATTCCTGTTTTGCCCACCTAAATGAAGAGCTTCAAATAAGATTGAACTCTGGAACCTAAAGGAATTTAACCTTAAGGAAAAATAACAATGAAAGCCAACTTTTTGGTTGGTTTGAGTACAGGATCCTCTTCCACAAGAAGCATTCATGGAGTAGTTACTACAACCACAGAAACAGATGCAAGTTGTTAAGCAAGCCAGGCTCTACTCAAATTTGCATTGCCCGTTCTTTTAAAGCTCATGAGACAAAACAAACTGGTAAAAAATGGTATTTTTTCACAACCGAACATTTTGCTCGGAGATTTCTGGCTTGCTGCAGGTGACATTTGTGCCAGGGTGCTGCAGACTCACTCTGTGTTCAGGGGTGTTTGTTCCATGAAGGATGAAAAGCTCCATCCCCCTCCCTCCTTTTTTTTGATGCCTGATCCATATTATTAATTCAAATACATGCAATGTGTGAGCTGCTTCAGAGACAGACATTTTGCACAGTCATCCATGAGGTCTAGGAAAGTCTTCTTGGAAAGCAAAGACGACTTCATTTTGCCACGAAACAAGTGAAAAGTCCTGGTTGAAGCCTTTCCCTTCTGCACTAAAGTAAGATGGATGCTAGGGGATGTTCCCATGCCTCATGCTGGTACCAGTACATTTGAGTCAATGTGCAGATGGCTGCAGAAAAATGTGAATTCTGTGGGACGAGGAGCACAGAGGTAAAAGATGCAGTCAACTTGTCAAGTGTGGGTTGCACTTCTGTACAGATATCCAAAGAGAAAATGGGGGTAAAACACATGAATAATATCTTTTTTTATGCTAACAAATACAGTAACTGAGGTGAACGAGGAGTGGAGCAATGCAAGACTTACAAAGCAAGGAGTAAACTGGATGCAGATTGGTTCTTTTGTTTTAAGGAAGATTAACATCTTACTACTTAGGAATTAACTTATTGTATGAAAGACCATTTATTTTCCTTTCATCTAAAACAAGCTGTATGGTAGATAAACCCTTCTACTTCATTTAGAGCTCAAATTGAAGCAGCAGCATCATCTCAAGCTAAGAAATTACAAAAGAAAAGGGTAAAATTTCCAGTGAACACCAAATTTATGTCTAATTTGCCTAATGTTTGAGGCTGGTGCACACCTGCTTGCACCACGCTGTATAGTTCAGACCTTTTGCATTATTAACAACATAGGAACAACTCTGCAAAGGCAAACAAAATGAGATGTCACAACAAATTACAGTGACTGGTACAGCCATTCTCAACTACATGAAGCCACTTTTATTCCGAAATATTCCTCCCTCCAAAGCCTATCTTTGTTCTAGTACGAAAGAAAAAAAGTAAGAAAAAAACGTCTGATTATGGAAGAGAGACCCCAGAATAAATATAAACACTATTTAAGGGGCAAAAACATAGAGCGACCTTCTCAAGCATTCCTATCTCCTCCTTCAGTTCTGTTATGCATTATACTGCCATGAAGTTACATCACAAAATGTGAAAGGATGATTTAATGAAAGCTAAGCTTAACCGCACACTTTCATTTCTCATTTCCTCCAAATCTATTATTAAATGCTTCACGTAGCAGAGCTGCTTTTTAAATAAGTCTCTACTTGGCAATTCTCACAGAAGACAGTTTGTCATATTTCTTTTCCTCCAAAAAAATCCAAGCAAACAAATTCCAGAATGGAATGACAAAATGATTTTATATTGTTTCAAATCTTCTAACCATGCAGAGTACAATTATATGCAGGTGTGCAATATAACAAACACAGTCTAAACACTCTCCCCAAAGATGGATCCAGAAAATTAAGCAAATGAGTTGAAAATGAAAATAAAGTTTTCCAGGTTTAACATAAATCTTGCATAAAATAATATGAAAAGTCATTTGGTTTCTTTGTAGCACACAATGTGAACAATTTTCTTCATTTTGTTTCAGGGCATTTTCTTGGTTTAAGAATCAAAAAATGTTACAAATTAGCTCGTTATCAGCTACCTGCAGTTCCAAATCTCAGCATGAGGATAAATTACTGATCTAATTTTAAATCTCTTCTAACAATACAGTATTTTAGAAATAATATCCAAATCAGACTGTCAGGGGCGTTGCCTTTGCTGCACAGATTTTCACACAATCGAACAGAGTAATAACCAGGGTGGGAACATTCTGAATATAAACAGGACTAGCATGTTTGCAATTGAATTATTTGCCAAATTTTAAAAATATCTGTTCTGAAGGTGCTCTCATCAACAGAGCAAAACCTTTCCAGTGGAGCTAAGACTCATCCTTCCAACAACAGAGACTAACAATAACAACCCTACTGAAAAGGTTCAGGGTTTGTGCTTGCTTGGCACAACGTTACACTTATGATATGCTTTCCAACAGCTGGAACTACAGCTCTTCTTTGGCTCTCAGTCAAGTGCTGGGCCATGCTTCCAGCCCTGGTGCCTCTGATATTTTGCAGATGAGCCTTATTTACTGCCATCCTCAGCTCCCCAAGGGGCAAGACGGACATCAACTTTCTTAAGAACCTCCAGCATATTTAACTTGCAAGCAGTTCCCAGTAGATTAGAGTACAGAAAATCCTGAACAGAACATAGACCACATCTGGACAAGTGTGCCAGAAGGGCAGACAACAGGGAGAGGATGTTGTTAGACAGTAAATCTGCTCCTTGGGTCCTCATCTGCAACCAATTCATCAACATTTTAGGTAGCTTCGTGTAAAATCACCATCCCTCAGTTTTTCAGTTCTACATCCCTTTTGACAGAAAGGCTTTCTGGATATTTTGAATTTATCTAGAGGGACCAAAATATCTGATTTCTAAGAAAAAAAAAACCACCAAGGTAAGCTGCAACACATATTATCATGCTTTGCACCACAGATACATCAACACTCTCACCCCTCCTACCTTTTTGACCCAGGCACTGCCCTAACCATTGCTGCTATGAGAACCATGTTCTTTTATCTTACTAGGGTTGCCATTCTCTCTTTTTTAATTTTGCAGAGTTTCAATATATAAAAAAATATTCATTGAACAGGTAAACAATTCTCAAGTGCATCCCCAACAGCAAAGTGTAGTAGATAATAACAGAGCTCCACAAAATCAGTCTCAACCTGCCTACCTTACAATGATCATTTAAATTTATACTTTTGCTTCTAGCTTGAGAGGTGAGAATATGCTGTTTTCATTAACAAGACCCTCCCATTTCTAAAGCAATAATGTTTTCCAACTCTTATCAGCTTCTTACAAAATTAAACCAACAGAAAAAAAATCAACATCAACTTAACAAAATTTCTTTTTAAGGAGAGGATACTTCTAAAAGACTGTCCAATGAAGAAAAGTTCATCTTTAAAGGAGAGAAAACTATTTTCCTTTGAAAGTGTTAAAATATGGACTTCAAACAGAAGAACTGAAAACAATCTGCGGCTCATTATATTTGCACACACACAATGATGGGACAAAAATCCTCAAAAATGTCTCTAAAAAATAGCAGCAGAGCATGAGTGTGCTAAGATAGGCCAATGGACATACTAGGAAAATATCCAGGCTTAAGAAAATTGTAATCTCAGCAAGCAGGATACAAAACTTTTGACATTTGTCCAGGACTAAGACGCCTTAGGCAGGAACGTGCCATGCTCTGCCTGCCTGGACCCAAACAGGGCTGAGCAGAGCAGTTTCCTACCAGAGCAAGGCAAAGGTGAGATGTGTGTGCTTTAATTCAAAACAGACACAGAAAGAGAATACATATTGCTCCCTGCAGTATATTCCCTTCAGCTATGGAAAAAGAAATGCTGCTTGGGACACTTCTAATCAATACACTCATTGAATGGCAGAGAGGGAAAGAAGGTTACCTAGGTAAGGCTTGGCTCTAAATGTCAAAGAAGGGAGCAGACAGGAGCTGAAGTTCTGTGGACATTGAAAATGCTCAGTGTAGCAAGTAAAACTGGTATAAATTCATGTAAGTCAGGTATTCAGTGATGTGGTCCCTCACTCATTTATAGAGACAGGACTGTCAATAAACCACTGTCTCAGATAAAAACAACATACTTAAAAAGACATGAAAAAATTATTTACAAAAATACATTAGATAACTTTACTGGAGTATATATCAGATCAAATAAGCTGGCTACTAAAATAATAACAACATAGACCTGTAAAAGGCATTTCATGTTAATGGAGAAGGAAAACCACAAAAGGCAGGAGGAGAGGGGGAGGGCCAGGGTGCAGATCCTGCCCTGGTACAAAGAGCAGCCCTCAGATCCCCAGCATGGGGAAGTTTCTGGAACAATGAAGCCTGATTACATGTTAAACCTCATTCTTTTGTGTAAAGCCTACTTGCTATCTGAGCCAAATGTTCATTACCCAACAGCCATCAATTTTTCATACAAGGATGGCTGTTCCAGTTTAATAACTATACAAACGTGTACTACAAATAGATACACACACAGAGTTTTGAAATTTTAGTGGGCTGAAGCTGGAACAATCATTCACAGAACGAAGCAGAAGAAAAACACAAACATTAGAAGCCACAAGCTGACAGCTAAAGCTTGCTGCAGTACATCCAAAGGGCGAAGCAGTTCACCATCACCTATGGAAGTGTACTTTTTTCAAGAGTTATTCTACTTTAAAAGGTTGAAAAGTAAAATCAAAATCAATTCCACATACAGTAAGATGGTAGAGAGCAGTAAGTACAAGTACATGAATGTATCTAAAATAAATGGATGGTAGCAGTGATAACAAAATTAAATTACAGAAGAAATCAGGAAAAAAACCTAAAACCTAATAAAATCAGAGCCATAATTTACACAGCTTTTAAAAAAGGCAGATATTTAATAAATGTACCTCATCTAAAATTGGATCAGAATGCAAATGAAGAAACTGCTAAAAGCTTTTTGATTGCTTTATTCACTTAGTCATAACTACAGGAACTAAGAACAGGTAAGCATTATTTTTACAAATTATATCTAACAAACTTTAGCACAAACTCACAAGCACAGGAAACACAGCCCCAATTTTCTCTGACACAAAGCAGAGAAAGATAGGACTGTTCAATAACAATAGCCTATTGCTGTATAAGTAAAAGACTTGTAAAATACACTTCTGGGAGCTGAGTATTGCCACATCCCAGCTTTCCTGCCATACCAGTTACTTTCTACCACAAAGTCTTAAACCAGCATGAAACCAAATGAGACCCACAAAAATTGCAGAGCATACACAAATGAAGACACAGAGGAAGACAAATGCAAACACTAACAGAAAGTCAGGTATTCAAACAGCAATCATGCTTAATTTAAATTAAGCCTGCTAATTGTAACACACTAATTTACCATGCAATCAAGACCGGAGCAAAATCAAAGGACAGGAAAACACACAATATACTGGAAATAAGGCATTTCAAATGCCACCGCAGGATTCAAGCTAGTTTCCTTAGAGAACAAAGATTCAGGGAAGGACTGCTCTCATATGTGCTTGCAGAAGATTTTAATCTACAGAGGCTCCCACTGTTTTGAGCCCTGGCAGCTCTCCTGTGGCACATGCTCACTGGCAGTGTCGTGTGACACCAACAGTAACTCCTTCAGCATCAAACAAAACACGTGAGGTGACGTTTACATCTTCTATTAATTCTGAAGTAGTTTAAACGATCTGCTTAGCACTACACAAACACAGCAGGCAGTAATGGATATGGGGAGACTCAAAGAAGCATCATACCACTGTATAAGCACAACATTTGCTTAGATATTCAATACATGGCTAAGCTTTGTCCTCATAAAATATGATAGTCAAGCACCAACTCCTCAAACTCGAGGCATTTTTGTGGAAAAGATGGTGATTCATTTAGCTGACAATCTCAAAACATGTCCAACTTACTGCACAGCATTGCCTAAAACTATAGCCAAGAGAAACTGGTATCAGGAGTCTTGGATTTCACATCTGGCACAAGGACTCCCCTGTACAGGACTAGAAAGCATCCCCCTTCTGAATCTCAGTTCTCTGGACCCTTCCATCTTCGGGTGACACAGAACCAAAAGTAAACATGCCAGAACAGTCTTTAAAACTAAATTTTTAAGAGGCTTGGAATAAACTATGACATTTCACTACAGAAGTGCATATTATTTTATCTGCAAATCTCCTCTAAAGAACACTTAGGTATTACTCTGTAGTCCTCAAAATAATAGGGAAAAAAAAAAGATAATTGGGCTATAGAGCAAGAAAAACTATTCAGGGATTATCTGATAATTAGCTACAAATGTAGAATCAAATCACTTCAAAAGCATTTTCCTTAATGCTTTGATAAGATATTTGCTTGCTCAATATGGTAACTGAGATGGTGGCCAATACAAAGTGTTCAGCACCAGACCAAAAACTAAGTCGTTTGTCTCCAGGTAGGTGTATGGGATAGGAGATGATATACCATATATTGTACATCTTAAATAATGTCTGCTGTTTATAAAAATTATTTTGTTCTGAGATGTACAGCTCCTTGTCAACATCAGCATTCAGCTGCCAGTAAAATAACGGGAATCCCAAGTGCATTGGAGAACATGTCTCTTAGTTTGCTCCTCACCACAACTCCACACCTCTTCAAAGAACAAGGGCCTGCAAAGATTAATGTCACAGCATGGGCAGAGCCATCCCACAGCTTTAAACTGATGGGTGCTCAGATTTAAAAGGCACTTGTCAGAGACAAACAACAGTTGAAATAAGCAGATGCACAGACTTTGTAAGGATTCCAAAACCCAAATGTGTCGACTTCAATTAAACACAAGAACTGCACATTTTCAGGCCAAACACGTGCCAGTATGTACTCTTTCTGCCTTACTTTCCATAGTAGCACTGATCTCATCCAAGTGTCCTCTGTGAACTTCAGAATCTCCCTTCTCATACCTCTGCTGAAACCAGCCTCTTTCCCCACTATTTCATTTAGCTTCCTTAGAACATCGGCGTAAAATTATCTTATATTCAGCTGTCTCTTTCATGTGAAGGATCCAAATAATTCATGAAATCGTCCACGATTTGTGTGTTGCTTCATTTCCTCCCCACAAAGGTTTTGACTTGAAAAACTGGTTTGTCCTGGGCAATAGCCAAATGTTCATACAAGAGAGTTTCGATTGGAACAAAGAGCTTTCAGGGCTTAAAACTTCGGCATTAACCCTGTAGGACCCTTTCTTTGGGTTTTAGTCTAGCAGGGAAAGAGCCAACAGTATTCAAAATGAATATAAAACATGATTTACACAGAATCCCAAATAAAGTAGAAATTACCGGCAATCCACGTGGATTGCCTAAATCATTACAAATATTTTGGGATATTAGGAAGACCTCTCTTCCATTCGTTGGACCAGTCTCTTTCATTGTATTTAAGTAGTGCAAATGTCCTGTAATGGAAAGTGTATTGGAAGCTCCCCAAAACTCATCCATTAGTGAGCCAAACACCCATTAAGTTTCCATGCAATCCAACAGACTATTCTCATAAAGAGTTTTTCAGAAGATAAGGTAGAAATTTTTCCTCCCCCAAGCTGTGCTTTTGTCCTAAGGCCATATTGAAATACTAGCACAAGCAATTTGAATGAAATTTCCTCTCCAATTATGAGTGTTGGGAGGTCATTTAATATGCTGAGCTAGGTAAAAAAATTGAGCTAAGTATTATCAAAAGCATCAGATTTCCAGGTTTTTCACATCCTTCCCAACATAAGGGAAACATTTCTCATGTTATTCATTTGAGCAAGGAAATGTGTGGCGTGACAGCTGTCACTTTAAAGTTAATTATAGTATAGACTCACATTTGAAACATTAGCTTTATGTTACCACAAAAAAGTAAGTATTCTGCTAGCATCAAACTAATTGTTTTTCTTCAAAGTGACAATGTATATATGGAGGAGGTGGCATCCTTCTGACATACAGCTTTTAATGTCAATCTAGATGAATCAGCTTAAAGAGACACTGAATACATTTGGAAGGATATGTATGGACTCACTGCCTAACATGGCCCTGTTATGGCACCAGCAAAGTTACCACAAATGCACCAATGCATCAGAAAGCACCATTTACAGGCTCCTGGCTGCCTGATTATTTCCTACTTACTCGTTTACATCCCAGTGAAAGGTGGTTTCTCTTATTGTTTGTGAATATTTCAATAATGAACAATATTTTTCTTAGTTACCAAGGAACTGTTTATAATGAAATACAATGATTTCCATGGAATCACCAGTTTTAGAGGGGTCTTGCTATTGAAAGATTGCTTTACATTTTATGGGTACTTAATTCTTGTGGTTTTAACAAATTACTGTGTCACTGATGCTCTTTCACTGAAAGGAGAAGAGGAAAGAGAATTAGAGCATCAATAGCAGCAAATCCAACATGCCCTTCTTCTCAAAAATCCACCTTTGTCATCCTCCAGAATTAACTTTCAAGTCAGTTCAACACACAAATCTCCCCCGTCTTAACTTTGCAAAGAGAAAGTCACTAAACAAAATAAAATTATTAAAACCCATAGTCACTGCCTGTACCACCCAGAGAGGATTAAAATGAAAAAATGAGGAAACGCTAGAAATCAGCACTCAGTCAGTTTTATAAGACCAACAAACACCCACTTGCACAATTCTACAGGACTGTTATTATCAAATTGCAAGAGTAAATTCAAGATACGCCCAAAGTGCAAGAGAAACTAAGGACTTAAAACCAGACACATTTAATTTAAATACTACAGAATTATGCTTTATCTTTCCATAACCTAATTGCAGTAGGCAATGCCTCAGTACAGCTGATATCAGAATACCAGCCCCACATGCCCTTTGAACCAAAGAGTTCTCATATTTCCTCTATAGTTCAAACTCATAAATATTTATACAGAACCAGTTTGACAGGTAAATCTGATTTATGCCTATGTCACCCCTCCCATGAGAAACTTATGTATTTACAGTTTGCTCTTGACTTTCTCTATCCTTCCGGGAATACGCTCAAGAAGAAACAATCCAGCCACTCTGACCGGAGGAGCAGATGGTTCACTTTTACAGTGCCATTAGCTGCGGCGAGAATCCCACCAGCTGCAGGAGAGAGCTCATTTCAACAAAATGTACTGGGGAGAAAGAGGAGTCCCTCCCATTTGCCTCCTAATGTAGGAAAAGCCATATGGGAGTCAAGCCCTTTAGGATTTTTAGTACGTATCAGAAGCCATTAGAGAGAAATGTGCCATAGCTCAGTAGTCAGAATACCACTGGTAACCCTTCCTTGCAATGCGAAACCAAATTAAAACTGAGAGAAATCAAAAAGTGGAGAAGCCCAGAATTAAGAACACACAAGCCATCATCGCAAACGCAGTAGGATTTGTACAGAAGTTTTACAAACAGAGCAGACGAAAATGGTATTAAATATTCGACACAGCAAAAAATTCTCTGGTGCTAAACACGCCCAAGATTGCCAAGTTACAGAAGAAATTTAAATTGCAATCATCATTTTTAAAAGGAAGAAGTGTACTAAGAAGTGAACATTATGCTTTGAAAGGGGGCCAATTAGAAACAGAAAAATATTTATTCATTTAGTAATCCAGTACTTCACTCCAAGTGCCCAGATGCCACGATCCTGAGAACATTAGCGCCCAGAAACGCCCAGGTCATGGCCCTGCAATGCACTACATGAACAGTGACCACTCTCACAGCCCAGATACTCTCAGGAGCAAAGTTACTCCATTCAGGTACACACAATTTCAGGACCTATGCTCTGGTAAGAATCACAACACTACAGAGTATCGTCTGAAGTAGCTGATTTATCACAATACTCATAAGACCAGCCCGACCTGCCCACCCATCTCCCCCGAGACAGCAGGCAAAGAGCTGGCAGGCTGCCAGCCCAGCATGGCAGAAGGTGATATTCCCAGCAAACTGTCACACATTCTCAAATATTTCATTTCTAAGGCTGGCTGAAGGCTGTGGTTTCCATCCTGTGCGAAATAGGATTTCCACCACATGACTTCGTGCAGCAGCTCTCTGCTCTGCATCCTCATAGTGCTGTTTGATCATTTTGAAATACCTAATACTCGTTTATGTGATTAAATCAATAAAAAGTCATCTCTTTTCCATTAAGGTGCCCAGCGGATTTACAGATCAATTTCTTTCTTTTTGTACTTGAACCACTAACAAATAAATGGAATTGTAAATTTTGAGTGGGAGTTTTCTGACAAAATATTGCACGTGAAACCTTGTTAGTATCTCTCAAATTGTTGGGGTCTTTGATGTCTAATTTTAAATTCAAAATGGCACATTAACAAGGTACTGGAAAATAAAGATAGTTTATTTTTGTTATGAGAAACATTGTGGGTGTCCACTCTGTTTGGAAGATCATTATTGTTGAATTTTCAAAAAATACTACCTTTAGGCATGCTGGACACCATCTAGAATGGAATGAGCTTTAGAAAACCAAAGTTCTCCAAGCAGGAGCAATAAATGGATCCAGAATCTGCAGGTCTGAAATGAGTTATTTTTTTTTATGCAAGTGTCCTCTCTCACCTGCCCCAAACCAGCTCCTTCCCTCCTCCTGGCTCTGCCCATCTCACCTGGCTCTCACAGTGAGCCAGGTCCCATTACCCCACTGGTTGGTGGCCAAGCAGCACCTGAAAGCCAAGTCCAACCTACCTTATCCTTTGGAAATGGAGGGACAGGTCAATAATTTACCTCCCTTTCCTCTGCTCAGACAAAACCAAGAAATCTTTAAGAAAATACTGAGCTTTATCTCTGTCACTTCTGTTCTTCCATCAAACTACTGCTGCAACTGCTCAATGGGTGTGAAAGTTACTGCTTGGAGCAGGGAGATCAACACACAACCTGAATCTCAAGGAGCTCTTTTCCTTTAAAAAACAGGCTAAAGACAACAATTTTGAAAAGAATAACATTTCTAATGCATTTCGTGGCAACTAAGATCTCCATTTATTTACAAAATCTTTCGTCATTGCCACTAAAATTTCTAAAAATCGCTGTCAGCACAGTACACAACTTTAATAAAATTTAACACAAATGTGGAATAACAGGACATGAAGAGCCCACCAAAATATTACTACGTAGAAGCTACAACTCTCTAAAAAAGACTAATATCATTTCTGATAGCTGATGAACAAAATTCACCCTAAAAATCAAGTCAAAGCTTATATTCTGAGTCTTACAAATATCATTAACTGTAGGAACAAACCAATTGCTGAGAAATTCTGATACCAGCTACAACTGTTTATTCATAAATCTGAATATACTGTTTTAGTCAGGATTAACTACCTACCAGTCTCACCAGTAAGTTTTCAGGCTACATATGTTAAGCTCCACGGAGCACCTGATGAGCAATAATTATGTTGATATTTCCCAGCCTTCAAGGGACACCCCTGTACTGCATCAGATCCAATACCATTCATTAGTTCACACACTTCAATGTGATTTTATCAAAATCCAGAGAACAGTGTTAATACAAACACCCATCCTATTAACTACTACATGAACATATTTACATCTCCAAGAAAAAAATACGCTAAATGTATTAAAGATTATTTAAAATTTAAGCTTATGCATATATCTCCATGAAGACTGTAAGTCCTATAAGTCAAAATATTTGCAAGCCCTGCACAGTGCTGCCTATATCATCATAATACTGTTTTGCTACTTCAAATAATAAAGCAGCTCGTTCCCAGTAAGCATCTATCCATCATTTTGTAGAAACAAACCCCTTCTCACATTCACATACTGTGAGAAGGAACAATGCATTTAAATAAATACCTTTAAAAAGAACGATCGGTGGATCTGCACAGTATGATTTTTACAATGAACACGATTACAAATCATTAAGAAATTAGGAAATCGTATCTAACGTACAAGGAATATGATTCAGCCTGTTAAAACAGAAGAAAACAGTATTAAAACAAGCAGCTTAGAAAAACATCGTAAGAATTACTCGCAAAATCCTTAGATTACCTTTTGGATCGCCTCAACATGCTGGTAGCAGGCAGAGAGAAATTGGACAGCACTGTCCAAAAGGAGTCAGACATGATCTTTAAAAGCTTTCATTGCTGGGAAAATACAGCACAATCAAGCCACTAGCAATAAATAAGGAACTAAATAATACCAGTGACAGAGCCAATGCAAATTCCCTGTAGACCTTGCAAGCTGTTCCATTAATGTGAGACAGGCAGGCAAGCGTACATATTGCTGCTGTTTCCACTGCCTCTGTTTTCTCCCGGCTCCATCCCTGCCTCCCTCCCTCCACCTTAGGAGGCAGTGCAAAATGAGATATTTATTCTCTTCGTAATATGCACACTTTGAACCTGGAGTTTGATGAATACACAGCATATGTGCTTTATATATATATCTCTCTGCGTTCATCTAATTACAATCAAAATATTTTCGATATTTTCAAAACCATAACTGGGTGCTGTTTGCGATCCTGAATAACAGAGGGGTTTTTAAGGCTGTGCCTGCACAGAGAGCACCACTGACTGCCTAGTTTGTGTTTTTATTCTGACATGGTGGCCCTTCTGTTTCCTAACTACATGAGGCACATCAGGGACATTTTTCCTTATTTTTTTAATTAATCTTCCCTCTTTAAACAAATCCCATCTTTTATCTTTAGTAACCCAAGCTGATTTTTAATTAAAAAAAAAAAAGAGTCCAATGCCTCCTAAGATCAGTTTAAAAACAGAAATCCATTCTCCCCCTGAAAGCAGCCACACCACAACCACGTCAGTCACAGTAAACACAAACTCCTACGTAGCACCTGGTGCCCACTACAACTCAACCAGCTGAATTCTGACAACAAAATGCAAGTGATGCAAGTGGGACTTTTGTGATGCACATCAGAGGTTTCCCACACACCCCCCTTGCACATCAGCTACAAGTTCACTGTTCCCCTTTGTGCCTGTAGAAGCCTCTTGCCATGTTTTTGCTTTTTCCGGGGTCTAAACAAAACCTCGCTGGAGCTGCCTTTTTTTTTCCTTTTTAAATTTCAATATGCAATCCATTTTCTTTCTATTGTGGCTTTTTTAAGCACTTCTGCCAGTAGGAAAGCTAATGATGTTCTCATATTTCAGCCTTCTTGAGTGGCTTTTTATCACAAACATGAGAAAGATGACAATCAACAGCTGGCGCGGCCTTCCATGCACAGTACAGCCCTTAAAACATACACAGAAAAATGTCTGGGAGAAAGAAATCCCAGTAGGCTTGCTTTAGCTTTCCACAAAATCACACAGAGGAATTAGATGGTGTTCATAATTTTCCATTAAATAATGGCACATTTTTAATAGATACGTTTATCAGGAATCGCAGTATCTGATGGAGCAAAGGATGCCCTTCCATCTGGGCTTCAAAACAGGGAAATGGGGTTTCTGGAATCTCTGCTCAACACAACCATCTCTTTTAGTGCTTTTAAACATTTTTATGAAATTAATCTAAGTCACACAGTGGGTTTGATTTCACAAAGTTAATTTAGAGTACAAGTGAACCAAACTATGCCACTGTCTACCGCTGATGTGAAAGAATAAACGCATTCATTTTTGTGTGCACATAATAACGTATGCCAATCAAGTAGAAACTGAAGACTAGCATTTTAGAATTATATTCAGGATATTATGTGACCTTCCAATTCCAATAAACTCTGGTTTTGAAAAGGTATGAAAAATTTACTCTGTCAGCTAAAACACGAATTGAAATTCCCAGGAAATAAGGGTGGAAAAAAAGTGATCAGTTAACTAACAAAATAAACCCATCCCAACAAAAATAAATTCTTGACTGTTTATGGTTAACAAATAAGATCACAATCAGCTAAAGCCCCTAAATCCATATTAATCATGCTTTTTTCAAAAGTGATTGAAAACTTAGTAGTGGAAGGCGTATCACTCATAGTATCACTGTACTCAGCAGTGCTTTCACATCTCTTGGAGAAAGGACATAAAAAGGAGAAGCCATTTTAGGACAACACTTCTCCATGGGCATCAGTGACTGACAGTCCCACAGCAATGTTAATCCAGCCAAACCCTGTCTGTCCTCTGCTGTTCCTGGGGAACACAGGGCACCCCGAGCAGGGAAGGGAATGGGGTGTTTGCTATCCCCAGAAACCCCTCTGTCCACCCAACTCCCCATTTAACACGATTCTGCAGAGCTTTTACCCAAAAACTGCAAAAAGCACTTTGGGAATTATATAACACTGGGTCAAAAACAGCAGAAATTTTTTAACACTTTATAGTCCTGCTTTTCAAAATGCCTGTTCCACATGCCAATAATGAACTCTCATCTTGCAAATCAGCACCTGCAAAGTGCTCACTTTGGGACCATCCCCAAATTTTAACTCCAGCGAAGTTCAGAGTACCCAAAAAAAAATCTGAAGATGCCACATTTGGAGATGCAGTGTTTTTGCTAGAAAAACAGAAGAACACAATGAAATTGTCAAAAAGCTTTTAAAGTAATATGACAGTGTCAACACTTGCAGACTTCTCTTTAGTTGTAACAAATGTATGAAGCATAAGGATTTTCTCACATCTACAATGACAAATGAAATCCTTCGAAGGAACTATATTGCTGTCTCTGCACAATAAGCAAAACATTTTGCAAAATTTGGACCAGAAACTTCTCAGTAATTCAAAAATATATCCTCCTGTATATGAAAAAGCATGTCAACAGCACGCTCACACAAATAGGTTATGAGATGAGTTTTCTATTTTATTTAACTCATAATAACGTTAATATGTCTTTGTGAATTCCAGACCCTGAGGTACTCCAAGACTGAAGAGACCTCTTCTCTTACAAAATTCTTTCACTCGTCTTTCGGGATATTTAGTGTCCATCAATCTTCCTAATGCACCTTCTCCACTTCACGCCCAACTTGTCCTCAGAAGAGACCACCTGCAGAACATTTCGGCAGCTCCTGGGATGATGGAGTATTTCTCTGTCAGCCAAATGTATAGTTTCCAGGGCCCTCCTAATGACACCACATCCACTGGACAGTTATAAATAGTCAATGTCAACGACTTCCCCAATTTCTCATCTTTACCATTATCAAAGTAGGACATTAATTAAGCCTGACATTAAATGAGAATGCAATTAGGCAAACAGTCCACATGAAACTCATTGCTTTCTGGACTTTTTTCATAGCAGCCACATTCATCATTAAATAAATTCCCTAGGTATAAGACCATCTTCTTTTAAATAAAATCTGTCATTTTAAAAGTAAGCTGAACTCCCAGAAAAGTTTGAAGTAGTACCAAGCAGATCAATGAGGTAATTTAAAAAAAAAATATCCCAAAGGTCAAAACTCATGACTGACTACATTTTAAGTTGACTATGTATCATGTAAAGTCTCCAAAATATTGAATATATTTTTAAATACTTCAAACAGGATGAATCATGTAGCAGTCCAGTAGTTTTCAAGTGAAGATGACTTTCATGAGTCACATTATGGTAAATGAAAGCTTATAATGGAAACCAGTTAAAATGCTAATTGGGAAAAACCTACTTCTTCCTAAATATTTGATTACTTGAATGGTTACATTGTATCAAGTTTCACACAAAACCATGATACTTTCAAACTTAACTTTTTTAAATAGTCATTAACCTCAAACCTACAGATTACTTATTAGAAATATCCAGAAATCAAAACAATTTTGCTAGCAAAACTGAATTGTTTGGAGAAGTCACAAAAAAGAAGGTACATTCTATAAAGAGCATACTGATTTTATTTTAAACTTTAAATTGTATGCTCAACAAGCACAGAAAATTATCCTACTATAAGTAAGCCTAAGTTAACACAGGTGAAGAGATACCTGCTCTGTATCAGTTATTATACAGTGAAAAGGTGTAAGAACTCCAGCAGGAAACTTTGTTCTTTCAATAAAAAGAAAGGAGAAAAGTTCTTCCTTTATGCTTCCCAAAAAAAAAATAAAAATGGAAGGTTCCTTTAAAAAAAAAATTACGTGGGAGATGTGTGTTGAGCTATTTGGGGCATCATTATTATTTGAACAGTGACCTACGTAAATGAAGAACAGACTGTCTTTGAGCCGTCTGCAATCACAGGACATGGAAGTAACAGTCTGACAGAAAACATTAAGTTGAATGTATCTTTAAGGTTCACTTTTCTATCCTTATTTTCCAGGTTATACAATCATAGAGTTCTTCCTCTTTGGGCAGAAATCACCAAGCCTCCCCCCCCCAGAACTAAAGAGCCATTCTCTTTTACTACAGTGGCTCATTCAGATTTCAACTGCCCTGTATAAAAGGGCTCCAAAAGACATATTCATATAAGATTAAACAAAGAGCTGGTGGCCAAGGTTTTTGGGGGTGAAGAACAACCAAACTTCCCTCTGCTGTGAATTTCCTATGTAGGGAACATCCTAGTGACTGCACTAGTTTACCACTCAAAGGATCAGAAACATTTACTGAAGTAGCTGTCAGGCACTGCACACCCCAACACCTGCACAAGAGCTGCCAGCTTCTCATGTAACTTTAATTGGGCACAGTTACTGAACTAACAGGGGTTGCCATCCTAGCAGGCAGCCTGAAATGGTATCTAATGCACTATAGTATCACTGCACAGTTAAGCATAAGCAACTGCTCTGATTTCAGTCTAAAACAACTCTCACAAAGTCGTGCTCACTCATACAGAGCACACCAACTACAGCTCTATCATCACAATTAGTATTTTCTAAGTGAAAGCACTACTAAACAGTGATAAGAAGTGAGCAATACTAAAACACAATTGTGTCTCAAATCCCATGAATACTTAATAAGAAAGATTCTTTCTTTGAATTTCTATTTACAAAAATATCACTTCTTAGTATGCTAATATTCCATGCAACAGTATTCATTCCAAAAAACACTAGTAAGATGTTTGGCAATTCCAATATAACATAAGCTTAACATTATTTCAAGCTCACAAAATTGACAATTGGGCTCAGACGCCATGGAAAGGTCAATTATCCTCTTTAAATAAGTTACTAGAACTTGCACTCTTTCCCTAGCCCTGCCTTCTTCATGTGCAATTCAAATGTCAGTTGTCCGATTTAATCAAATGTAAGCTCCATATGTGATTAAAACGCCATGAAAATGAGAAATGTTATTTGAAAAATAACAATACTGAACATGAGATCTGAAAATGTCACTTCACATTTATACAGAAGTCTTCTAACGTTTTATCCAAAATGTTGCTGAGGACACTTGGTAGCACTTGTGAGAAACACAGCATCAGAGTGCTGCCATAACCTCAACATCCTCATCCAAAGGTTTTCCCTCCTCTTCACCAGCAAAAAATCATCCAAAGCAAAACACAGATTGAGCCCCCTCTTGCCACCATAGCATTTCCTCATCTTTGCCATGTATTATTTATCCCAGTGCACTTAAAACTTCCTTTCTAACCTGCAATACAGTGTTAATGAATTCACTGTGCAACTGCATTTGCAAACAGGAAGATAACCTAATCTCTTCTCCTGCCACTCCAACCTGCAGCAGCCTCTCCATGAACAAGCACAGCACTTCAGCAGCTTCAGCTCTTTGCAGAATTCTTCCACCTCTGGCTCCTGGCACTGGAGTAACACAACCAGGCTAATATTAATTCCCCTGTAACATGGGGTCTTGTATATACCCCAAAGAGCTGTAACACACAGTCCTTGACAGACATGGCCCATAACCACTCCAACAAGACTGGTAGCAAAGCAGATTTGAAAAAGCAGGTTTATTTCCCCCCCGTTTTACAGGAAAACTACAGTGCAGAGCCTGAAGGACAAATTAAGGGTAAAAGCAGCAGCAAAGGCAGTCAGCAGACTGTGTCTTTGCAGGGAGTGAGGACTGAAGAAAAACTACCAGTGGATGGTTAAAACTAAACCAAGACAACACACAAGTAATTCAGGTAAAATGAACAAAGCAAACAACAAAGAAAGGGAACCAAGCTGTATTTCAGGGGGTGAATTAGAAGGCTTTGAGTTACTCAGATCACAACTACCAGCTTGCAAAAGCAAAAAAGGGGCTTCCCTCATCTATGCAAGACCACAAACCCTCATCACCCATCTCACACAGCAGCCTGTGCAGACACTGTGCCAAGGATCACCATGGTGGCCCCAGGCTCGGGCACACGTGGTAAGTAGCTAGAAGGGAGTGCTGTCACCTGTTTCACAGCATATTACCCAGAAGACCAAATCAAGCCTGAACTCTAAAACAAGCTCTGGCATCTGATTTGTTTCTCAGTATAATTCAGGTTGTTTGCTCCAACCCAAATATCCGGTGCAGGACGTTCCACTCCACGGCTTGTTTCCTCGTTCCCTGGTTAGCACACTTAGACTCAGCTGAAATGTTAAGGATATTGTAAAGCCCTTGCATTTACCATGGCTTTTCTGAGACAAAAAGCTTATTTTGTAGGATGTTGGCTAAGAAGAGTTATTCTGGGAGCAAGGGGAATGCTAATGTAATGAACAGACGAAGAGGATGAATTTTACATTTTCAAGCATAAATTCTTAATGAAGTTAGAGCACGGGATAAGAATAGACTTTACAAAATAAGCCATGGTACAGAAGAGACATGAGAAATCAAAACCATGCTTGGGAAACATCATGAGTGCTGGTAGACATACATAAAAAAAAAAAAGGATGAACAGTTTATCTAGTTTTAAAGGCAGAATTAAATCCTAATTTAGCCATGAATTTTGAACAGGAATTGGTCCCTATTTTAGCTTATTTCTTTGGAATACTACAAATCTTCACAGCAAAAGCTTAGCTTTTAAAGTCTGGGAAAGCCATGATAATGTATCATTAACCATCAGGCAAACAAACTGCTCCAGGTTGTGAGCCTCAGAAAAATACATAACATACAAATAGATTGAACATGAGAAAAGCCCAAACCATGGATTTTTAAATAATTATAGACTGATACATCTCTATTAACTGTTTTACAGTAATTCTGAGAAACCCACAAAGGTGATGCATTACAAAAGTAAGATTTCCTAAAGCACACATAGTATTTAGAAGGTCTTCTAACAAATTTATTTATTTTATTTACAACTTCTAACATATATGTCTACCTATATATAAGTGGAGACATAAATGTTAGAGATCCAGAAGACAGAAGAGGATTTAATAAATCAAGATAAATTTACTCCAATTGAATTCTCAGCTTTGAAATAAAGTACAGAATGGGCAGATATGGAATTCTGAATGATTTCTGCAGTCTCCAGAGAAACATTCTGTTGAAATACTAAAAGACATAATTTAACAGTTTGCAATCTTACTACACTCTACTGTAACATTAAAAATGGCACAGATAAATCTAAATAATATAGTTAGAAACACAAATATATAACAAAATTGCCTGTTTTTAAAATAAATTACTTTCATAGCCCACCTCGCCTTTATATCTCAGATATAAAGAAAAAAAGAAAATACTGATAAATGGGAATATTCATCTTATATTCACTTTCTTTTCTTCCAAATTTTGACTAGCAGATGTAGCATTACACAGATCTTGCAGATTTGCGGGGGGGAAACAAAATCAAAATTTAAGTAAAAATTTATGGGGGGTTTTAAATATTTTCTAACAAAACCAAATTCAGGCTTCTGCGCTACCTATCAAAACGCAGCTCGTAAGAAAAGCAAATAATATTTCCAGCTTGCCTTCTAATCAAACTTCTAAACAAACACCCAGGCTGAGAGCACACAGCTCATGCCAACGAGCAACACCTGCGTGTCCGGGGAAGGCACTTTCTGCAGAGGAAACACAACTCCCAAAATTAACAAACACTGTTCGCGTTAGCGACCACTTACAACAACACCACGTAAACCACCGACTGCGGCGCTCCGCGGCGGGGTCTGCAGCTGCCCCTGTCCTTAATAAGAAGGGGAAAGTTGCAGAAGCGACAGGTCACAGGTTTCTGATCCATGTTGCCCCGAGCGGAGGCTGCGCGCGCCCGGCCGTGGGGCACAGGCTGGAACACGTCCCCGTGGGCTGTTCCTCCATGCCAAAGACAAACGCAGCCCTAATCCACTCCATTGGGCTCAAATTAGTTGCAAGTTCTCTGCAAGGGCAAGGCGGACACTCGTGACATAAAAGGAACACTTCTGGTCAATATTTGTGTGTCGATTCACTTGGAAAATTGGACATTTAATGATTTTGAAATCTTCCAGTTTCTCGGAAGCAGAATGGACGAATGGCTGCATTCAGAAGAAGTGTGGAGGAAAGCTGATAGGGATTTTTACCAGATTTCTTTCAGCCCTAAGATTTTGCTGAGAATTATAGCTTGACCTGTTCTGCTATTTCACATTTCTCATCTGTTCACAAATAAAACTGAGAATCACAGGAACAAAAATTGAAATATAATAGAGAGTACAAAAATAGTATTCACCTTCTCAGGCAAGCTGTAACCCAAACATACATTATCACTTCTACTCGTGCAGCAGGTCTTAGATCAGAATCAAAAGAATTACTTTCAAAACTTTTTTTTTTTAGTATTTATATAAATAAATGCCCATCTCAGCCCAGAGATGTGACAATGCGACTCTCGGTGCACAGCAAGTCTTTACCAGATGGCTGGATCAATAACATCCCTGCTCTAAAGACCTAAAGGTCTAAAGAAAGGAAAGGACAGGGAGAACAGGAAGGAAACAAAAGCACACAGAGCTCTTTCACCACAGCAAAGATTACTGTTTGAAGATTTTATTTTAGAACATTAATAATTCATAATGACAGTGTAATGTAAACTAGGTTAGAAGATTATGCTCTCAAGTACCACACAAGGCATTGAATGACAGAATAATAACCACTAGCCAAAGCAGCAAAATTTCAGGAGATAAATGAGGGTAAGAGAGAACTTGGAGGACTAGAAGAAGCATATTTGAGACAAATGAACAAAAACAGGAACAGAGAGATTGCGAAAAAAGGGGGAGCACAGATACAGCCTGGAAAAAAGAGAGCATGAATGGGTCTATTACAGAGGATGAAGCTCTGCTGCATTCAAATAAGAGCTTAAATTTGAGACAAAAGTTCACCATAGCTCAGGAGAGCGAGACAGCTGAAATGGGACACCACTTCCCAAACTGGTAAAAAGTTACCCTGAAATCTTCTTTCCTTCTTTACATTCTAAACTTTCCTTAAGCTCGCTATCAGCATGTCTCTACTATTAGTGCTTCAGAACAGGACATTAACAGGCCTGTGTGCACACTCACCAATTTTCCAGGTCAGAACTAAAAATAACACCTGGTTGCCTCATAGGCCGATTAAAAACAAATTTTGGAAAATGCATGGCACTGTCTATCAGCAATAATAAACACATGACTGCCTGGTTAAGAATATATATTTCTTTCTCAGAATTATTCCCTTGCCAGGAATATTTCAGCGCTTGGGTTGTTTCTGTATCTGTACTCAAGATCAAAAGGCCTTTGAGGGACAGACTATGCGGCAGGAAAAATTTTATACAGAACTGAGCACACTACTGTTGTTTGAGGAAATCACTGTTATTTGAGAATAAGGACAGGAAAAAAAAGGCTTCAGTATTTCCTACCGTCTCTTAAGAACCTTCTGAGATTTTCATTCCTCACTAGAAGTTGCTAACTTATCCCAACCATGACAAACTCTTAGTAGTGCAGCTATAGCGAGTCAGCTCTTAGCAGGTGTAACAGCAGATCACAGCCTTCAAACACAATTATGTAGAAAAACCAGCTATGAACCATAACCATATATGGTTTATAGGTGAAATGCCTGACAAACAGTAAAGCCTTCCAACTTCTGAAGTCACAAGCACACACTACCCTCTGGGAGCCTCCAATTTACCAGGTCAAACCACCAGGTTATGATTTACAAGTGGTCCCATGGAGGGCAGCCAAATTGTGAGCCTGGACTGAGACAAGAATTCACACCTCGAGCTCCAAACCCCAGGGTTTAACTCTTCTGCTACTGCAGCTCCAGGCAGGGCACCAGGATTTTTGCATTTAGGTAATGCCTTCACACAAAAAAAATCACACCATTCGGGCCACCATTCGGGCCTCAATATTCCCAATCATGTGAAAGTTAAACAGTTTCCAATCAGCCTAAGACAGACAAGAAGTTATCTGAGGCTGTCACGTTTTCGGTATCACCTATGTCCATCCCCTGTAGTCTCCCAGATGGGAAAAATGATTCCCGAGACTAATAACCGGTACAAAAGAAAAGGAATAAAGAGAAAAATTTCCATTAAAAAATAAATGAACTGTGGGAAATTCATTCATTCAATGTGAGATGTAGATTAGAATTCAGTTGCCAAAAGCTTACCTACTCAAAATTCATCATTTCACAGTTCACATAATGATATATCCACAAAGTTGTTCTGTTACTCATTATTCCTGAATTGCTGATCTACATTGTTTCCAAAAGTGACATTATGCTGTCTTGCAGTCAACTCTGACCAATTATTTAGCACCTTTAGGAAAGGAGAACCTGTACCAAATCAAGCACTAAAACAGGAGGATAACACTTGCTGCAAACCCAAAACAATTTCCAAATGTCATTCAAGCTGAATGTAGGCGTCTTCATTAATCCTGACATTTGTCAAATAGGAATTTCTAACTCAAAAAACCTCTTAAAACCTGTATCATACCGAGTGACTTTAAACTAAATGAAATTTAAGTAGAGAGATAGGAGACCCTCACCAACTTTTGAGAAGCCTTGAGGTATTTCAAAATAAAAACAAAGAACCTCATCAAGCCTGAATTCTGAAATGTTTTTGATCTTCCTTAAAAATACGGAACTTCTCCTGTTTACAGGTGCTGCCCCACAGTTGTAAAATATATGCAGTCCTCAAAACCCAAACCACAGGTGATCTGGGGATGAGTGTGCCAGGGATACATCCTTATACTATGGAAGGGATTTCTGCACCTGCCTCAGAGAAGAAGGACTGGAGTTACAAGGCTCTGTCCTGGAGACACACCAGCAATCCTGATACACAAGACAAAGAGCCACAGTCTAACAGGACACTCATTCCAAGGAGGTGGATGTTTCCATCCCCACCCTTTGGTGAAGGTTTGCTGAAGCCCACCTGATTTACTGCAATGGAGCAGACTCCCCCAGGACACTGCCCACCAAACCTCACTCACACACCCAAACAAGCCATAGCTCTAAATATAGGTCTCCCCTCACCCATTGCAACAGCTTGGACAAAAAAAGGCTTTAAATAAAGGCAGGCAACCCTCCCAGTACATTTGCTGAATGCCTATGGATAATATATTCTTGTTACTTACCACAGCTATTGATTAAAAGCTTGTTTCCTAGAATAGGCTTTTTATGTAAATAAATTAATATATTCTTAAATTATATCACAGATGTCCATAAAATCCTAATTATATAAAGCTCATAACATTGTAATTACACACTGATCAAGTAATTATGTACTGTGCTCAAATGCTGAGTATTTCAGAGCAACATTAGGTTTCCCATTTTGTTTTACTTAAATAAGACAGCAAGGGTCTGATCACCATCACTCCCAGAAATAGTGACCAGATTTTGTACAGGATAGGAAAAAATTCTATTAAAGTATTCTGCAAAGCTATAAAAAAATTAATAGCTATTATCAAGAGACTTTATTAAAGCTAGAACTTCCAAGGGAAAACATTCCTATAAAAATAATCTCTACCATATATCTCTATAGGAACATGTTCCACAACTGGCATGAATTCATGGAATCAAAATAGCAGGAGAAAATACCCCTTAAATAATCCAGCTGAAGCCAACTCTTCCCTTGATTTCTTAGGATAAAGCAAATTTCCACTGAGATTTCAGCTAGCCTACAGCACCCACAGATGCCAGAAATATGGCACCTGAACACTTTCATCCTTCTTATCACAAACAAATTAAACTGTTTCTAGAATTACTGAAACTGTCTTATATCTTGCTGAGGGTGTTACAGAGCATGTAACATTTTCTGAAATGGGGGAAATTCATCCTCCTTTAATCTCAGAGTTCATCACTTCCAAGTTAGAACAATTAATTCATGACATATTTTAAGCAACTTGAGATCAAAAGATGCTGTAAATTCATATTTTGATTAAATTAAAGTACAAATATGGGTGCATAAAGATTTGCCAACCCATAAAGAGGACCAGCTGTGAAACATGGCCTCATTTTCTTCTTCAGTAATTTGACTTCCCTGCTACCCCCAGAAGAGTGCAAGCCAGATCCCAAAGATGAGACTCAGTACTTGTTTAATTTTGAACATCATTCTATTTTCTTCCTAAAGTTACATGACCTTAATTCCAACCCACAGTTCCATCAACTATTGCAGTCTTATTCCACCTGTTATCAATTTGCTTTTATTGTAATCAGGCCATTTCACATTTCCTTTTACTCTTTTGAAAGGTTTACATTATTGTCATTTGTTCAAAGGTTATGTATAAAATATTTTCAATCTTAATTAGATTCATTCTTTCAGAAACCATGAACTTCCATGCCACCTGTCTGGACATCAGGTGCATCATTTGTCGACGTAAAAATATCAGTGACACCGTGAAATATAGAAAAGAAGGGAAAACCTGTGCAAATTCTTGCAAAAGCAACATAAAGGTAAAAAGTGAGAAAGATTTAACATCAAGGCCTTTTACTTGCTACATTTTTCAGCAGTTCCCTTGCATAGCCATGGAAATGAACCTCTGCCTGGATAACTGAGGGTGCTAAGCTGAGCAGATCAATGACAGCACTAAGTTGCCAAGATGAACCTTTGCTCTAAGCAAGCAGGAATGGCTATCACTGGTACAGTAACCAAGTAAACAAAACTACAACAAAAGAAAGACTGGATCAAACAGGATCAAGGGCTGCACAGGTGAAAGCAACAAGGACGAAAATAAAAAGTTATTACAGCAGACCTAAGCTCTTACACAGAACAACATACCTGTGAATCATCAACCATTCAGTATTTAAAGAGCAGATGGCTGGAAGGTCCCCATATGTGAAAAATATTATTATCAAGGAGAGTCCATAGTAACAGTGGAATAAAACTTGATGATGAGACTTCTATATGAACTGCTCCTAAAGAGAAAATTATTCACTGACCCGTGTCAGAAGTCTGAAATTTGAAGGTTTCTCAAAGGAAAAAAAGCAGTAAGTACCAAAAAGGCCTTTTGAAGATAATCAATAATCATCAGATCTCATCTCCAAAAAGAACAGTTCTCAACTGACTTCAACAATAATCTAATTTTGATATTTAATTGCCACTTACCAGTCTGTTAATTAGCCCCAAGGCTACAAAGCATTTAATCGTATTTAATCACCCTTGTTTAAAGGAACATTACCCAACACCAGCCTTTAAATAATAAAAATTCATTTAAAATTAGATTGATGACAATGACACTGAAATGTCAGGAGACTGCTCTGTAGTTGCTGCCCTTCACTTCACCGCCAGTGCTGCCAAAATGAGCACCTTATTAAGAATTGTCACCAATTGCTGCCCAACGTGCAGGGAGAGCAGCAGCCTGCTGGGCAAGCCCCTCTCCATGGCCCTGCACAGTGAGGACAGACAGACACATGCAACATCCCATTCCTTTGCTGACAACCTGATTTCCACTCAACAGATGTAGTACACATCACTCTGCCTTAGAGGGGCAGGTGCCTAAAATAATTCAACTTCGCTTTTTCTGGTTACTCCCACCAGAGCTGGCCAGCAGGAGCAATCTCCCTCTGAAATAACAGTCTAGATTCAGGGGCTATTGCATTACCACCTGATGAGTAACTGAAATTTGACCAGCTACATCCACCCTGCAGCATGGGAACTTCAAAACCACCCTCTGATGCTGTGCTGGCTCAAGTTTTAAGTAGGTCCCACACTGAGCTCCAGTTTCATAACCACACACACAAAGATCTCCAGCTTGTGTTAGCCTTTGCCTGGGACTATCTCACTAGGTAAAGCTTCCTCTTAGTGAAGAAGCTGAAGGTTTCCACTGGGGCCATGCATGTCCCATAGGAGCACAAGGAGCAAGAGCTAATCCTGAAGGAAAAACACATCAGTCAACCTCTCAAATGTTTTAATACAAAGTGGGCTGGTTTGGGCTGGTTTTGGTTTACAGACTCTAGCACCCCACGTTTAAACCTGCTAACAACAGGCTTGATTTTACTCATTATCATTTGGAGACTTCATCCTGCCAGCCTCTGTAAGACAGCAATGTGGATTTCCAGTGAATAGAACTGTATGCAGCCCTTTAGCACAGACCCACTATTCTAGACAGGTATTTTTAAGGACCTTACTCTTGGCTGTTTTACTTTTATATTGGTTTTCTTGACATCAGCCATGCTTGTGAGGGCTCCTCTGATGCATGGTACAAGTTGCACACATATTCAGAAGCTAACCACCAGGAATTTGCATGCACACACCAGCACACAGGTTTCCACTCCTTTATCCATTTTACCTTCTTCCCTACATAGGGCCTTAACTACACATGAACTAAAAAAAACTTGTACCCATAAGCAACATAAACTTGAACACTAAATGGCTGTAAGTCAGTTATGCCTATAAGGCTGTTCCCTTCTGTTAGATGTTATTCTCTTAAACTATAAAGCTGTTAAGTTCATAGATGGTTATGCCAACACCAAACCATTAGCAATTCCTAGTTGACACCTTTCCTTACCTCCACTGAAAAGGATGGCTGTAGCACGGACTAGATGGATTGCTCTGGGGTTGTGAGTTCAGGTAAAATACTAGAGGAGAAGTAACAAGTGCACAGTCAGCACTAAATGGGAATTTAAGATGCTGCAGACCTGGAGCAGATGTAGGAGAGAACATGTGCTGATGAACATCATTTCCTCGGCAGTGGGAGTACAAAGGAGAGGAGATTCTGACAAGGTACCACAGTAGAAAAAAAAAATCAGGGTCAATATCACATTTTTTGTTTCAATTAAAAAAAAAAAGATACTTCCAAAATACAAGTTATACCTTCTCAATAAATGCAATAAACTAAGTCGTCAAAAGTCATGCTTTCCTTTATCATCCAAATCAAAATGTATTTTTCATTCAATTTAATATCTATTTAATGTTATTTTTCCACTACGAAAACCTTCCAATCTGGAATTATCCAAATCCTTCTTTGTAGCAATTTCCAGGCCTTCTGGAATACACACCACTGTCGATCTCTAATATAAAACATTTAATTGAGTAAAAACAACAAATTGATAATGGCACCAGCAACAGACATGGACCATTTGTATCACAGCCTTCACAATTTGGGAGCCATGGTCATACCACAGCTGTGGCAATAACAGAAATACCCAACTGTGAAAATATGAATTACACAAACCATTAAACTAGAAAACAACACTCAGCAGTGACAGTGTTTTAGAACAACAACTACTTAAGCCTGAAAGCAGCACTGCAAAATGGTTTTATTCTAATTTTAGCAGTGGGGAAACTGAGGCACAAAGAGGTTAAGTGACATGTCCACAGCACATCCCTGGTTGTATCAGGATTGCAGCTGAGGATGCTGATGCCCAGCTCTGTGCTCAGCTCTGTGAACTGTCCTGCTTTTGCAGGGGCAGCAGCCAACACACATTTGTACACACAGAGAGCACAGAAAATGCCTCGAGGTAGCTGCTTTTCAAAAAGCTGCAAACAGACTTCTACAGAAACACAGAGCAGAGGTTCTGACACCTACTTTATTGAACTATACACGATGAGATGTCCTTCACTAGAAATAAAGTAAAAGTTAACTTACAAATATTGGTATTACAAAGTGTTCTTATGTGTTAGAATACAAGCTAGTGCCACTCTACTCTTACACCTGTAACTTTGATTTTTGACTGAGGGCTAAAAAAGTTTCTCTTTACTATATTTAAACATAAAACTGAGAAGAATGGAAATCTGAAGCACGCTTCAGTTTTGTTTAGAATTCAGATATTTTACACTTAAAGTCCTGAAGTCAAGCATGTTTCTTCATGTTCCTTGCTTTAGATTTCCTAATGAATCCAAATACTTATCAGTAAGTAACCTTTACATACTGGAAATCCTCCCCACTAGCAATCTCTGCTTACACAGCTGATGAGCTTTACAGTGCTCAGACAGAAAAGGTTAAGCCTGCCTCTTACCCTGCTCCTCCCTCCACTGACTACGGGATAGATTCATTTAACCTCCCCTACTTATAAACATAGTATTAAATACACCATTTCCTTAATATTTTACTAAGTAGAAACAATAAATATAATTACAAACATCATAACAGTTTTCATTAGTAGATTTCAAAGCCTTTATAAAGGACACAAGCATTAAAATGGAATTGCTTGTTTGAAGTCTATTTATAGAAATACATATAAAAATGTATTTCTAGAAAGTAAAGACTTTTAGCTTTAAATCTTAAAGTTTGCTATAACATTCTTTATTTAAAAGATAATAATGGTAGCCAAGGTTTCTGAAGCTTTGAGCCCTGTGACACCTTCCTGACAGATTATTAGAAGTACTTTTTAAATCTGAAGAGTGATCAAACTAGAAAGGCAGAGTTACAAACATTCGGTTTTACTACATTAATACTTGGTAGAAAACCTAACCACAATATACCCCAGTAAAAAATACTTAAACATTGCTCTTTTTTGGCCATACTTTATGGCAAATACTCCACCAAAGTAAAATGCTAAAGGTTCGAAATGAAATTTCCTGTACAGCCAAATAAGCATGACAGATAAAGTCCTAACAAATAAAAGCAATGCCTATTGGCCACAGAAAACTCTGGCTGGTTTTTCTTCACAGTTTCAACTGGAAATCTTTAAGTGCAATTTATTTTTCACTACAGTCCTTACTGGATCCGCAGAGATGGGGCTCCAAGCCTCTGTTTCCTCCGTTTCATCATTGTGCTGATACACTGTGACTCTTCCCAGCATAAGAGGCTTAGAGCCGGGAAGGAGAGCCCACCGTTATCACTCCAACGCAGAGCACAGAACAATCACTGCAATTCCAAGCTCTTCATATACCCCCAGCATCAGAGAGACCTCAGGAGCTCAGCAATGGTCCAGATTAATCGCACAGCTCATGTCAAAAACCTAATTATTTATAAATAGGAAAAAAAAAAATTAAAATCTCCTGCGAGTCTATTCACGGCATCCAGCGAAAGGAAACGAAGCCCACTGGTACGAAAGGAAGAAGGTGCCGACAAGTCCAGGACACAGAGTGGCCATCTGACCTGTCACAGAGGCAGCAATGTGGTTCTGACACGCTCCGGCTGAGCCCACAGCAAATCAGAGACCAACTTCTCCTGGGCTCCAAGGAGCAGGAGCGGTCGCGCTCACCAAATCAAAAGGAAAGCGGAAAGCCAAAGGGAGCGATGGCACACTTGAAAGGATTCTGGCAGAAATCTCAGAGAGCAGCTTGAAAACTCACACGGCGACAAGAACAGAGCCACTGCTCCCACCCAAAGCCCTGGCAGAGTCATCAGCGGTGTGCGAGGAGCAGCTGCTCCCGGCCGGCGGGGGAACACGTGAACCAGCCCCCGTGCAGAAATCAATCCCCTGAACGACACGCACAACTTTAATCTTAAAACATCTTCCCCTAACTCCCAAGCTGTGTTTCAGCTACAAAAGTCGTGGATTCCGGAACTGAAAACGGAGCAACAGCACTCGCAGCAGCCTGGGGAGCCAGATACTGAGGGGGGGGAATGGGGAACACCATTAGGAGACAATGTTCCCTTACAGTGCAAGTCTGGCAGTTTGGCTTGCAAACGGCAACTTCAATCAGCTCAAAATCAATTTCATGCTATTAACAAAACCTTCCCAAATAACATCCAACATTTTCAAATTTTTTTAAGTATGAAACTTCCTCCCAAAAAATTTCCAAATGTCTGTCTTTGATAGACTTCAAAGTGTTAAAGACTGTATTTAGGCAGGGGAAGACTGCCATTCACAACTACTCATCAACCAAGTCAAACTCCAGGTGACAACTCCTATCTTCAGACCCTCCCACTATTCCAATCACAGCAGGAGTGCCCCACACTGCAAAATCCCCAACTTCTCAACAGCTACAGCTGGTCAGGAAAACAGACTGCCCAGGCTCAGGAGTAAGGACCAGGGGTGACTGCTCCTTACACAGCCAGAGCCCTTGCCCCCCCACACTGTGCCTTCTGAGTAAGACAGCACAGCAAGCAACAAAAGGTACAAATTTGGTATGGTATGTATAATTTTATTATACTCTTTAAACGAGAACCTGGATGAAGCAGTGGAAACTCGATAATAAGAACTGCACGAAAGACTCTTTCCACTTTTAAATCCTTGATGAAAGCCTCCATAAATTCTTTGTCTCTCAGATTACAGTCTTTGCAGAGCACTGAAATCCCCTTAATTCACCAAATCATTCTCTTACAGAAACAACGCTTTCAAATTATTTTTAAAGCCTAATATATGAATAGCAACACTGCTACGGAGCCCCCCAAGAATAATCTGGCATGTTCCACCTCCAGAGCCAGCCCCACGTATCAGCTTAAGAGCAGCAGGTTATTTTTGATCCACTGCTTGTGAGCTGCTTCTACGCACTCAGAGAAGGATGGGGTGGTCAGAAGAGATCACTTCTTTCTCTCCCCATCTATAGAAAGCATCACAAGCAGAAAGCATCAACTGGAGGCATTATTGCTCTACTTTATTTCCAGATCCAAATCAGAACAGAGTGCGAAAGTAGCACGACTCGCTACTCCTCTTCAGAACCATTTTTCATCCATTTCCAACACTTTGGCTTCCCCACTCTTGGGGCAACAGCACTTGCTCCTGGCAGGGAAACGGCATCGATCCATCACCAGCAGAAACACTCACCCGCCAAGATGAGCAGAAACAGAATGATATACTCCATTTCTCTGCAGATACAGAAGAAATTCCCACAGCACCTGAGCATGTCAACACGAAGACATAAACCAGCACTAAAGGCCAGAAATTTTCTTTCCTGCCATCAAACTTGATGTTGTTTTCAAGGTCTAAACATTAAAAAGAATGCACGTAATTCAGCACATCCTCCCAAAGAAACTCCCTGGTGTGTTTGTGTGTTATTTTACTGTCAGGAAGCTGGGAGTAAGTTTAACAAATTATGATGAAGACTTGTTTAATGAAACACCCTCGGAAATGTCTAGGGCTGTAGCAACTAAGACCCTTCAGAGGTTTGTAAGTAGAAGGGTAGTGCAGAGAAGGAGAGAGAGAACAAGAGAAAACAAGTCCCACAGTGGACATAAACTGTCTTAAAAAGCAATTAGAAGGGATAAAAACCACCATAAAAGGTTTGCTCAAGTCTTTAGCAAACACTATTACGTTGCTTACCATATTTCATAGAGAGAGACATAAAAATTTAAGGTAAATACTACTTTTTACCAGCACCTATCACCAACAAAACAGCAGTCTGTAATATTTGATTTATATAAATATGTATTTTTACTGGACATATTCTGTATCCAAAAATTTTTTTCATGTTTCTTATGCCTCCATGTTCTTTTTCCATTTGTACACAGAGTTTAAAATATATTTGATACAGATTGTTGATAGCAGCAAAGAATTAACAAAAACAACTTATATCTGAAGTTAAAAACTGGTTTAGCAAATTTAGTTTGCTGAGGAAATTACTCTTCAAATTTAGATATAATGTGGGAAAGCCATATATCCTTTTTAGCAAATTACTCATTTAGATAGCCCAAAAATTACAACAACCCACACTAGTAACCCTGCCTTAGAAACCATAAGGATTTGAAATATAAACCCACATTTTTCATTAAAAAGCCTGAAGAAGTCAATAAAATTCATGTTATAAACAACTACACTTATTATTCATTTATTATTAATGGGGTACTGAACGAGAAACCAGATGGCTCAAGTGCAACCCCAACTGGATTTAGTGACCACTGATCAGCCGAGGAGGCAACCAGAGGAAACAGTGAGCTGAGGGCTGGTGCTGTGCATCCTGCAGCCACAATGAGAACTGCACTTTGCAGCCTGGTCTTTTGGGTGCTGAACTGCTGTTAAACACATGAACACACACAGGTGGTGCATCATGAACCTCATCTTGCTGTACAGTCCCCACCTCTGTCCTTTCAGGTCTGGCCCATCTCCAGTGCGCTTCACGTGCAGGTGCACATCAAAACCACATGAAAGCCGAAGCCAACAATAAAAAAACCAATCTCTGTACATGATGTAGCTCCAAAAGAACACAACAGGCTGAAAATAATTAAACCACTTCCACTAATAGGCTGTAGATCAAAGTTTGGGTCTATCACTCCACATTCGCTATTTGAAATTAAAGAAAATATTCATGAATGGTAATTATTTCTTTTGTGAACAAAGCATGGGGAAAAACATAACCAATACATTTATATGCATAATTCATTAAAGGAAAACTTTGAACTCTGATTACTGAACCACACCAGAGACAGAATATAACTACTTGTTCCTGTTCTCATACTATTCAACCTCTTAGCAGCCTACAACTCAGTTGAGTATAATTTCCTTTAGTGTATTAAACATAACTCCCCTATAGAAACACAAACACTTTAAGCACATTTACAGCAAAACTGTATCTAAATAATTAGGCATTTCTCTTAGTGTCACCCTGCATACAATTCCCCCATCTGTTTTACATGTCTGCTCACTCTGTGCTGATTATTTCAAAATAAGACTGCAACATATCTAAGGACAAATTCATCCTTTACACTGTGCCTGTGCTCCTTTCTGCTAATATGGAAACAGAGTCACTCATCAACAGATTTCACAGGCTCTATCCCACTATTCATTCTCTTCAGCTTCTACCCAAGACCTTCTTTAGATGAATTTCCTTCTTTAGGAAAACTGCTCATGCTCTCCTGACAAAAATATTGAAACATGTAACTCCACTCCTTTTCCTTAGCACAAACATGCACAGCAACTGTTGTTGTCTATGCCTACAATCAGTCCCTGCAGAGAAACAGAGACTACTCATACTGACCCAGGAAATATGAAGCAATGAGAGTCAAACAAAGAAAAATTTAGAAGCATTGTCAGGAAAAGCTTGTCCTTCTCCATTCAGCAATGACAAATACCCAAGCTAATCCACAGGCTAAAACCTTTCTAACCCAACAATCAACTGAAGTAATCACCAAGAAAGCAACAATAATCAAGTCTTCATTCTGCTTCTGGCTGGCTGTAAAATAATTACTTCCTCCCCAAATATTTTTTTACAGTAGCAAGTGCACCACAGCCTCCAGACTAGCACACAAAAAAATGCTGAGTGGCCGATGTTTGTCTATAACACAATTGCTACTGAACTGCTACAAAGGCTGGAGTTTGTGCAGCAAATGGATGCGCCTCTTGAGGGTTTGTGGCTTCAAGCCAGACACTTCATCCTCCTGTCAATTCCTGCGTCTGCTTCTGTCGGTGAACAAAAGTCAATGACTGGCAGTCAATGAATCAGGACGTAGCTACATCCATAACTATCCCTCCTCATCAACCACAACAGCTTTTCAGAATAAATTTTACTTTCAGAATTTATTTGTGCTTATGAGGTTCACTGTTAAGTTGATTCAAGCAGATGAAAAGCCTCCAGAAGAATTGTGAACTGCTTTACAGTTGTTACGCTGTCCTTTTTGACACAACGGTTGAACAAATTTCTACATAGTATATGTATATTTTTTACCATATATATACATGCATATAATTATTCCCTTGATATAAATATCTCTAATTCCTAATTCGAAGACTAAGTGGATTTTTTTTTAATCCAAGTAAGTATTCTGATACTGGGATATGCAAAACCATGTATATCAATTCCACAAGTCTCTTTTCAGTGAGCCTGTACACTTAATACTACAGCATCAACACAAACGGTATATATTGGTATTCATATTAATTTTTATATATTTATATATATATAGACACACACACACATGGCATTTATATCAGCCCAATGCACTACTCATTTCTTAAAAATTAAACTTTTCAAACAACCAGAAGTCATCTGGTTCTTGATTCGACTTGGTACTGGACTTGATTACAGAATCTGTTAATCAACTAGATAACACAGGCAACAAACTTAAAACATTTCAATTCCTCACAGATTTTCAATCTCACTAATAGCTGCAACCTTGTGCTTAAAATTTATGGCCTGGATCTTCTTGTCACAGGTTGCTAAATTTCTTCACATAATGATGGCTTAAAAGGCATTCACTTCTGGAAGAAAACCGAAGTGAAGCAATGAAAACTAAAGGTGTTAAGTCAATATAGAAATATTAGTTCTAGTCAACATAGAAATTTTAGTTACTAGTAACTAGAACACTACACACATATGAAGCACTTCATTTACATCTCAGATATTTCAAATGAAAATACATAAACAGTTTTGTGTCATACCCACCTCCACACTGGAATGAGGGAAGGGAATATCTCTGGCATCCTCAATTTCAATTCCAAAAGTTTTGTGCAAAAATATCTAACTTACATTAACAAAAAACTTACTGGTAACTCACTGCTCCACTATTTGATCAAAGAACCTCCATAATCTTCAAATGATGAACACCACCTGCCTTAGAAACCTCTCAAATCTCGTTAAGCCAGCCTTTGAGGCATACTGGTTAAAAAAAAACCCCGAAACCAGTTAGTGCTTCATGTTCTTTAAATAACTCCCTGACTGGTTTATCATTGTCATATGAACTAAACAAAAAGGTCTGGTCATGCCTCCCTGTAAAAAAAGGATCTTTTGATCTGTTGTATTGTTGGGCCCTGAATCACTGGCACTACACAGCATTTTCCAAACATTGTTTCTTATACAAAGGGGATAGCTTACATTGGAAGGCTGAAAATAATTTCGCATTAGAACCAGAAACCTGAGGAAGAAAGGTTATATGCTTTTGTGTGCTTCATGTCCATAGTCCATAAGCTTTGGGAAACAATTTTAAATCATAATGCAACAGCAGGCAGTACAGAAGCTTTCTCTTTTATACAATGCAATCAATAATGCAATTTCTTCCACCATAAATCTGTAATCATAGCAGAAACTAAGCTCTGTAATATCCTTGAAACACAAGTTAGTTCACTAAAATTCTTTAAACATCATAATGCATCTTAAAAAATTACTGTTTGTTTAAATCGCATTTTTAGAAGCTCACTTTTCCCAACATGTGCAACTTAATTGAAAAACCTTTATTAGATTGCCTGCTCCACAAACACCTGACCTGCATGGCCCAGGAGCTGTGTGCTTAGACTTCTGTCAACAGACTGTTTGAAGAACAGCGATCAAAGTTGTCCATATCACATAAATAATCAGTGACTTCTCTGGAGTCACTTCAGCGATGTCAGTGCAGCAACACTCAACACCGCAGCTACTTCCATATCAGGATCAGCTCAAGCTGGTAATTAGAAGTAAGCTTACACTACTACTACTTCTCCTACTACGCTTAAGGAAATGAATAGAGGCTTTAGTCTCAGAGAAATCCAAGCTAGCTGTTTCCAAGAGCATGACAGATTCTTAAAAATGCTAACAGAGGAAACGGAGCATCTGCCCATCTAAATTACTTCCACAACTGAACAGCTATATATGTTCAAAACAAACCAAGGGATGAATAAAGAATAATTATACTTACAAGCTTCCTCTTCTGGGGAGACTGAGCTCTTTCTGGAAGAAAAATAAGAATGAAAACCTGAGTTAGTTTTACTTGTTATTATACACTACTAATTTATTTATCAATAAATGACTGAGGTGAAATTAATAAAGAGCTGGCCACTTCCCAACGCATGCTCAGTGCAGAACTCCGCAGCACTGCTGCTGCACATTCACAGAGCACAGTCTGGGGTACAAAAGTTGCTCATTTTGTCTAAACAGTCGTTGCCTTTGTAGTCAAAAAATCATAAGCACTCAACAGAGCAAACATAACTTTGAAATTCAAGCCTGAGCACAGATAAGGCAGTAATTAATTCTGTCCTACATTCCGCATCAGCATCAGACCGAACCACTTCCAGGAGTGTGGAACGCAGTGTGCCTGCAGCTGTGCGGGGTGGTCTCACAATCTCACCAAAAGGAAGAATTAATGTACGAGAATGGCTTTTGGGGGCTTGGTTTGGTTGTTCAGGGTTTGTTTTTTTTAAACATACTTGTGTTACGTATTGTCACAAAAATCGGAGGCCAAACACAACTGCCACTTATCAGCACCGTTTTGCACCTCGGCAGCACAAGCAAAGGCAGACGGGGGGAGTTTTAAGGTTTTTATTTCAGTTTTTATTTTCTCTTTAAGGTTTTTATTCAGCCCACGAGGACCCCAAGGCGCGGCCAGCGATGGACGCGGCATTCCCGAGGGAGCGCCCGTTCCCGGCTCTGGATTTGGCGGCCGGGCGGGGCTGCGCTCCCGAGGGTCGCCGCCAGGTGGCAGCCGCGCCCGCCGCCGGTTATGGGTTTGTATCCCTAAAAATATTCCCTGCCGGGAGAGACCTTGGACAAGCTGATCCCGGGCTGCTTCGCCTCGGCTGATCACAGCAAGTGCCAGCACAGCCAATACCAAGTGGCTGTCAGGATCTACGTGCTGTGTTTTTCATCCCTTCTAAGAAAAAAAAAATTGAAAATCAATGTTTTCACTGAATTCTGGGGGAAAAAACCCAAGTCAATAGGAAAAATATTAAATCCATAAAATCTGGTAAAATGTCTTTTCCATCTTTAGTTACAGCGTTCATGACTGACATGATTGTGTTACTGACAGTCAGTGACTGGTCTGGTCAGTAATGCATGGGAATTGCCTGCAAGTTTTTCAAAGATACCAAAAAGTTACAGCCACTAAAACCAATAAATCAATAAACAAACAAATCAGTCTTAAACAGGCTGTTATTCTTTTCAAGTATGACTTCTCCACAATTTGAAATTTCATTACAGTTTAACAGTACCAAGCAAATTTCATGTGTGAATTATCACAAGGCTGACAGCTTACAGCATCGAGAAATAAATTCCTGTCATCAGACAAACTTGTCAAGATCTAATCAAAACACTTCAAGTGCGTAAGATAATAAATCATTAGCATCTATAACAGGTTGTGTGTTTTATATTCTAAAAAAGGTACTTCTTCCACTTTCATTTGTTAGGAAGAATTATTTTCCAACCACGAAGCCTACGTAGCAATGACAGGTTTTTGCCACTGCAAATGGATAAATAAATAGGTAAGATTATAGGTATTATATATTATTCTGCTTCTGTAGATAGTATAGTACTTACACATGCATATACATCTCTTACATCATATGAGCAGCTGTATTTAATTTATCCTCTTTAAAGAAGATGGGACCTTTTGGCAGAGGGCGCTTTTTCCATTCAAATTACATATTTCTGTTTATTCCAACACAGCCCCAGAAATTTTCAGAATGAATGTATAAAGCTCTGGAATTTCATGGTACTGGCTGGAAAAGCAAAACAGTGACCTTCAAGTCTCTTTATCTACCTTCTAGGTTTTCAGCTTTTAGGGTTCATTTTTACAAGCTTTGCTCTAGTCATTAGGGCTGAAAAGTCACCTAGAGAACGCTCCCTTGCAGCAGCACAGCTCCAATAATTGTGACTTACAGATATACACCACAAGAAACATGGTCCAGGAACAGGAATGGAGAAATCCTTTCCTTTCCTCTACTGAACACTTGTTTTACTCACGTAATTATTACCTTTAATACTGCCTATAATATAGGTAATTCAGAATTAAATGCATGCAAGGTTAGAAGGAGGATTGCCTTGAGCTTTGTTCCTGAAAGCTTTGTACCTTTGAAAACTGTGATCAACTGAGTTCACAAGCAAGCAAGGAAGAAAGTCCTAGCAGATGACATCTCAATGCTACTGAAATATCATCCTATCCATGTAGCAATTGTCTTCCTTCTGCACCTCCACCTTGACAAACACAGTGCAGCTGTGCAATCAATAGGCACTAGCTCACATTTAATACCACTGTGGTCTTGACAACAAAGAGCACAATCAAAACAATCAATTTTTATACCTGTTGTTCCACTGTGCCTCGTTTCATGTTAGTCTTAAAGTCTCCTTC
Source organism: Neopelma chrysocephalum (assembly GCF_003984885.1). Lineage (NCBI taxonomy): Eukaryota > Metazoa > Chordata > Aves > Passeriformes > Pipridae > Neopelma > Neopelma chrysocephalum. The sequence continues at coordinate 3,522,744 of NW_020897721.1, forward strand.
AAAAACCCTAACAGCCACACAGTGAGCCATGTCCCGACCTCCACAGCACTTTTCCTGTCCTCTGGAGAAATGCCAGGGCAGCACCCTCCCAACTCTTCACCCTTTTCTGCCTCTCCAAACCATGGCTGGGAACAGCACCTACAATCCCCCAAACCAGATACGAAGAGCAGGGCCAAGGCGAAAGCACCAGAGCTGGATGTTACACAACCACGAGCAGCGTAATCACATCCTTCGCTTCTCCCAAATCACCAGTGAGTTGGTGTCTGAAAAGGTTATATCCCAGAAGGAAAATGCCTGGAGATGGAAGGAAGGAGAGAGCAGACTGCAGACAACTGATGGCCTATTTCAGGGCACCTATTTGAGGATGCTCACTGTCAGGAGAACACTGCAGGTCTCCAGGGGATCAAGCAGACAATGGAAATGCCTGCCAGGGATGGGGACACACTCACAGGGTGGAGACTCAGCTGTGTCTTAAGATGGTTCAACACTAATGTGTGCAGTGGGACAAACAGAGAGTTTACATCTTGAAATAACAGGGTAGTTTCAAACATATTGAAGAAGCACTACAAAAACAATGATTCGATAATTGCGCAAAATATAAGAGAAAAGTCCAACAGCATTTCACAAGCATCCTACAAAGGTTAAACTCTACTCAGAGTCAGTTTTATAGTACAGATTAAATGTTTTAGTTAGTAAATTATGAGGGAAGTGGTGTGATTTGCCTGGTGATTTGATGCACACCACAGTGGAGTTTGGTATTATATGTCCATGTATCCTGAAAAAATAAATCACATTTTAAGAGGGGAGATAACTAATAAAAGAGTGCTGAGCTGTGACTACTTGGGCTGAAACGCTATTTACGGGGTGCAGCTGTAATCCTTTCAATAAGCTGGTTTATCCTAAAGGACATTTTTCATTTAAGACCACCCTTCTGATGAGAACAACATATGAACATGCAAGATTCTAAACTGCCCCTTCCGACAGCACATCTGCCTCCCCGAGCACTTGTGCTGCCAGTAGCTATATTTATATTACCATTATTACTTCAGCCAGCCCCCATGCCACCTGCTCTCTAGGTCAACAATACAACCCTTAAAATAGAGGCTTACATTTATATTTGATTTATATGAAGTGCTAAATAGCATAAGAACATTTTAAAAGATTGGTGCACATTATTCACACAGAACTTTCAGAAGGGGAAATAAAGAACTACTTCCACAGATCCTAAAAAATAAAGAGTGTATTAAATCTTGCAGTACCCAAATGACAAGAACAGACTGTTCTGAAAGTCAATTTTTTTGTATCAGTTCCATATTTCAAGGCATAATTATTAAACATGCAACTTGATCTCTGCATGACAAAAGGAGCGGCAAATTTTCAGACAAGTAGTTAAAAATGGATCTTGGGAAAGAAATTCAGTATTGTGGAATTCATAAAAAGCAGATTCAAGTACCTGCCTTCAAAAGAGTTCCTTATATTTGTTTCCTTTTATCTTATCACCTCGGATCATGAGGATATGAAGTCAGTTGGACACCATATCATGCTACAGTTCAGGTTTGACAATAGGACTGAATCCTCATTTTTGAGGCAGCAAGGGAGCTAGAAGGGAAAATATACTGGCCATTTCAAACATCACTTTTTCTGTTTATATAATACATTGTTTAGTGCATAGATACTGAAAAATTTATTCAATTGTCAGCTTTCAGATACAGAAACTGCATCTGAAAACAGGAGTGTTTCAGGCAGCAGCAAAACGAGTGCTGGCTTTTCGCACAGGTGTATGCACACGGAAATAAAGTCTGGAAATCTATTTGTTCCTTGACCTAAAATACAACCCATACAGTTTAAACAGATAGGTTATGTTATAAAAGTGTGAAAAAACCAGGAGCCCATCACTCAAATTTGTCACTTTCTCTCAGTCTTGTAATTTGTCCTTGAATATGTAGCTGCGCATATGGCACAGACCCACAGGCAAAGTTGGATGCTGGAGCCTGCACTGATGGCAGCTTAAATGGAGCCCTTGCAAATTAAAGTGAGAACCATCACTACACAGGATGTTCCATATTTTTGCCAGAGCAGACAGCACGATTCCTGAGATTGCCTTTGACCTTGGTTTCTTGCAAGGTAGCTCACTATCATCACTTGGGACAATAGACAAATATTTTTACAGCTATAAGAGCAAATACATTTCAGTTAATAAGTTAATATTTCACAGATGATGAAATTCCACTGACAGTCAGTGACCTGGTACCATGCACTCATGTTTTAATTTTTTTTCCTTTGCTGACTATGTTTGCTTTAGGGTATACTACCAACCAGCAGGGGATTAATTAAATCTCCTTCTATACATAACCATTTGCATTACAGAAATGATATAATGAGGGTTGGAATCTCCAGTTCTGGTGGAAAGTACAACTGGCCGTGCAAGGGCAAACTGTAATCCATCCATCAGATTAACAGAAAGGAATTTTTCATGGTGATTTAAAAAAAAAAAAAAAAAAGAAACCCACCCCACAATAAGCTTCTCTTTCTCCTATCAGAATCTGTCAGGAAAAATAATTTCCTTCTTTTCACCATATCATTGTAAATGGTTATTAAAAACAGCACTTCTCAATTTCTCTTTCTAGAAATGATTACATCTGAACTTGTTTTCCAAACTCATCAGCAAAGAATTTTAAACAGCAACACTAAAACCATATCTACATTGAAGGTCAGATTAACCTATGGAATATGCTGCAGATATTTTCTACAATTTACTGACTTTTTAGAAACTAAATTCGGGATCATACTGTTAGATCATCTGCTTAGCTACAGAGATACTTAAAATACAGAAAATGAATACTCAAGCTCTTGCCAATACTATTCAAAATATTCAGAGGACACGGAGTTTAATTCCCAGACCTTTCTCCGCACTCCACTGAATTTATGTCTGCCATCACACAAATTCATGGATTGCCATGGATGGCTTAGCCCCAGTGCATCTTCCCATATTCCCAGTACCAGCCAAACTGCCTGGAACCACCCTTTCCTAAGAAATCTCACCTCCTCGGTGACAAAGTGCCACAGCTCTCAGGACAACATGAGTGGCACAGAATAGCCAACAGTGTACCTGTTCACCCAGTGCTACCCTAAACATACTACAAGTTCAAAGTAAGTTAAATTTACTGTTTGGAGTAGTTCTCTACCCCAGCAGAAGTTGCACGTCAGTAAAAATGCCATTTGCAAAGTACATTAACATATAAAACCAAATGGGGAAAAAACCTCTCAGCTGTTTAACTTACAGGCAACCCTATTTCTGTAAATATTCAGTATAGATCAGTCTTCCAACCCACAGGTCACAAATCAGCCAGATGCATTTCATGTTTTTAGATCTTCCAGCCTTTCTCTCCTCTTCAGCTTAGAAATCCCTTCCTAGTCAGCAAAATAAAAAGCCTTTGGATTTATTTCAAATTAGAGTTACTGCAAAAAGAAATAAAGCTAAAAGCCCTTTAAACTTTAAGCAAAATTCTCAAACGCAGCAAGTTATTTTCCCTCCCCCACCAGCCCTTTCTGCCTGGGCAACAGAAAGTTATTCCTTTGTAAGCAAAGCTAAGGATCCAGGTCACATCTGTGCATTAACCTGTCAAGAATTAATGCATCCAGAAGCTGCCCACTAACCTTTCATATCACTTAACCTCAGGGCTTTCCATAAGATTTAAGCTTGTGGTTACTTGACCTAAAATAATTCCAGAATACATCTCAAAACAGGCAAGAATTCACACTTCCCTCAGAATATTTTCAGTACCCACTCCCATTTACATATATATATATTTATATATATATATTTTTTAGTCAGCTGAAGTGTCTATTCCATATTTTGTACATTACATCATGTTTTCAAGCCCAAAATACAACATTACCCAACACACCATGGGCCAGACGGGACCTGCTCATGGTAACAAACACGACTGAAACCACACACCATGGCTTGGACAGGCAGAGGACAACAGAAACAGCGGATGCAAACCACATTCCCAAGGGCTGAATGGGGAGTTGCCCAGCCCTTGGAAAAGCCACCTGCCACAGCTGAGCTACAGCTTCCACAGGACTGGACACCCACAGCCCAGGGCAGGGTGGCACCCACACATCCCTCAACAGCCACAGCAATGAATGACTCAAAGTTTTCCAACTCTCATTTCGTCCACAGGACTCATTCCTATCTCTGTCACTGGGGATCAGAGCACAGGTCACTCTAATTTCATGCCATCAGTCAAGCAGCATCTCTTTCTTTCCATAGTAAAGACAATGGCTTGTTTCATATTTGATCCCAAGCTTTTCAGCTGAGGTTAAACAGGGAGTGGTTTCTGAAAATTCGAGACAAGCTCTGAGATCCCTGGTCAGGTCGAGAATTGGGGTGCAGTAACTCAGCTGTTCAATCCTTAGACATCAGCAAACTAATTTACTATCAACTGGATTGTTTTCCTCAAGGCTAAAAAAAACCCCCAACCATAGCAGCAGCCCTCTTCAAATACATTTGCCAGAGTTACTTTTAAATGATAAAGAGCACATAAAAGAATGTTTTTAAGATGTAATTTCATTTCCAGGAAAAGGTAACTTTAAATATTACGGTTTGAATTTTGCAACCCAGAGTCCTAGAGGAGGAGTGGAAGCACAGAAAAAACAGCACAGAAGAAAAAAGGTGAATTTGCTCTCCTAACAGGTAATCCATAAATTGCAACAGCAGTAGCTGCAGAAGACCATTATGATAACTTATTCCCCAAAATAAACAATAACAGCTACCCAAAATGTGTGTGTGGATCAACAAAATAAAAAGCAAGATGTGTGTTAGTCCTCTGTAAATAAAAGGCAGGTTATACTTTCAAACCTGAGAAATAACACCCATAATAAATGCTGCAAATCTTCCTTATGTGTATTATATTTTTGCACAAATTAGCCTAAGGGAGAAGGAATATTGAGAGGAATAAAGCCCACAGCTTAGACAGCTCATTAATCTTTCTCATTACTTAATTCTAGTTTTACAAGGCCACGAAGCAGATTCCTGATGTGTGAAAGAGTCAGCCCAGCCTTGAACCGTCCTCCAAAATAATGGGAGCAACTGTTCAAAGTTCTCTTTCATTTTGCCAGACGGCGCCAGTTTCAGAAATTTAAGTCAAAAGGTCACGTTCTACAAAATTTTGGAAAATGCAGAAAAGAGTGTCATCTTGGAGCCACACAGGACTGCAGCTGTAATGCTATTGTTAGAAACCGCTCTTAAAATTACTCTGTCTTGACTCGCACCAAAAATTCCTTCAAGACTGGGCATGCAAGGATCACAAGGAAACAGTCACAGCTGCTAAAAATGCCAAGAGTATTACAAATTAATAAATCCAGTTTTATTCTCTGCCTTGTTGGTTCATACTAATATTAATCTATGATTAAGTCAGTTGACATTTCTACCGTGCATACGTCGACTCCTTAAAAGGTTGTTTCTGGAGGAATTAACAGCTGTCATCAAGGCTACCTGACCACGAAATTTATCCATAAAACTCTTTAAACATCCCTTAAAACAGAATAATCAAGCCAAACATAATTTTGGTGAGTTTTGAGGACCCTTCTGCTTTATCCTAAGTAAAAGTTATATGAAACTATGTGCATCTCACAAAAACTCCTGGACAGGCTCATCAGCTCATATCCATTCAGTGCATTGTTAATACAGACTGTGAACAAAGATCAGAGATTACAAAAAAAATTATATTGAAATACACTGGACATTCTTCAACACTAGTTGAAGCAAGAAAAGGTACATGGTCAATTCCATATTAACATCAGTAGCAGGTCCCTTAAAACAGTCCAAAGGGTTCTGTCTGTTCTGTCAGGCTGGTTTCTCACTGACTCCCCAGCTGCTTGAAAGCAAACAGGCAGAAATTAAATTTGGTTGTTGTTTTTGAGAGGCATTCCCTGTGTCTCCAACTGCTTTGTCAACGTCAGGCTAACGTTTGTGACACATCGACAGAATTTTATTTTTGCAATTGTTTATTTCTCAACTAATTTAGGAAAAAAAAAATCTGAGTCAGACCAGTCTCGTTGGACAGCTGGACACCTTGGCCAGCCCTGAAATAAGAACAAGTAATAGTAAAGCTCTGGGAGAAAGTTCTGGGGAACAAAGAATTTTTTGTTCCTCAAAAACCCTCAACCATGAAGGTGTCTCCCATCCTGTTCTAAAGATGCAGCAAGTCCACTCCACATAGATCATGTGAAAACACTCTCAGAAATTGAAAGCATAGGCAATCAATTTTAAAGATATTTAGTAATTAGTCCTAAAAGGAATTCCAAGCATACAGAGCTCCCTTGCCTTCATCTAGTTTATGACTGATAGCATCTGTAACCTCACGAGGCATCCATTAAGTTCAGCAGTTAATTACATCTGCTCTGACTGGACATTATTTACAGAACAAGCAGATGTAATTTTTCATTGCTTAGCTGAGCTGCATGAGGCACTTGAGCTTACCCCTCTCAAAACTCTGCTTCTCACAAAACCAGGGAAGGAGGTTCATGGTTTCTTGCAAAGGAATAGTTACAGGCCATCATCCACTTGGTGAAGAACTCCACATGCTGAGCATCACATGAAAATTTGGAATAAGAGATGTCAGCCAGACAACAGAATTTTAACTTCTCTTTCTGCCCTTAAAAGTGAATCGTCTCTGAAATTGTTTGTGTCTGCTGGGCTCCAAACTGGAACACAAACCTTTGACAGAAATGATGAAAGAAAGGGCTCAGTTGTTTCACTCCCAGACAATAAATGTTTCTTTACAGAAAAAGCAAACAGCCACAGAAGTTTTATGTTTGTGTTATATGTACAGGAAGAAACATTCATCCCCTAGAAATACAAGGTGATAACACATTTAGTGTGACTCATTTCAGAGTTATAACACAAACCTTTTTTGCTACAACTTTTTTATCATTAGTTCTGAAAATCAACATTTTCAGTGGAAAAAATACCAAATATTAAATTGGAACATGCTTTCCTATATCTCTTTCACACATACTTTCAAACAGGTATTTGATCTGCTTAGGCATATTTAAATTAACCATAAAGACAAACATACAAATAAAGGCAATTCAATGGTCCTGTCTGTTTTGGTGAGATAGAACTGCAATAACCACCCACCTTACCCTGATTTTAAAATTATAATCTTACACTATCTTAACTTCAAGGGTACAACAATGCCTGTCATGTTCACATGTGACAATGCTCTATAGTGGAATATAAAGTGGGAAACCACAAAGTGGTGCTGGGCCAAATCCATGATTTATTTACAGGTTAAACTGAGTGTGGGGAAAGTTTTATACTGGTGTATGCAAGATAATCTTCATACTTGAAGGAGGCAGAACATATCTCACAAAAGCAGCTTTCAAAACGAGAGGAGAGCTGGGAACCATAGGAACTGACCTACCACATCCCTGGTCATATTTTTAAGTAACCACATCCAGTCCTGTCCCACATGTATACCATAAATTCTGCAAATGTGAAGTGAACTAAAGTTTTTAGATCACTAAGATTTCTCCTGTGAAAAAACACAGGATACATCTAAGCATCTTTCACAGATTTATTTCTGAACAGCCTTACATTTAATACAGTTGGGTAATTCAGGCTTACTCGGTGCCAAGAGATCTGTTTCAGAGTCAACGAAAATTCATCCCCAATTAAAGTACTGGTAAAATACAGGCATGCACTCCCAAAGCACAGATTTGAGAAACTGCAGACTGTGCATAATGACTTTTAGTTCTGATGGGCGATTAGTGCTCTGTAATGGACTGACAGAAACAGCTGATTCTATTACAAGGACATGTTCTGGCTAGGATTCTCTTTCTGTTGCATTTAAATTATAAATAGGGACTCTCTTGAAAATACATAAAGACAAAAGATATTAATCAATCTCTAAAACTTGTCTTCTGTCCTTTACCATACTTCAAATCAGAACAAACACTGATTTCATCACCAAGAAAAGCCTTCCAGCTACTCAGGACTGTCTGTACCACCATTACTCTTCTGTACAGTCTTCATCCTCTACTCATTTTGGAAGAAACTGCAAGGTTTTTTCATTCAGCTGTTGACTTCAAAGTCAGGCTTTAAGGTATATTCCTGTTTGTGTTTATGGGTCCAGAAGAAATTTCCAAAGTCTTTGCAGGACTTGCAAATTCATCACAAGTTGTTACTAAAAAGTGCTCTTCCTCAAAGAGGACTTGGGAAGGGGCTTTTCCTGAACCTCAGAGATCTCACAACAGCCACTCTAATCAAGGTCCTTGCTCACGCTTTCAGGTTGAATTCAATGCATGGTTAAAGCATTGAGCTCACAATAGCTTCTGGGGAGTCAAAAAGTCTTTAATATGTTATTTTTAACTCAACCTTTTTATTGTACTATAGGAGAATTATAACACCAGAACCAAAGTCTGTGCTCCTCTGATACACATTTCATAAAACCTACCAAAAAAACCTTACTCATACTGGAAAGAAAAAGCAGCATGTAAACTGCTAACCACCTAACAGGCAAGGTCTCAGTACATCAAAACAGTTAAGTACAAAAGTGCTGCAAGCACCTAAAACCCAGCTGTATACCTCTGCACAAGCCTTCTCATTGTTGTTTTTCAAGTTTCATTGCGATTTTCTTCTGCCTATCCCACCCTGCTAACAATCAGCCCCAATTAAACAGCTTTTCTCAGAGCAGAAGTTACAATTTTGATGTGCTGACATGTATGTTAGAGGACTTTCTATACAAAGTATGTTTGCTGTGGATGATCAAATGCTTAAGTTTTATGATAGTAACTAATGAAAAAAAAACCCTAAAGACTTTTCACCAAACTTTTTACATTTTTGTTTGAGAGGGACCAAACTACAAAGAAGTAACTAAAAAGATGAAAGTTTAGTGACCACCTGTGAAGAAATAATCTAAATAGCTTGCAAAGAATGACTCGAGATTTAACTTGCCAATAGCAACCATCTACTTCTGCTCTTTGGTATGATAAGTTGTCTTCTCCACCAAGAAAAATCTCAGTTTATTTCCTTTAAACTCATTAATCCCTATTTCCACAATGTCTTCTCTCAGCCAGTGATAACCCACAAGCTGTACTGGTGCTCACCAAATTCTCACAAGAGAAGTGCAACTTCAGCAGCCAGAACGAAGGGTTAGTAAAAGAATTAAAGGGATTCTGTAAAATCATTCACTGCACACAGAAAAAGCAAATTAAATAAAAAGTGAATTAATTCCATTCATTCTCCTCTAAAGTTAAATTCTGCAGTAACTGATATTTTTCAATTCAATAAAAACAGTTTGGAAACTGCTAAAATAGTTCCAAACTGGTCTGACTGCAACAGGTTCAAAGCTCTTTTAACATGCTTCCCTTTTTCACTTTTCACAATGTAAAAGCACAGCAAAGAAAAGGCAAGAGGTGATGATTTCCACTTAAATCCTATTCTTGGGGCTAAAACATTGCTCCAAATTCACCACTGCATTTTAAGCATTTCAGTTTATAAGAAGATAAACCTTCTGACAGAAACCTTTGGGATTTAAGGGTTTATTTTTAATATGGACTTTGTACTTGTTGAATTCAGAATTACAGTACAGGAAAGCAAACCCACCATGTAGTCAGGAAATTAGAGATGACTGGCTATAGGGGAATTTATGTAACATATATCTATCCAAAGCAATCCCAATGCAGCTTCTGGGGTTATTCCAGATTTACATATAGGCTAAGTGGTGACAATTTAGACCTAACATCTTAAATGATCTTTTCTCACCTATATGATTAAGAAAAAAGTATGTCACAGCTAGCACTGCATTTTCACTGTTATTAATTCCACAGTAGCTTCTTAAATAATGAATGATTCTTTTTCTGCCCATCACTTATTTTTATAGAAGTATTAATCTTTGAAACGAATTTAAAAATCAGTTTGGTATTTATTTAAGAAAAATACTAAGATGGCTCACACAGAGACAAGAATTACCAGAGACCTGGCAGTTTTTCAGCTGTCATGAGTCCACTGTCTTACCAGGTGAGCCCCTGGGAAAGTGCATTGCTTTGTTAACATGGTGTTGGAATATTTTCAGCTGCAGGTAAAGCAACTGAAATCATACTCCCTCCCCTGCCTGAAACTGTAAGGAACTGCCCAGCATTTATGTCTAGTGACCTTAAATTGCAATGTATAACCTGCTTAAAAAAATAAAATCAATAGACATTATGCCTACTTATTTAAAAAAATCAATAGACACTATGGATGAATAAAATATTCTTTTCATTTTCCCAGTTATTCTAATTGAATATTTATAAGCCTCTCTGGCCAAGTTTAACATAAAATGCAGATGGACACAAAGCATTTAAATGTGTCCTGGTTCTAAGAAGCAGAATCTGTACTGTAAAACAAACTTGAAAGAATTATTTGTAAATTAACTATACTGAGGAGGGCTAAACCTTATTTTCAGTCTTAATACTTCAAGTTTTGCTAATTTCAGTACATTTAAATAGCATTTCACTGCCTGTTCAGTCCTAGAAACTGATAAAGCGAATGACTGACAAAAAAAAAAAATAGTATTTTCAAAACAATATTGGAACCTCACTGTACAAATTTCCATTAATTTCAATGGGAAAAGTGTGAAATTAAGTTCATTGTACTGTCTGAAAATCTCCATCTATGGTTTCCTTCATGCCTAATAGGCTTTTGCTTCATAGATTCAGGTATGCCTATCAAAGCAAATAAGTCTCTGGAGCCTGAGAAATGCAAGGAGCAAAAAGGGTTCAAAAAGCCAACAGGCAAATAAACAACATAATAGCAAGAAGTGGGAAAGGGAAATGAACCTGCCTACAATGCCAGGGAGCTGCCATGTGCAATACTGAGGATAGAGCAAAGCAGAAATTACAAGTGCTTCCACATTAATTCTAGAAGCCTGAAAAATAAAACAAAAGTATGTTTGTCACCAACTAACCACCCTCTGTGACAGGCATCCCACACAGGATATTTACAGGATAGCACTGTGAGTATCTGCTTTTCAGGACTGATAGATTACGATGTAGAGGCAGGGAAGAGGCTATGTGCATTACATTTACCAGGATAAAAAAATAGTGCAGAAGAAAAGCATCACAGAATCTCTTTGGGCAGGAATTCCAGCCTGCAACAACAAAACATACAGTTCCAGGACTGTGCTACCAACTCTCAGTTCAAGACAGTGACATCAGGAGCCATTAAATAAGGCTGGGGAAGCTGCAAAGTTAGGACAAGTCATGAGAATGGAAGATTTCAGTCTGGGCCAGTGTTCATTAGGATAAGCCATAGAGGGAATATTTTGCACATAACAAAATAATTGCTTCCTGAAAGGCCAGGCTGAAGCCCAAGAGATGCTATTTTGGATTTGTCTCCAGCCTTCTACATCCCTTCTGATTTTTAGTGCCCACAGCATGATTCTGTCTTGACTGAGGTGCAGCATTCCTTCCGGGAAGAAGCCTTCAGTCCCAAAAGGTTCATCAGCTCCCATCACACCTAATCCCTTCTTTTTACACCATTATATCATCCCTTACATCATCCACACATGTGGGCTGCTAATCTCTTGTCTACAGGATTCCCACACACAGAGCTGGCAGGTGTTACAGAGAATGTTATCACAGAAATCTTGTATTTCAATGTCCCACTTCGCAACCTGAAGTTACCCTCAAAGCACCCTTGAACATCCCACACAGAAATCCATTTAACTGCATTTACTGACAGAGTCACCCTCTATCACAATCAGCTTCTTCTTGTCCTTAGGGATCACCTCTGCTTGCAGGAGCCTCCTCAGCACAGAAGGATAAAGTGACTTCAGCTGGAAGGTGGATATTGTCCGAAGGCTGGGTCCGTTCTCAGCAGCAGTGCAGAGGCTGCCACAGTTCAGACAGGAGTGACCTGCTGTGTCTCTGTAGGTCTCATCTCTGAGCCTCTCTACTAAGTTGGTCCAGTTCAGTTGCATTCAGTTTAAAAGAGCAAACCTGTTCTTTTACTGCTGAGAGCTCCTTGAACCACACACACACATACATAGAAGACCTGCTGTCTGACTACATCATCGTGTATTTTCAATTCCCTGCAATAACTTGAGAACCCTTCAGTGAGAGACCAGATTTTTACCTGTACCCTATGTTCAAAAATGAGTTAGGTATTGGGAGCTAATATTAACTAAGCTTCTCCTTTAAGTGATTAAGATTGCTCTCTTCCCACCCTATTCTACTTTTATTAAGCAAATTTGAAATAGGTGGGATCTATCCAAGTCTGGTTTGTTGAATTTCTGAGCTGTTTTTAAATGCTGACTCGAGGCATTCTCTCTCTCCACTGATGACAGCCAACCTTTTTGCTTGTTCCCTGTTCTCTGTACAAATTAGAAAATGCTGTTACTTCCACTCCCGCATCTCTGAGCAGGTTAGGCACCTCAGATGCTCAGGCAGAACACTGGCTAATGTTTTAGGTGTGTCAAACATCTTACATACAGAAGGAGAAAAAAAAAACCCAAAACCAACAACAACACCAAAAAAAAAAAGTGCAGAAGGATCAGAATTAAATTGCTTTATTACAGCAAAATGTTAGATGAGAGATCCATAAGAGTCTCCTTGAGTCTTCCATTCATTTCAGCATACACTGCAATAGTAGACACTGAACAAGACCAAACATGCAGATTTCCTATAAATCCCTGGCAGTGTGAGGAATTTATCCCTGGTCAACACAATGCCAGAATCAATATATACACAACTAACTACCCATACACCCACACACAGCCAAACCAGCACCAATTTGACAAAGGACAGAGGAGAAACTGTGAAGACAATCGACAGCTGTAATAGGGGGGGAAAAAAAGGCAAACAAGCTGTTAGGCAGCACCAAGAACGGGATGGAACATATTATGGAAATTATTATAATGCCATTAGCTCAATCAGAAACACATCAGCAGCTATGATGCCATGTCTGGTTCTGGGCATGTCATTCACAAAGAAATCCCAGGCTCCTGGTTGAGACAGCTCACTACTATTCTTGAAATTCATTTTGCTGTGTAATATATACTCAAGCCTGAAACTAGAAAAAAGACTCCAAGCACAAAGGAATGAGTTTTCAGAAGAGAGAAAATAACTTGTCTTTCTAGCCAAAATAAGAGAGGTAGCTTCAAATGTTTGCAGTGTGACAGCACGAAAGGAGCATCTCCAGTTCATCTAAAATGAATATTCAAATCGCTGGCAGCCATCATTCCAACAAAAGAAGTCTCTGGCTGCAGCAAGGACAGTCTCTTGGATTCATTGAGTAAAATCAAGTGAGAATTCCCATGGGAGGAAAGCTACTCAGAACAAAGGACAATGCTGGCACAAGAAATGATGCGTACAAATAGGTGTAAGTGGAAAGTAAATGGAAATGAAAGTTTCTAATTTTCAGAAGACCACACTTCTAAAACAGTAGCAATGAAGTGCCTACATTCTCTGACGTCCTCAAGAGATACAACTGGACAGTGTATATACATTATTTCATACGTATGGATATAGACACACAATTTCTATGAACATGCAGACACAAAGAAATTCTGTTTTCCTGGAGTAAATGGAAAGCTCACACATTTTCACTTGTACATATACAAACTTCAAAGACACCACATGAGCACATTTTGTTCCAATGGACTGATGCAGGACGGATTGCAGTATTATTTCTAACACCTCCTTTTACAACCGACTTCTTTCTTTGGAAAACAAAAAGGCTTGAAAGCCACAGGTGTCTGGAATGCATTTTCTAGATATGCAATTTATGGAGGCATTCAAGAACAGCCTATGATATATATAGCAGGCCAACTGTGAAAGCTTAGCACAAGAGGAATTTTCCTAATCTTCTTAAGGACAGGATTTTTTTAGTGGCAACATGGCTGCTGCTATATGTCTGTGTTTCCCTGTCCTAAGCCTGTTTGTTTTGTGTTTTCTGTTTAGTTTGGTTCTCTGGGGGGGCTTAGTAGTTTTTTGCTTTTTTGTCTTCATGGTAGGATCACTTTATTATCTGATTTTACGGCTGCCATTGCCATTTTCTGTGGGAGCACTTTTTTGTTTGTTTTATGGCCCATCTTCAGTGAATCCTCTCTAGTTACACTCAACCTTTTTGGCTTTTTACTCCACTTTGTTGGTCTGCTGCACTACAAGTTATTTTTGAGGGATTAGCTGCAAGACTATCAGCCCCAATTTCCAGCAAATGATGACTACAGAAGGACCTGTCTGCTGTGGATACACAGAAGTCTCAGCTGAAATACTTCTTAAGCCACAAATGTGTCGTTTTGGATGGATGGAGCTAAATCACCACATCTTTTCACAAGAGGATGCACTCCAGGAGTAGGACTAAGACTGCTGAAGACGACGCTGTGGATCAGAATTTTTCCCAGGAGAAGGGAGAGCTACCAAGAATCCACAGGTTTTCTCATTTGACTGCCATTCCACCAGCAACTATCAGGAGCTGTTATTTCAGGTTTTGCATCTCTAAACTATAAGGCTTTCCCCATAGAAAAAGGAATTAGCACCTTTAAAGTAATTATTTTCATTGGTTAACATAATTTTGACTTGGTTATTAAATTTCACATTACACATACTTATGATATGGACTTTGGAAATACACATATTGATCTCCACCATTAATACCGGAATAGGAGAGTGACAGATCTCTCCTGATCACCTTCTAGAGATGAAGATGCAAGCTGCATGAACTGAGAAAGGATTATTTCAGATCTTCTAACACTGATTGCTGGCAGTGTTGTTAATGCATCAGCATCCTGTATTACCTGTAGAAATTAAAATTCTATGTCCTTTGGAGAAAGTTCTACTTTGTCCACCACCAGGGGACAAAGGGAGCCTATCTCCTCACTCTTTTAGCATTAGCTTGTTATTATGTCTTGTGCATCAGAAGGCAACCTCCCACGTCCAAAAATTAATTTCTTGTAAAATTATGACACTAATTGGCAGGTTTTTCCCACTTTTGTCATCTGCAATATTTTTCTCTGTTGAAAGTTCAAATTGTTTTTAGCAAGTGTTCTTATTTAATATCTTGCTGTTAGTGGAGTTTTAATCTCTTTCCTGCAACCAGGAGTTACAGTGGTAATCCCAGTGGTATCTCATCTCACTGGCTGCCCTTACATATTGCTGTTAAGATTTTCCTATTGTTTTGTGACTGTCCTTAAGGAACAGCATAAATGGTCTCATTTCTCAGTTAATTCTCAAACTCCCTGCAAAGCAGGCCGTGGTCAAACTATGGGAGGTGATCAGGTAAGGATGGGACACAAAGCTGCCACATGTCACCCCCAGGTGCAGTAGGTGGCACGTGCACAGCTGCAAGTCCATTTTAAAGCCTTCCTTACATTACCTTCATTATCTTTCTTAACGCTCTCCTGCCCAGGTGAATTCATCTGATGTTGAAAGCTGACTTATGTTTCTATTTGTTCTGAGGCTGGAACTCCATCGAATTGGCAGCTCTGTGTTTAATGGCCCAGATCAAAACAGTACAGTTGAAATTTTACCTG
This sequence comes from Neopelma chrysocephalum, assembly GCF_003984885.1. Taxonomy (NCBI): domain Eukaryota; kingdom Metazoa; phylum Chordata; class Aves; order Passeriformes; family Pipridae; genus Neopelma; species Neopelma chrysocephalum. The sequence goes on from NW_020897721.1 coordinate 3,538,268, forward strand.
GATCAAAAATAGGAGACCTTATTCACATTAGTCACGTTAGCACTTTTCTTCTAAAGATAGTACAAATGTTTGTACTTTTCTTGTTGAGCTAATGCTGTACATTGTCCTCTTATGACAGTTCTACTTTGTATGTAGTCATTCCTGTGGCATTGGGTGTATTGTAGGATAAATGTTCTATTTCTTCTTTGATACTCGTATTTTTAGCTTAAAATTTTCATGAGCTGATCTCCATGTTATGATTTTATATTTCTGCAAGACGATTCATATAGCTATTACACGAGTTCTTTAAGGAATTATGATTCACATTCTGATATCTCTTACACTATTTAACATGTGTCAAAATAAATAGTAGAGAAATCCCTTTTAATGCAAAAGAATATCTGCATGGATATTGCACAAATCTTTATCAACTGAAACACTATTTGAAGATTTCCATTCCAAAGCAATTACCACTCCTGCAGAAGAAAGCAGCTGATGAAACAGGGGGCAGAAAAGATCAGTACTTAATCCATTATCACATCCCAGTAATGCTAATCTAGGTGTAAGATTAATTTGGACTTCAAACATATTAAAGCAGCAAAATAAGATTTGCTTCCAGAGATGTTCAAAAGACACTATATCCATATGATCAGATTCAACATTTACTGCAACCTTTCGTCCATAATATGAATTTGAAACCAATTCAGACATTTACTAAAAGATAATAGAAATAGATGGTATATGGAAGCACAGAATCCAAATATGGATTTTAATACAGGAAAAAAAACTTAACCATTAAGTAGATCATCTTCTCTGACAGGGCAATTAAAACACAAGGAACATATGTCCAAGGCAATCCCTTCAGAATTTCTCTCATGTAAAATTACTAAATTATTTGGATGTAGCATTTTGTTGGTTTCCACCTCTGAGTTTTCTACTCTTATTAATTCTATGTTTTTCCCTAAGAACTTGACAGTTACTTGAAAAAATCAATTCTAAAAACATTTGGTTTAGCCTACCTGACCTTAGCAGTTGGTGTATTATTTCTAAAGTAATTTTTTTCAAACACAACAATTTTATAACCTACCAGCTTATTTCACAGTAGCAATGGTGAATAACCTCTAAGTATTGTACTACTGTTAAAGTTAAGTTTCTACTTTTTCATTTTAGTTTCCCTGACTTTGATTTCTGCTCAGTTTATAAAGGCAAACACTGCTTAGCAGACTGACAGTTATCTCCTTTTACCTGGGATTTCAAACTGCTCAGTTTACCTACCATTGGCACATTTCAGTGACACAATTAACGCTGTTGGTACAGATTCAGATGTGAAGGCACTGAAAGACTCTGGTCTGCCTTGTCCTTCTGGGTTCTTACAGTTTCTACAGCCTGCCCCCGTGGCATTTGGAATTCACCTTCCTGCCTCCTTCATTTTCTGTCACTTAACAGAGCCCTCATCCAGTCACTACCAAAATGGAGGTTGGAACAAATACTTGTTTTTTGCTAACAGGTCCTGTGCTGGGGATCCCTGAGCTGGAGGCAGCACTGCACGTGGAGTCTCACCACAGCAGAGCAAAGGAGCAGAATCCCTTCCCTCGACCTGCTGCCCACACTGCTTTGGATGCAGCCCAGGACACAGTTGGCTTTCTGGGCTGCCAGCACACATTGCTGGGTCATGCCCAGCCTCTCACCCACCCCAAGCCCTTCTCATCAGGGCTGCTCTTGATCTGTCCATCCCCCAGCCTGTACCTGTGCTCAGGATTGCCCCAACACACATGCAGGACCTTGCACTTGGCCTTGCTGAACTTCACGAGGTTCACACAGGCCACCTGTGACACCTGTCCAGGTCCCCCTAGATGGCATCTCTTCCCCCCAGCGTGTCACTGCACCATCAGCTTTGGCATCATCACCAAACTTGCTGAGGGGGCCTCAGTCCCACTAAGTTGTTTAACAGCATCAGTCCCAACACCAACCCCTGAGGAACACCCCTCATCACTGGTCTCCACTTGGACACCACCAAGGCATTGACCACAGTTCTGAGTGCAACATCTATTTCAACATCCATTTTCCTCATATTGCCTCGTTTGTAATTAAAAAGTACTTCCTCTGAATTTGATTTAAAATTTTAACCTTTAAAAACTAATGTCATGCTCAAATGCTATGAATGTTTATCTCTACCTTATTGCTCTCTCAGATGCATTTTATGATATTTAGAGCTACTTTGACTCCCTTGGCTACATTGTCTAAGTATGAACCTTTAAGATGCCCCCCCGTTCCGACGAAACTTTACTCCATTCAAGTAATTAAACAGTTTTTTACTACAACTTAAAATATATTTACAAATATTTTTATACTTTGTCTGCGTCAGTTTTCATTTTCTGTTTCATTGTGGTTTTCTGGCTGATATGAAGCAGTTTAGAACTTCACAAATACCCAATGGAAGATTCAGAGGGGAAAAAAAAAAAGAGGACTGACTATTGAACAATAAAGTGAATGTTATTTCAAACAGATGAAAAAAGATATCTTGTCCAAATATATGTTTGCATGGTTGAAAGACTGTGAGAGAGAGCAGAAACAAGATTTTAAGAGAGGCATGTTAAGTAAAAGCCTATAGTATTGCTCAAGCTGTTTCAAAATACAGTGCTTAAACCCAATTTCTAGCCATAATATCAACTATCAATCACGATCTGTTACACTAATAAAAGAATTTTATTCTATTTTTGCTTTTTTAGAGTTTACACACATCCAAGATGGAAAGTGGCAAAGGTTTTTCTCCCCTGCCTTTGTGTAGCATTATACAGTCCCTAAACCTGCTTGTTATGCAATTAATAGGAACTTCTTTTTTGAGAGAGAGTTCTATCACAACTGACTCAGCATCCCAAACTATTTGACTGCTTGCAGCTTTCACATAATTTGGGTCACCTATCCCTCCCCATCACAATGTGCCTGTAAATTTATGCCAGTCATTGGTTCCTGAAAACAAACAGCATTTGTTCATTTATTCCTTTTTATAAAATAAACAAAAACCAAATCAACCAGTTCCATAAAAACACTCAGGAAAGACTCAAAAGCCCAGCCCACGTACAAAGGTAGCCTATTTTTATAGCTAAGTATCTTCCTGGTTTGTTGGTTGGTTGGTTTTTTTTCCATGAGAACAGGGGGGCTCTTGAAATACCAAAAGGAATTATTTTAATGCTTTCTGAAATCTGCCTTCTAGGAGTTTAGAAGCACTAATTCTTCACAAAGAATACTTGTGGAGAAATTCAGTTTGGTAACTGAGGGAAAGAAAAAAAAAAAGCAACCATTCCATTTAAAACATCAGTTCTAAAGTGGTCAGGTTTCATTTGCATGATGCACCCTGCTGCCATTAATTTAGCAGCCCTCTAATCAAGCTCACTTCCCGAAAGAAAAGTAGAGAATATTGAAAAGATGGTTGTTAAACTCCAAGGTTTTCAGAAAACAGAAGAAATTTAAGCATGAAGCCTCCTTTTGAGTCCCATTATACAACATGCCCAGTTCTGTTTGACTTCACCTGTGGAACAATGAGGATCTGCACACTGCAGCATAAAGATAAATGAGGAATAATGAGGGGAGGCAAAGCCTCTTGTGATAAGGCTTTAATTTGCCTACAATATAGGATTTCTGTACAAACAAAAATAAACTAAAAATAAGTAGTTGTTTCTTGAAATACTTACTTTCACCTGGTCATAGTGACGAGTGCACAAAGAGACCCAGAACAGCAATACTAGACAGCCTTGTTTCAAATATCAAGGTCTATGTCAAGAGTATTTAAAGCCATCCTACTTCAGGATAAACTAGGTCACCTGAGGATTAAGGAATAAATGAATGAAGGCCATACACCAATCTCTCAAACAATAAGAACCAGCTATTTCTGGTTGAAAGGTGAAGTTAGTAAAACTCTTTGTTAGCATTATATTGTCTGCCAAAACACACAAGCAAGGAACAGAAATCACTTCATCCAGTAATTCACTTAGTAAAGACCAAGAGAACTATTGCCTCTCAGAAAGAACTCACGTGCCACACAGTGACCAGAGTGACCTTCTCTGAAGTCACTGCAACTTTACCTCAAATGCTGTTTTGCTTGATATTTTTTTAAAGAGAGAAAAAAATATGTTTATCTTGTGGTACATAAATGCTATACAAAGAGATGAAGAAGGCAGAAGCAAGATCTACCCCAAACCCCTCTCATTCCACTGCCCTCAAGTCTATGCAAGTTATGCAAGGGCTCGCTTTCAATAAGTCGTTCTTTTCAAAAGTATGAGTTGAATACACAGAAAACTGGCAATTCCCAGCAACAGCACATAAGGACCTCTCACCTCCCCATTTAGACACGTAACTGGATTTTTCACCTGGCTGCAATCGCCTCCCCATCGTTATCAAAAAGCAGGAATTCTGTTAGAGCACCATTTTTAGGTAACTGGTTTGCCCAAGATTGCTGCAATCCATACAACCAAGGCAAGGTACAAGCTATTTCTCTTGATTCATGGTAAATCAATATTATGTTTCCAGCACCACACAACTAAATTACATCTATTGCATCTGCTGCTGAAAGCTGTATGTAAGGGCATGGTTTTTCTTTAGTATTTCATTTTTATCAGTCCCAATGGTACTACACTGGATTCTGTGTTATATTATGCCTTAACAAAAATGATTTTACTACATCACTCCATCATCTGTCTAAACTTAATCAAGCACAACATTGCTTTCTGAAAGTCTACAGTAGTCTCATGTCCCTGCGGGGCTTTCTTCATGGTAGCCACTTTGGAAGAAAAATATCAGCTCAGCACTGTCAAACTCTCAAAACTTACAAGCAGGCAGTCATCAGCACACAGCAAAATTGTCCCTGATTATACTGTTGTTAAAAAAAAAAAAGTTTAATACCTCCCCATTTCAATACAAAAAGTTTTGGGTGCTATTTCGTAAATAAATGTTCTGAGATGAAGGGCAACAGAACTGCCAGGTTTAAATTTGGCCCACAGTTTTAAGGTAGGGCCTACCAAAACAGTCAAAAAGCTCAAAACAGGAAGGTCCCTGACATTGTATTTGAAAAAGGAGAAGATAAAAGCTAGAAAAACAAATAGCAAATGACTGGAGACCATTAGAGAAAATAAACTGTCTGCCCACAGCCTTTGCAATCTGAAATCAATCTCAATTGTAAAATCACTCATGTCCCTGTTTAAGTCACCTCCAATCTTTCTCTTGCCCATAGCTCACCACAATCCGTTCCCCCAGCCTTTCAATTTATCCCCATTGTTTAAGGGCTTTAAGATCCTAATCGCCTCCCAGCAAGCACCCCACAATTAGCCCCCCCAGGGGATCTCTCTACCAGTCAGCACAAATTCTTCCACCTTGGCCAAATCGTTCACTACAATGATGAAAACTAAAGCTGAATGATGGATATTTTTACAGAGTGGGAGATCACCACCTACACCTATGGGGGAAAAAAAAAGCACCATAACATTGGAAACACTTTATGATAGTCTTAGGGCCACAGATTTGCTGGGAAGAGATGACCATGGGTCTGGCTTGTTCCATTTCAGACCTGCAGCCCTGAGTCATTACCAGCACCAAGGAGCCACAGCTCACGGAACCGATGGAGCAGAAAGGACCTTATTCACGGACCACACCAACCCACCCCAGTGACATCTGATATCATTTCTTTCTTTTGGCTGGCAGCACAAGTGACATTTATTAGCCTGATGTAAAACAAGTGATAAATGTCAAATCCAATTAATATTTTCATCTTCTGATGAAAGTAATTTAAAAGCAATTATATCAGGTTACAGTTGTTTAAGCTATGCCATACAATAGGCGGTAATTATATTCATCCTCATTCCAAACATGACTTTATCACAGTAATATCCAAGAGCAGCTTGAAAAGAGAAACCTTTGGCTACAAAAGCATCTGCTGTGCTTAAACAATTTGATTTAAATGGAGCATTGCTGTTAGCAAAATGAGTCATTTACAGATGTGACCAGGTAAAAACAAAGCTGAACCACTTTCCATCCAGAGAATTACTTGTTTGTGCTCACAGACAAAGTGCTGATAACGTCAAAGCCCAGATTTTAAAGAGATATATAGATCTCATTATCAAAGAGAAACAATATAAAATCATAAGTGCAGTTATTTAAGGAAGAAAAAATTAATTCCAGCAATGACCATGTCAGGAAGCCTTCTGCACAGCAAGTGGAAGGATTAAACTCTTAATTCACTATGACACACCTGTAGTAGAGCATTTCACCCAAAGGCCCACAGCAGACAACAACATTCATGGAAAGATGGATCTTATTGCCTTCAGACATATCAATAAAATTGATATTGAAAGAACAGTTAAGGACAGTGAAGTTGAATGTTAGGATGAAGTCCATCAAAATCTGAAACAACTTAATACTTTTTGCTGGATTTACATCAAGAATGCTTGATCCATGAAGCAGAAAAGAGGAACTCTAAGGTTTAATTATATAGAGGCATTTATGTAAAATGGCATGTACTTATGTATTTATGATATAGTATACAATAATTGAATTCAAGATGAAATTACCTTTCTAAGAATAAATAGACTAGCAGACTCAAATTAATAACCTACCAGTCTTACTTTTAGGCTCTGAATCACAAAACTACAGAGTGTGATTCATAGCAAATCTTTAAATAGAGATGATGATTTCAAAGCTCATAAGGCAAGTTTAAGGAACTCTGCACTGCATTATTTACAGTATAAATACAATGTTTTCACAAGATATGAGTAAACTGCAAATTCATATTTCTAAAGCATACATGGTCTAACAAATCATTTCCATATCACTTGAATTTCCCATTGCTTTAGGTAGCTTTTATTTTGTTTCACAATGTCTTTCAAACGTCACTGATAGCCAGGCCAAAAGTCATACCTTTAACATCTAGAAACATGAAATCTGGATAGCAAGATTTTATTAAGTTCACCAAAGCCAACCCTACTTCTTTGATTCCTGAAAGAGAATGTAAACTTTAAACAGTTTGTTCCTGTAAGAAAAAAGCCCGCTAAAGTATATTCACAGATTTGAAAATTCAGAGTATACCCACACAGCTGAAAACAAGCTACATGGGTAATGCCTGAACCACCTTGGATGCTAAAATACTTGCATTTGCACACTGCTCTGGTGGGCAAAAAGACTCTGCTGCTCATGTAGGTGCTAAATAAAGTATTCCAGATTCTTGCCTCTCACTGTTGTGCTAAGAACGCATATCAAAAAAGGTCTAGGGTGTGCAGCTCTTAAAAATGAACCCCATTTGAAGATTCAATATCTACTTCAGACAATAACATGAAAACAACACAGACATTTTGCACACAAATACTTTGGTGTCTACGAATTACTCTGTGTCTTCTAATAGTAGCTCCTAGAAATTCAAGAATCGCCAACCCTGAAGAGCCTACCCTGTCCTGATCCCAGAAATGGTAAAATCCTGTACCTTCTACAGGTCAGATAAATACTAATGGCTTCAGTAAAGCAATTTAATACAAAGTAAAAGAGGAACAACTGCTAAATTGTATGTGAAATATTGCTACATATTTACAATTGACTTCCAATGTCTCCTGACATTTTAGAGAGTCTTTTCTGGGTGTTACTAAAATACTGCAACATACTTTTGTCATTTACGTGATAGTAGCTACAATGCACAAATATTCAGAACACAAACATACTTGATATTTATCCCTTGAAAATACAAGAGGAGTTCCTGCTCCCAATCAATACTGACACTTTTCAAAAATTAGATTTTCGCTTGGCATGTTTTAATTAGGTTTCCTTTTACAAAAAAACACTGTCTTTCAGTGTATGTGAGAAACCAAAGAGGGCAACCATTACCAGGCAGAACTGACAGGAAAATAAAAAAAGTGCTCTAACCAATTTCAACTTCCAGGCTGATGACATAAGCCTAGAAGCAAAATACACGCTGCCTCACTGCAGGACATTTCTTCTCATTAAAGAGGTAAGTGGGTCTGTGTAAGCAGTGAAGACTATTAAAGATAAGCAGATTAAACACCAGTCTTGCAGCATGGCAGCATTATGTTATGTTGCTAGGCTGGAGAACTGGTTTTCCTCTAAGGTTTGGGATTTCCAGCATTAAGCAAGTACAAAATGCAGCGATATGAACACCAGTGAAGCACGCCAAGGGGCTGATGGCAGGGAGGAGAAACAAAAGCCACTCTCTACACAGCAACCCCTGTCACCAGCAGCAGCAAAAACCGTGCCTGGCAACGAGCAAGTCTACCAGCAGACACTTTCAAAGCCAATGAAATGTATGAAAAAGATATAGCTGTTTATCTTTGGGAAGAATCCCTTTATCCAAAATCTCCTTAGACTCAGATGCACGCACATAGATCCACTTTTTCATGCAGTCACCTGGTAACAAAACCTTTCTTCCTGTAGCAGAATTGATTACTGGCATTTTTATCTTTTCTCACAGGTTGAAAATAAAAAGTTTAGTTCAGCTATACGAGCATTCACGAAGTCCTTAATGACAAACTGAAAGCATTTATTTAAGCATAACTATAGCAAATTATCAGAGCAATTTAACAATACCCCGAAGACAACAGCTAAATGCCATCTTTTCTGCCTGAGCAAACCATTTAACCTTTTATCCTTGTCCATATTTCAAGGACGTTTTATTCTGACAAGGTTACACATTTTTCCCTTGCTACATTTTCTAGTGTCTTCACAGTGAATGCCAGAAGCACACACTCCTCAAATTCAGTCCCCTTTCCTACTCCATTGCAAAGTGGACCACAAGGGCAAGTCCTGATAAACCAAACCAGGGTGAAAGCATGAGCCAGGCAGACATTCACCAAAAATCAACACAGGGAGCCTTTTTAAGCATGAATCAGTCCTACAATGAGATGTAGCACACTCACATACATCATAACAACCCATTTTCACATGTTACAATATACAGCACCCAAGCACAAGATTACAACAGGCTCATATAATAAAACTTCACGGTTTGTTTCCGCTGACTGAGTTTAGTCCAAACAAGTTGCTTATGACTGATCTAGTTAATGAATTCCAGCAACAATTCATCCATAGTCAGTGTTCCCCAGTCCTTCTCCTCACTCATGTCCCTCCAGACACTCCTGAGCAAAAGACAGTGCACAGTGCCCAGCCAGTCTGGACACCCACAGTTCAGCCTCTGCAAAACTGAGTTCAGTTCCCTTCACCACACTGGTAACACCAGTACAGATCCTGCTCCTTCTGTCAGCTGCTAATTTTCACAGAAGCTGAAGAACTTAGACTGTCTTTTGGGCATCTTCTCCAGTCCAAATTTTTACTGATTTCAGGTGTTGAGAATTTACTGGGAGAACAGGAACCAACCCTGCGCATAAATCTTGTTTCTTTTGGAAGTTAACCTGAAAATATTACTTTTTTTTTAACTAGTATTTTTAGAAGAAAAACAGTGTGCAATTTCTTGTATCCTAAGTATATAATTTCAGTATCTAGATAAATAATTTTTATTTATGTTCTTGTGTTACCACCCCTTCTTCAGATGTCAGTATAACTGGTGACTTCCTACATCATCACTGTTGGAAGCCCTTCAGCAGACACCTGACCTGTGGGTTCAGTTATGTTCCTGGTAAATCTGTGAGCAGTATAAAATAACTCTTGTTAATATATTTTCCGTAGCAGGCTATCCTGTTCCAAAAACTCAAACCCAAGAGACTCACAATATCTGAAGATCTTCACACATGTATGTATGCACGTATCATGCTAAACTTAAAGTTAACCTTCAGTTTAAAATTTATATGCTAATCTTTCAGTTAATATGTTTCAAAAGGTTTTTAAAAGCAAAACAGAAAAATCAAATTTTGAGTCCAAATCAGAGTCTCCCTTCACCATAAACAACTTTTTTTCCTTTATAAAGCACAATTTCTACCTTTTACTTTTTATAAAAATACTGTAAAAAGCAACATTCTTACTGATAGCATCTTTATCAGATCTTGTGACCAGCTTTGTAGCCAGCAAAAAATATCTTGGGTAATTCTAAAAGATACTCTTTAGGAAACAAAATTGATGAGTCTGTTGACTTTCAGGGTCTCTAAATTATGACCAAAGATGCACCAGAGAAGGTTTAAATTGTACAGCACAGTAAGCCTTCTCTTGTTAAACATATTGAAGCTTAGAGTTTCCACTGATTCTCTATTTCCCTATAAAACAAAAAAGCGCTCAATCCTTAGAGTAAAATAAATCTGCTCAAAAACAAGTCCACCGAATATTCTGAGATTATATTCTCCATGCCCTATTTCCCCCGCCCCCAGGAGGAAAATGTTAGTTTTATCTTTAGAATTAATAAATCATTCTACTGGGGGTGGAGAAGGGGTATGGTTTTTTATATATATATTATATTTTAGCCAAATACGCTGCGCAGCAGAAAACACCAGCCAAGATAAACACATTCAAGTACCGTGATGCAGTTTGTCTTTTAGATCTGCACTGAAACCAGCACAAAAACAGTACCACAAAGTAAATTACCTAGTTGAACCTAGCCCAAATTCCAGCAGAAAATGAAAGGGGGATATCACTCTGTAGGAAGAGGTGGATGCAGGGAACTGTGGTGATGAGAAAGTCCAATCACATCTGAACACTGCTTAAGTACCACAAATGTAGAATATAAGCTCCATGAAAGTATCTGCAATTTGGAATATCACACTCTCCATTAATTTTCCTACTTGCACTTACTCATCAGGATTTTGAGGATAGAATCACCAATTTCTTGCATGTGTGAGAAAAGTAAAAGCACACATGCAGCAGCTCCTGTAATGCAAATAAAACCCCAAAAATAACCATATTCCAGTACAGGATGATGTTCAAAATACAAGTTTATCTTCACAGGGACTCACTGGGTACTACTGCTTTTCACCTGCACTAAAATAGCAACAACAAATGATACACATGTACAGGGAACAATAACAAACCTAGGTAACCTCCTAACATTTGTGACTAACATCACAATGTATTTTACATCACAACTAACTACAAAAAAACAAATACAGATCTCTGCAGAATGCAGCAGAAGCAGCTCCACCACCTGCATTAGCACCTGTCCCTAGGCAGTAATTTATGTCAACAGTCCAAGTTCATTATCTAAAATGAAAGCCTAGAAATGAAAAGACTATTCCATTATTAGAAGCTCTTTCTCAGTCTTTTCTCATTGCTATTACACAGCTACATCCGGCTGTGAGCATATTATGTGTATGTATATTTATATGTATATATAGTTATATTTACATAGAACATTTCATTTGCCTCTCCTGGACCTTAATTTCCACACATTTCACTAAACAAAAGCACCAAACAGGATGCAACAAAAGCAAACTGAACAAATGAACAAGGTGATACAGATGGGCCACAAGCCAATATATTGACTTTGCATGTAGGAAGAGTTCCTGTTCCTTTAGGTTATTTGCTCACACCACTCCATGGCCATTTACTGCAGGGATCACTGCAGAGAGAATTCCCAGGGAAGACCAAGTATCACAGTAGTGATATCAAGCATATTTCAGGTAATGGAGGTAACAAGAAGCACAAGGGAAACATATGCATACATTTGGTAAAGAACAGGAAGAGCTGGTGATGGCAGATGGTTTATTTAACAGAGAAAAAAAGAATAGGTTTTGACAAGAGAACAAGTCTAAATCAACTGTGTTAAAAAGCAGGGCGGGGACAGGAGACTTTGGGGAGGAGGGACAACATGACATTAGGATAATCAGTTTGTTCATCTCAATCAATCCTCAATAGTCAATTTTTAAACATTACATGAAATAGCACTAAGAGGCTGTGGAAAGTGTTTTCTATCAAAATGTAAAGGAAACAAGATTTTCACAGTGCACGTGATTAAGTACCAGAACAGGTGCCAAGAAAAGCTGCAAAACCTCCATCCCTAGAAATACTCAAAACCAGCCTGGACAAGCCCTTCAGTAACCTGATCTAACTTTGAAATTAGAGTGCTTTGAGTGGAGGGGTTGGATTAGAGGACCATATTTAGGCTGTGATGTTCATTTTTAAAGCCATCAACATCCAGTTTGAACTAAGAAACTTTTTCACCAGTGGCTTTCCAAACTAGTACCACCCAGCTCTCCACAGAAACTAATTATAAAATATAACGCCTTGGCAGAGTACCAACAGCTTTTTAATTTTTCCTGATTGTCAAAGTTGAAGTTGACTATAAAATGGTCACTTTTCTGAGCCAAAACTTCTTCTAAAAAATCTACTCCAAGTAACAGAGGGAAGAAAAAAAAAAGGTTCAGCATTAACTTCCTTTTGGACTTACTGGATATGTGCCTTAATTCCTGATGTCCTTTTAGCATATTTTCTTAGTTCCCAAAGCATTTTTGATGCAGATATATATATACACATATAGGTGTAATTAATATATATGCATGTGTATTTATAGATACCTACCCAGCTGTGCAAAGACACAACATCACATAGAGACAGTAAATACTCCAGAGACCACCAGAATGACTGAATTCCACCACACTACACAGAGTTAAACCAGAGAAATGCATTCTCATTCCCAGCAGTGTCTTCTGTTGACACTGGTAGACATTTGGGCTTCTCCAACCTCCCCTCCTTTTCCAATACTCCCCTGCAGCATCACCATAAAAACCACTCCCTGACACGTCAGACAGATACAACAGCCCAGAGAAATCCTAGGCTCAGGAAAGCTCCAAAAGGGCTTAAAAATTCTTTTCTTAACTGTAGTCAGAAACGATCTTCTTGGTTATGAAACTCTGACTAATTAAATAAATTGAAAACAAATATCAATTTATCCAAAATATATCCCAAAACAATCTTATTTATTCCTGTATACTCAGTTATGCAGAAAATAAATACAGCTGATTTTATGATGAGGAAATGCACTATCATAACACACTGTCAGCGTGGTATATGCAGCACACAGTGTCAAGCTATTCCTGTGATTTTAATAAGCTGGCACAAAGAAAAATCAAAATATACACAAATTATAAAAAGGTGAGACATAGATCATATTCACATAAGGCAACAATTACTCTGTAATTGCCTTAAAGCATCAGTAAGGTATGAATGGCAGTATGTTAAAATGGTAGATTTATTTTCCTCAAAGGAAGTTAAACAAAAGGACAGGCATGGTTAATTTAATAGGCAACGTTCATGGTCTATAAACAATTACTTATGCTAGCAAGTATGTAATAGGCTGTATCCCATCCTATTACAATGCAAAGGGGGAAAAAAAAGAATACACTGCTTTCAAGCACTAATCTACTCCATGCCCAGTTCACACAAGATTTTGGAGCTCACTCCCTTCCAGCAGTTTTACTCCATAAGCATCAGTTCAGTCATCACACACCACTGACACTGGCACAGATTACCATGTTTGTCATACCACTGCAACTGAATAAAACTTCCACAGCACCAACAGAAAATGAAACTTCACTAGTTCAAGTTCAAAACAAACCAGAATATTTATTTCAACTTAGTGACAGTTGTTCAAAGTAAAATATAAATATTATTTGCATTGTTGAATTGCATTCTGGTTTTGGGTTACTGTGCATTTGAAGCAATAAAGAAGCATATCTCTAAAATAAAAGAATATTCACTGTACTTTGACATTTAATTTTTAAATAATGCTCAACTAAAATGGTTACTCTGAACCAAGTCTGAAAAGTCTTTTAGAAGATTTTTATATGTATCCATAAAAGTGAAGTTTCAAAAATAAGGTTAGCCTCATAGTTTAGACTTAACTTCTTTCCATAGAAATATTCACAAAATTATTGGATAAAAACCAAGACATAAAAAAGTGTATTTCTGGATTAACTAAAATCCTGCTTTTAGTTAATAAAATATACACTAGGTGAAAACAGAAAACCTCAAATTCTAGCATCACTGTTATGTACTCAGTCAACCTGATTTACTCCAAACAATTGTCAGCATTTTTACGAGACTGTCAAACATTACAAGCAGAAGAGTAAATAAAAGAAGGCTGGAGTTACACTCACCTGCAGCCCTCTTCTTCGAAGAATACTTGAATCATCCATATTTCAACTGCTGATCACTAAAGCTCACTTGCTTCTGGCTGGCTTTGCTCTCTAACTGTTAAAGAAGTCCATTATTTTCAAAGTTTTCTCCCCCCCCCCTCAACTCCCCCTCTGCCCACTTGCTAAAAATAGGGCATGGTCTTTCACTTGCCTGTCATGAAGAACTGCAGCCACGGTCTCTGACTATCTGTACGGAATTTTGCCTCCCTCTCCGTGGCAGATTTAGCAGGTCACATTGGAAAAAAGCTGCTCGACTTTCCTAAATCTTTTCAAGGTTGGATGTCTCATTCCCCTCATACACACAACTGTCTACAATATATAATAATCCACGACTCCATGTAAGACCAAAGAGTGGAATTTAATTCAGATCTCAGACGTGTATATTTTTGCTTTATTTCTATTTACTTGAGCTGTTGTAAGGGATCAGTAAACTAAAACAGCTGCCTTCATTTACTGCGTATAATAAGCTCACAAAATCCAGGTCACATTTCCTTTAAAAAACACACAGTCACGCTAACTAAAAAAGCAATACTGTGGGCACACAGGATACACTGCTACCTAAAACACGGAAAAATCTCGCTATGAAAAAAGCCAGAAATTTTATTTTTCCAAATTTTGAAAAATTCCTTTAGCCCTTTGCAAGACAAAGCGACTGTCAGATTCTTCAGATACTGTCACACATTCTTTTGTTTCTGCTATCTCTGAGCTATGCTGGGCTCCTCCGTGTGCAGCAGACACTGCACATTCTCCAGCTCATTGCTGAGATCTTGCGACTCTCATGTGCTGAAGGGTCTGGAACACATGTTGCAAGTTCTGAACATTTAAGAATTCATTCATCTATTCATCACTGACAGAGCTGTCTGAAGAAGCCCTTCCCTCATCGTCATCCATGGCAAAAAGGGGGGAAAAAAAAAAGGAAAAAACCCCCACAGTTCAGCTGAGGTTTTTTCAGACTGTCCTGCAGTTTCTGTTTTCCAGCTACCTTCACACAGACAACTCCAGCAAGGTCAAAAAAGGCTTTGCCCCTTTAGGTACATTATGCCAATCCCATTTTAAAGCATGAGCATATAGCATGTGTTGAAAAATTAAACAACAATAAAGCTTTTAGCTATACCAAACACCATTTCAATAAAAGTCTAGGTATGTTCATCCCAGTATTATTTAAATTACTGAGCATGTCAAGAAGCCTTTGTCCTACACATGCCCTTTCTATATTATAAAGGAAAAAAGAAAATATTGCAAATATAATGAACAACCTACTGCTGCAACGACCTTCAATTTTTGGCAGAAAGCTAAAGCAACAGATTTCATCCCCTGATAAAACCTAGGATGAGTCTATTTATAACTTCTGCATATAAACACTGTATTTAAAAAGAACCTAACTTAAGGTTCCGAAGAATTTCATGAGATATATAAAAGAAATCAAACTTCATCGAGAGCTGTGTTTATGAGGGGATATCAGCCAGACATCCTCAAGTGTGCAAATGCAACAACAACGAGAGCCCGGATCGTGGGCTGCCTACCACAGCTTGATGGAGTGTTCCTGTTCCCACAGTTATGACAGCTGCAAAGCCAAAAAAAAAAAAAAGTCTCGGCACAAGCACACAGGTTGGCGGTGCTTAAAGGAATAGAGATTTACACGGCAATCTTTAGCTGATCTTCATGCTAAGTGACCGAGTCACATGAGCTAAACACATCATTGTAAAGTCAGCTGAAAGCAGATACAACTCAATCCCATTCACCAGGCTTTTTCTGATCCTCTGCGGAGCGAGTGTGGTCTTTTATTGTGAGTAGCTAATAAATCCTCATCTCGCCGTACCCTCCTTCCATCTGCCGTTTTAAACAAGGGAACGCTGAGCGAGGTCTGCAGCGCCTTTGTGCGCTCCAGAGAGGGCAGGCAGCTCATTTGCATGGAGTATAACTGTACCACATAAAAACCTGCGCGCTAGTGAAAACAACTCCATGAGCCACTTGATTTTAAAGGAACAGCATCTTCTTTGGCAAACACGGCTGGGAAAGCATCGAGCCACGCGCAAAAACTCCGCGGGAGGACTCGAGAATATGTCACGGGGGGGGAAACAGCAAGAGAACAAATTCAGATGAAGCTCTGTTTAAAAGCAGACAAACGTAAAATGATGGTAGTTCTTTGCTGTGATAATATTTATGATGGATGTCAATATCATTTCCTGCATTTTGCTATCAAATGAGCTTCCTCAGAAAAATATACCAAAGACTAACTTCAGTTATCAGACATTACTGTCAAACAAATGCTACTTTTACTTCAAAAAAATCCCATAGAAACAAAACATTTTGGCATGCTTGTACAGACACATTACATGCATTTTGCATTTGATTTCAGTCTACACTACATTTCAGAAATATTTATATTAGTCCATGCACTAACCAGATCATTGATCTTACCTCTTCTGACTAAGGTCACCAGCATTAAACAACACATTCTGTGAGAGGAATCAAGGAATCTTAACCATTATACAACACCATTCACATTGTATTCTCTTCCTAAATCGGCCACTAAATGAAAATATTTAAGCCAGATAACAGTAGTATATAACCATAACTTATTTCCATAACATAACTGAAAGCATTCTTATTGGCACATATATATCTAATCCTTCTTGGATTTACCGTAATATTCAGACATTGCCAATTCTCAGGATGTCTACACAAGTGACTTGTAATTGATTGAGGCTGGCATGAGTCTCCAAATACCATAAGAATCATCTGTTCTCTTCCAAATTTCAAGCTTTCTTGGGGAGGATGCTTTCAAATTGGCTGCCTGCCACACTCACCCAGCTTCTGGGGTAGAGAGGCCAATCAGGGCTGCTGCAAAAAAGCAGGCATGGCTTTTCCTCCAGCTTCCCTCTCTCCCTCCCTTTCTTCAGTGCAAATAACATTTATTTAAGTGTCAGATCAAAAACCACAACCAAAAACATCCTGAATGTGGTGACCACCTCCTCCACCCTCCTGTTTAACTAGTAAGACTCATCCACTCTCACTTTTTCTTCCTTCCACAAAGTCCACCACAGAAAAGCAATGATGAAAGAGGGTGGGAGAAAAACACTCAGTACCAAACCGGATCAAGCAAAGGACAAATGGAATTTAAAAGCAACTCCCTGACATGGAAAATTTTTCTTACAAAATACTACCTTTAGAAATGTATCCATCATTTTACCAAGAGATTACACCATCCTCACACATTCATTTTGACATCTTAAGAAGTGTGCAGGTAAGTCTCCAATTAAAGATGACAAAGTATTTGTATAAGACATTACACTAACAGATATATTACTGAAAGATATTATGGAAACTGAAGTACACTCAATAAAGTTTTATCAATTATATAAAAAAGTTAATTATAAAACAAATCCCTCAAACAGTTTTCAGATGCAGTCAGTGCTTTGAAAAAGTCTAATAAAATACTCGTTTATCAGAAGAAAAAAGCAAAATAAGGTTGTGTAATATTTGAATCCTTTAAGAATTACAGTACCTATCTTAGCACTCAACTTCACTAAAAAAACTGGAAGGGAGATAAAAAAAGGGAATTCAAAGTTGGTTCACCAAGAACTTTAGCAAGCTCCTAACTCAATTCTTCCTTCCTACATCAAATTAACAAATCTGGAGAAAATTTTGCTTTTCTCTGCAGTAACAAGAAAAGATAAAGGGTAGGGTAGTAGTTGGATCACTTGGACATAATCCAACCAATATTTGGCTGCAGTGCTCTTTATTCAATCCTGATTTGAAGACATCAAGAAATGGAAAGAGCCATGAACTTCCAGAACGTTCAGCAAGGGTTAGCTGGGTAAGTGGGGAAGGACAGCTTATCAGCTTGCCAATACTGGGATGAATGAAAGAAAGGAGGCTAAGAGTAATTTCCAGAGAAACAGAAGGAGGCACTGCTTTACACAACAGTCACACTGGGCTATTTCTTGCTGTGAAAAGCTGGGGGAAAAAAATCATCGCTAAAAGCATTTGGACAAATTCATTGAAGAATCTGCCAAGACCCCTTAAAAGAAGAAAATACACTGAAGAAGACCCAGATTCACAAGTGTTCTGGGAAGAGACTCTGCCTTAAACCCCTGCTATCTGAGATAAGCTACTGGGCTCTGCCAGTGTAATTGTTCTACATTTTTATCTAGGTAGAAAGTACAAAGGTAGTGCTTGCTGAAGACAACAGTGTCTTGCATCCTACAAGGCATCAACTCCAAAAAGGACCAAGGTGTAATGGTGAATTTTGTAAACTGGAATTCTACAAATAGTGTGTGGCTATGACAGTTCAAGTAAGCACTGTGCAGACCAAAAGAACTTACACGTTGTAAATGAGTGGTATTGTCTCTGGATATGACATGGATGACATCAGCATGGAAAATCATGTCTGTCACTTATATTTCAAGATGAATATTGAGAAAATGAAAGATCCAAAATAAATGTTTTCAGGGTAGAAAAATTGGGGTTGAAAGACTTCAGGTACTCAATCTCCTTTAAATATCACAGGAAAGACCACAAGTATGACAAGTCATTGAAGAATATTAGGAGGACCTGAAATTTTACTCCTTACATAGTAGAGAGCCACCAACTCTCCCTCTCAGAGCAAAATGCTAGGAGAGGTCTGTACTTAAGATTTCAGTCAGCATTTCATTTCTTTTTATAAGACAAAATCTCTTCTCACCCGTGCTGATTCAGACTTCATTCCACTGCCTGCTACCAAAATCTATTACTTCTCTGTCTCATAGAAGAAAAAATCTGAGAGGTTAGAACATTTCCAGTCCGAAGATGACTGGAGTTTTCCATCCATTAGCTTCAGTACAATCAAAACACCAATTCTTTCAGCTGTTCTGTAGCCTGCAGGTTTTCAAACAGCATCAGTGGAAGATGACCAAGGGCAGACCAATTTCACAGTCAGGAAAGCAATGACCACAGGAAGTCTCTGTGAAACCGTGCAACTGTTCCTGTGTTCAATACATTTTACTAAAACATAATTGAGAAATTGTGAATAAGCTATTATCCTATTACTCACATTTTCTGCTCACCAAAGCAACTGCAAAGGGGGATAAATAAGAAAGGAGTCTATCTACTATATTAGAGAGTGCATTTACATATGCACAAAGACATATCTGTGTGGAATCACGTCTCATCTCTGAGCTGTGTTCAGTTTGCTTATTGTACTACCTATGCTGAATATAAAATACCTTTTATGTATCTTAAATTGTAATTGAAATTTGAGGTGTATTTCAGGAATCACTCAACATTCATGAAAAAAAAGAATCAACTAAAACACGAAGAGAGAAATTCATTTTGCTGTGACTTCCTAGTCCTTTCAGTTTTTTGGCACTGCATCCTGACATCTTTTGTGGTTTATGCTGTTGGATCAGAATGGAAACTTACCATCACCATAAAAGCAAAGCCAGTAAAAGTTATCTTAGCAATCAAATCATCAAACTGTGGATCATAAATGTGTGTACTCTCCAGTACTGCATAAATGAACCCAATAGCTGCATACCTTAAACTCATAACATGAGAGGTCTAAGTCCACTTGCATTGACCAGTCAAACTTTTGACATTTTGTATTAACTACAAAACTACCAAAAAGTCTCTCACACAACTGGAACCCCATCATTGGAGACGTGGTGTGAAGGACATCAACACCACACAACAGGATGATCCTGTGATGAAGACCCATTCCTGCTTTGCCATACAAAGAATACCCCCATGTAAAAATCAGGCTAAAAAACCCAACAGCTTTTCATTCATCTGCTTTTTATTACATATTTTATGATCAAGGAGCTTTTTGAACCAATTCCCTGATCTAAGATACTGAGATTGAAAATTCACATTTTTCATAATTCAAATTTCATTATAGTTCTTATTCTATTTAGTCAAAACTAAAAGCAACAAAACATCAAGCTGTGGCAAACCTTAAAGATATAACACTTCCTTTACATAACATATTGTCAGCCGGGAAAAAAGATCACTTTCCAAAATATTATCAGCTGACAATTTCAGCAGAAATTCTTTAAGTCTTCGGTAACATTTGTCTGTGCAAAAACAATGAGCCAAATGTTTCACTGTCAATCTGAAACTTAAGTGCTCGGGGTTTTTTTATTTATTTTGATCAAGTTATGTTTATCTGGGGATTTAAAAATGTGTCTCTTTGAGATACACTGACAGACTACTGAAACAAGGAGGTTGATGAAGTAACTTGTTTAAAAAAAAAAAATAAAACAGCTTGGCAGCCAACCTAAGGAAACTCGCCTGACAGCTTGTCTGAATTTCTTCTGCATTTCTTGCCTATTTACAAGATTCAGTTTGATAAACTAAGACCTTTGGAGCAGAGCTGTGCATTAGCAATGAACCATAGCAGGAACTCATCCTGAACCACCACTTATGAGGCTTGGTCCCAGGAAAAAGAAATGCTGCAAAAAATGTCTAAAATCCTCAAGGTTTACACAATACTCAGGCTTTCACAGCGCATTTTCTGTTTCCAGTTTGTTAGGTTTGGATTCCTGGGCCAGACTGGCCCATCCCCCACGCCCAGTGCCTTATGAAAGGCGGCACCTCCCACTCATCTTCCATACAAATGTAAATTTGCTGCCGACAAGGGTGGAGGAAGGAGTTCATTCATCTACAGACCGACTGTTTTCATACTGTACCACAGAAGGTATATTCAGAAGAGACACCAGACCAGCTTCCAGGCAGAAACAAGTTCCTTGGCTCAAGCCCCTTTTAAAGCTAACACCTTCAGAAAGGAATCTTTAATTAAACTGTAATATTTAGAGCAATTGCTAAATTCACTATGCAAACATTCATGTTCTGGAGTTGAACTGCCATTGGAACACAATGGAAACCAGCTTTTCAGATGCTACGTTTCAAATACAACACCATTCTTCAAACAAACATTTTTTTTCTGACTGGCAGAAAAGCCTTTTTCAAGGTTTGCTGTAAATTTAAACCTGAAGAAAATACATTTTGATGACATTACCAAAATCAGGATTCTCTTCCTTTATTATAAGACAACCCTCATGCTTTAGAGGACTTAAAACATCAGCAGCCAATACCTCCAATCAGAACGGCAACAAACCCAAAGCTCAGGGACCCAATACCATCTCATGTGTTTCCCTAGTAAAGGTATTGACTTAAAGGTTTTTAGAAACAAAGCCTACAGTTTCCAGAATCCCACAGGAAAGACAACATGAATCCAGTTAGCCCCAGAACTGTTTTGTCACAGAATTTGCTTTGATAGAGCTACAGATTACAGACAGATCTCATATCTAATGCAACCACATGCTGAGAAATATCCCCAAAATTTTACTATACACAAAACATTTCCTCCACTATCCACACTCCTGACTCTTCCTGCAGCCTCACTGTAGTTTGCATATACAGACTTCCCTTTTCTGTAAACTCCTCCCAAACTTTTCTGCTTCCGATTCTTACTTCACCAATTAAGCCACATTTGACTTCAAAGTACAAGCTAGACAATTTTTATACAGAGATATCACTTCCTTTTCAGAGTTAACAGGGATAAATTGCAAAGGTATGAAACTCTACCAAGCTGTATTTCACTGTATCTTCCTCTCTGTAGGATATTTGTCATTTTGGAGAGTCAGTTCTTCAGAACAAACACTTGATGCTTCACAGAACATGGAACCTCTTCTATTACACTAGCATAACATTTACAAATAATGACTCACACTGCCATACACACTCATTCATTAGGGAAAAAAGCAATGAAGAAAAATGCCATGAAAGTCAACAACTGATTTTTCTTTAATTATTCTGCTCAGAACAGAGTCTACAGCACTGAATATATTTTTCCAACTTAATTCACATGCAATTCATTTTAATACACCATGAATTTTACCTTCACTTCCAGCTGACATTAAAGTGTTTGAACAATTCTCCAAAGGCTGTACCATTTTGCTGGCCTAAGACCAACATGATATACATTCAAACACTGCCTTTGAAATAAATATTGAAGACAAGTCAAAACATTTGTAGTTTAGAGGGCTTTACTCTCCCCTACTCTCCTTGTTTATACCTGACTAAGCTTACACTGATACCTAGGGAGACATCTCACAGCAGTTTTTTCCTGATGGATTCTGACAGTTTTTTATTCTTCTATTTCCGGTCTCAGACAAAACTTTGCTATTGATTTCTCACAATTTTGTCATCCCTCAAACTGGATTAGTTAAAAGCTGTTCATTTTTTATAGAGATCCCATTTCCCAACATTTATCCACTGAACTAGAACAATAACTGTAAGAAAGATATAAGAATAAATTCATTCAGGATTTCAAAGATTTACAGTGCAATGATATTTTTTTTGATTCTTCATCTCCCCAGGATCCACATCAGACCTTCCCATTTTTGTAAATTCTCCCATTGTGTGGGTTTTTTCCTTTAAAAGCTCTTTTTCATTTTTAAAAAAAGTAGAGGCATAATAATAATTTGTCAATCTCAAACTTTTTTTGGTTTTGTTTAACAGAACCAATTACATTCAGTCAGGAGAAGAAACAAAAGACAGTAAAATTGTTGACTTAAAGCCTCAAAGAATATTTCTCAGGGGAAAAGTATGACATTAATTATTTTAAAAGGCACGTGAAGACAACCTCCTTTAGTAAAACTAGCAGGTCAAAAATGCTTGGATTTCAAATTAATATGCAAATATATATATTTTACATTTCTCGATACAGTTACACTTTACTCCAAATTAAAGTCAAACACAAAATTCTTGTGCATGACACTACAATTCTGTCATGTCCAGCAACAAACACTTCATAAAAGCAAGCATGCTTCATTACAGCAGCAATATATATATACAGTATATGTTCTTTAAAGCATTCAGACATACTACTGAATTACTAATATCACACTGACCAAAGCAGTTGAAATCTTTTGTTCTTTGTTTAAAAAAATAAAATCTGAGCTCACCAGAAAAAATTGAAATATGATTTTCATGCATCATTTGAATTGTCACCTGGGCTTTTGTCTCTAGAACTGACAGAGAATATCAATGTGTTAATTGAAACAAGCAGTATGTAATCCACAGGACATCTTTAGCATATGTTTCCTTCCAAGGGCTGACAAGAGCTTTCTTGGATTTCTCAGCACTAGAGCCTGACGTTTCCATTTTCAAGCTAAAAATATGAACAAAAATCTTACACGTTTACATAAATATGTATTTTCCCAGCAGTATCCTTCCACAGGAATCAGACACACTATATCAGTTTTGAGACCTCGAAAAATAAAACAGGAGTGTGGTAACATTGGCATCAAAGTGTTGAAACCCCCATCTTTAAAGTCGTATTTCTCTTCATAATTCAGAGGGCCAGAAAAATAAATCCAATCAGAAATCTAGCTCCAAGATGGAACATACTTACTGATGAAGGAGAATGAGATAGTGGATGTAACAAGGCAAAGCTCAATACTCAAAGCTATCATAATTTAAAATTAGACATAATTATCCTTAACAAAACCAGGCACTGTGGAAAGGGGCTTTGGAACAGCTGCTCCTCTTCAATTTAAATGCTCATTTGTTTTACATTGACCTAGAAATCAGTATCCTCCTAACCAAAAGCCAATTAGATAATAGTCTGTCTTTCAAGCTTGTAGAATACTAATTTTTTTAATGTCTTTAGTAGTGAAAAGCAAAGAAATAAACTGCAGATGATGCCACAAGAGTGCTCAGCTCCAATATGCACAACAGAAACGTGAGGGTTCCCTTCTCTCCTCTCTAGAAGGTCAGATTTACAGTCCAGGGAAGACATCCATCACTTCCTTGTGCTGACCCTACAGTGCAGTCCCAGCTTGGGACAACCACAGGATGCTGCAAAGGCACCACATGGAAAGGTCTTCAGTTTGCTGGAGTAACATCCCATCACTCCTTCCACAGTAAAAAGTAACATGTCAAACTGACAACAAGGAAGCATTTCAAGAAACATTTTCAAAATCTGCCCTTCCAACCTTGCCCAGAGTTAGGTCACTAACACCAGTGTTTTTGGAAACAGAAGGATGCCAGATTCTTTCAGTACTGCAATAAAAACAAGCTGCTTCTCAAGCAACAAGAATTAAAAACACACAGTTTCTTGCAGACTTGAGTTTGCCTTTTTGCCACTTGCTCCCTCCCGTAGTCCTGAGAGAGGTAACTCTGGCTCTCCTATTTTACTTCCACCCAACTGGGGACAGCACCTCCCCCAGCTAATCAAGCACTCTCATATTTGAGTGTCAACCAGTGCTGCCAAACCACAATAAACAATGAACTGACTGTCACCGAGAGAATGTGAGGAGGTGTCTCCTACTCTATTCCAATTCTTATATTATTGCAATTACAGTTATTTTTGACATTTCTTCTTCTTTTCAAGCCTGGATGAAATTGGCCAATGGTTTGGAAGTTACCAGGAAAGAAGGAACAATGGAAGAAACTTTGATTTCCTACCACTGCTCAGTATTTCTGGCAGTCATGACCATTCATACCATTACTTTCAATTTTGGTTAAAGCCAATGCCAAAAATACATATTCATCTACAGATCTGTTCTAGCTCAAAAGAGACAAAATGATGGTAAGTGCCAGTTTGATTACACTCAAATACAAAGCCATAAGATTTCTTGGTCTTCTGAGCCTTGGCAGCATCCCTAGAGAAAATTCTTTCCATGAAAAAAGTAGAGCCTAATCTAAATGCATCAACAAAATAAGCTTTTCAGAAGGCCAGTATCATACTGAGTCTGACAGGATCCAGCACAAAACCAATTAACACAGGAAACTACATTAGAAAACAGAGAATTCAATTCTACCAATTCAATTCTACGTCTTCATAGAAGAAAAACACTGACAGTCATCAGTAGCAATTCACAGTCCCATGCTGAAAAAGAACCTGCTAATGCAAAAGGTGAACGTTTTAATATTGAAAGGAGCCTTCCAAAACTGCTGAAGTTGTGAAGTAAACAAGCCTATATTGACAAGAGTGATCTCACAGCACAACACTAATCTGTACAGTCAAGGTGGAATTCAAGGGAAGGAGAAGCTCTTTGCAGAATAGGTAATGAAGCTGAAGAAGCCCCTGTCTCCTTAGGTTTCCTTCCGAAGTCACTGAAGTAGAAAGCAACTACATCTAAGTGTGAGCTGCAATGGACTAAACAAACACAACAACAGCAGCATTCTAAATATACCTCAAAGTTCTCAGACATCAGCATTAACAGTTGATTGTAGCAGTTTGCTCTCTGTCCTCCTGTGCTCCTGAATTTCCCACACTGGCAGCCCCCGTTCCTTCTTTGTCCTGCCTTCAAATCTGCTTTTGCAACAGGAAGCAGGGGAAAAGCCAAAGTCCATTCCTACCCAGCCAAACAAGTAAGCTGATTATCAAGGAAGTTTCAGAGCAGCTAGGATGATGTCAATCCCAGGCAAAATAATTATTTCAGTCCTGTATCAGCTTTTCCAAAGAACAAGCAGAAGTAACATCAGTTGTTGAGATTTTTACGGGGGGGAAAAAAAAGGTTGAAAATAAGTCACTGTGGTTCCTGAGAAGAGTTCTTCTGTGCTTTGGATGGGAGAGGTGGAGGTTGAGGTGTTCAAATTACTGCTTCTGCTGACCACGTAAACATATCAATTGTTTAGAGATTTTAACTTGACTTAAAACTACATTTCTAAAACAATGTATTTCTATGAAGCAGCAAAACTTTCTGGGTTAAGAACCTGCCAATCAATCAAATTTTTAAAAGTAGCTGTCAGAAGAATTGTTAGTGAATATGACCTTTCTGTGTCAACAGAACAGCCATGCATATAACATTAGATATAAGGAAGAAATTATTCACTATGAGGGTGGTGAGGCACTGGAACTCGTTGCCCAGACAAGCTGTGGCTGCCCCATCCCTGCAAGTATTCAAGGCCAGGTTGGATGGGGCTTTGAGCAACCTGTTCTAGTGGAAGGTGTCCCTGCCCATGGCAGGGGGTTGAAATAAGATGATCTTTAAGGTCCCTTCCCACCCAAACCACTCAATGATTCCATGATTTTAACTGGTGACTTAGAAATAAATATAAAACCTCTGCTGACAAACATACTGTAACAGCAGAGTATAAACAATGAGGTTGGCACTGTCAGGGTGATCTGAATGACTTGCTCTATGTACACACATGTTAATGCAACCAAATGGTAAATTACACTCATAAGAATTAGGATTCAGGCAACTACAACATGAAGGGAACATCTGCAATTCTGTAACAAGATTGCTCATGGATGCTGTTTTTTAAATATTGGTACCTCATTTGCCTGTTTCCAGTCCTCCAACTATTTTAAGCAATTGGATATACAGCACAAATAGTAGTTCACATGTTTCATCTTTGAATTATTTTAAAACTATGTCACTATCTCCTTTTACTCACAGAATGAACAACCCCCTTTATTCCATTCCTAACCACTCTGCTTTCCTTTTAACCACTTTTAATTCTTAATCAGGGGCAAGTGTGGGGAACACTGCATTTCTCTGCTTGAAGAAGAGATCCTTAACCTCTTGATAAAGGTTGTGGGTTTGATGCCTGTATGGGCCATTCACTTCAGAGTTGGACTCGATGATCCTTGTGGGTCCCTTCCAACTCTGAATATTCTGTGATTCTGACTCAACTTGGTTCTTTGGAGACTATAAAGATTCAAGTCTCTTTGCTGACGTTCCTTGCTCCTCAACAAGCCTTCTCTTTCTAAATCAGTTCTTTTTTTTTGAAACTGAAAGCAACTTTAGCAGATTTTTTGACTGGTTTTAGCTCTGCATACCTCTATTTCTGTTTCAGCCTTTAGGGTGGTTTTTTTGACTTACACTTCAAGCCAGAACTGAGCCTTGCTAACTGTTACTCCTCCTCCCATGGGATCTTTGCTGGAGCTTGATCTGTCTTATGAAACAGTCACTGTAACATGTAAAGTCTACTCTCCTCACATACCAGCATTTTGTGGGATTAAAGTAACTATTGGTAAAACATACAGTAGATAGGATAATAATTATTATATGCTTTCCACGACTCTGAACTGGGGGGTTCAACACAAACAGAAGCTTGTAACAAAAAGCACAAGCTCAATCATGTAGCTTAGGTGAAACAGGAGTTAAATCAACTTTATCCATTTTATGTAACACAAAACTGAGTTTAACCAACATTTCACTGCTTGGTCCAGAATGGCAAATTGTGGTTACCTACTTCTGAACCACCAAACTACTGGAGAAGTTTCCTGATGTGCAAGGAAACATTGAGCTAAAAATTACTAACAATTGTCCATGACTATTGTCAGATGGAGATTTCATACAGTGCAGGCAAAGTTTGATGATAAAAGCCTTGTTGATAATGGGACAAAAAAGAAACCCAATAGCAGATGGAAGGGCATGGATCATTAATGAACTCCACTGAAAAAGCTGAGCACCATCACACCTTTCCCTTGAAATTAGTGCAATTTATGGTAAGCCAGGGGGAAGAGCAGCAGTTCACCTTTTGCTTATGGAAAAATAGAGATATTCAGCAATTAGAAGGTAAAGGATATCTATCACTTCATTGCAGAGCCAAGTTTAATGGCCAAGCACCCTTCCAATTAAACAGGTTTGAATCCATTCTTGACACTTTCCCAGGAAGCTGATGCCACAGATTTGTCTGACAAAAAACCCACAAGGAACAGGGTGTCCCAAGGGTTTCAACACCTCTCATTTATACAAAGATTTGCTGCCATTTTATTTTTAAATCTAATATATATGTATGTATATACATATACACAATAAACTGACTTCTAAATAACTTTTATCATAAAAAAATAAGAAGATAAGCAAGCCACTCAATTTATTAGAGTGCTCCCTTGGAATTATGTTGGCACATAAATCAGCTGTTTTGTTTGTGGATATTACCTGATATTCATACATGTTCATATCAGCCATCAGAACGTCTGATTTTCTTTCTACTCTGTCTCGTATAATTCAACTACTTCTCAGTCAGCGACATTTTAACCACAATATGTAAATTATACCAAGGAAGTAAACATGTCAGCAGGCAAGTAATCATATGGAAAATAAAAGATGTCACTGTCAAATATTCCACTTTAAACAGCTGCCTATTTAATCAGGATTGATGTTGATGCCTGATCAATATAGTTTGGCAATGCTGACATGGTACTTTTCCTCTCAATTCAGATAGTTCTGCATCTTCATGACAGTTGTTCCTCTTTCTTTCAAAAACCTCATCAGTTTATCTTGCCAAACTTCTCCACCTCATTAGCTTATATTTTGTTCTAAGATTTAAGAAATAACTTTGATAAGAAATGCATGCATTTTAAATTCATAACACTCTACATTTTACTTTGTTTTGAAAGAAAACATTCGATAAGTGAATTTTAAGGCAAAACATCAAAAGTTTACCTAAAACCAAACAAATAGCTATCAATAGATTTAATAATACCCACAAATTTTTACTTTTTACATTGCATACAGTCATTTGAGCAGAGTCAAAGAGATTGTGGATCAAAAGGCCGTGACTCAGAACATCATTCATTTAGCAATTCTAAATAGTAAAGAAATAAAAGGTAGTACCAGAACTAGTAACTGTACAAATTTTGGGCAGCAGTAAAGCTACAATACAAGATACAACTCTACAGCTTTCACACTAAGATTCCCAGACCAGTAGTCCATAGCCCAAAGGATTGACAGTGGAGAAGAATTAAAGAGGTCACCGTAGAAATATAGTTGTGCACAAAGCAGCCCAAATTCACAATTAGCCAGAATTTTCTGGCTATCATCAAGTCATAAGAAATTAATATTACTGTGGTGAGGGGGTTTTTTCTAGGGGTAGGGGAAGCCATGCAGAAAAATAAACACTTCTGAGAAAACACAGGAGGGAAAGGAGAGCTCAGGAACATCGAACAGGCAGGAGGGGTCTTCAAAGGGATTCCAGCTCATGTCAGAGCCAGCACAGTGTGCAGAGCTGAGAGAGAACCCAAGGTTAGCAGCACTGGGGAAATGCAAGCAGTGATCAATGCTCCAACCTTTGCCTTCAACCCTTGGATCCTCCACACTGTGATAAGCACCTTGACCTATTTCCCTTGACAACAGCTCATCCATTAAATTAGTTCAATTAGCAATATTTAGAAAATTCGAGATGCAAATTTGCCAAAAGTACCTCTGCAGGCTTAACTACTTGAAACACACGTCACGGTATCTGATGAGGTGGGTTTGTGTGAGAGATTTAGTGCATGCACTGGTAACTTTGTGTAAACAATCACAGCGGTATTCTCTGTGTTAAAGGTATGCAAATTTATTATTGCTAATTGCTAATTTTATTATTGCTTATTGCAAATTTTGAGTGAAGACAAATACAGAAACCATGTTAAACCTGAAGTTTCATGTTTTATTTAAACTCCAAGGCAGAGAATTTTAATTCCAAGTTTCACATAATAATCTGTTTTCATGGACAAACTATGAACCCTGCCATAGGAGTTCATCATATAACTACTTTTAGTGTCACTATGCTGTATGACCACATTAAAATAATGAGGTTTGAACATTCCAATCTTCAATTAGAGCTTTGTGGCTTCAAGCACTTAAAGAATAAATGTTGCCATTAACCTAGACCTTACCCCTCAAATATGCACCAAATATATTAACAGTGTTACTGAATCATGAGGTCATTGTGAAAATGTAAATCTCAGTGGATTCCATCACAAAGCAAAATCTTGAGGATTTTAATAGGATATTATTTAAGGTATAAAATTAAAGTCTCTCATTAAGTGATCTCAACAGCTCATTTAATTTATCAGGCTCAAAAAAAATATTTTAAAGGTTATTTTAGGTTAATTACATTTCACATCCTTTTATGACAGATCTGAAATCCAGCACATCTTTCAATCCTCTGTTACAAACATTCCTCCTTGCCAATAACAGAGTTCACACTGACACATATTTTTGCATACTCACACTACAGTCTCAACATGTCAGTGTTTTATATTCATGATGAACATAAAATCTTTCTTTTTAATGGAAACTTGGTCATTGCAATAAATAGCAAAAGCAGAAGCCCCTCAGTCAGTTGTTCCACACTATTTACTAATAAAACAGCTCAGGTAGCTGGTTTATTTTGAACACATACAACACCCTCTCAGCAAATTTTGCATTATACACGTAGGTGGCCACAAGTGCTTCCAGTGGAAAAAATTCAGATCCATCAAAAATGCCACAATACAGGAATTCTCCTCATCTGTTCCTACAATATACAATTTGAAACAAACACTTGGCCACTATTTATCCTAGTTTCTGTTCACAAAAGGTAAGAACTACAGATATTGACTGTAAATCAAGCTTGCTAATGTAATGTTTATTCTGAATTCATACCTCATGTTTCTCACAGCACAAGGAGCCTGCAGTGCCCAGCAGGGAAGAGTCTGAAACTCACAATTAATGCAGAAATGCTCGGGTTAGCAATAAAACACAGCAAGGCCAGGTAAGAGATCACGGTATGCCTCAACTTTTGAACAACTGACTTGAAAATTTAAATATCTTGAACACAATCAGAAAAAAAAAACAAAATTATACCAGCACTCTATAAACAGCAACTGCACCATCCATTTGAGCTCCAAACATTTGCCAACCATAATAAACTGAGATTTACAGAAAGTCTGTGAGGTGTGCTTTACTTTCAGTTCTACAGGTGACCAAGGGACTTAACCTCTCTGTATCTTAGTTTATCAAAGTTCAGATATCAGGACTGTTGCATAAGTCTCAGGTTTTAGCAGCGTGTTTTCACTTACAAGGCTACCCTTATCTCTGCCAAGAGATTTCACCTCTCCCCCTCCAGTAATCTCAAGGTAATAAGGATTTTAGATTAACTGTTAGGAAAGGTTCTGAGCTGCAGCTCTTCAGAGGCGATGCACATAAACCACTGTATTCCCACTGTCCTCCAAGTGGTAAAATAAGCAATCACTGTGTCTCTGTGGCTGAAACTGGATGGCTGGAAAAACACATTGCATGGCATGGATAAACCAAAATGACACAGTACAGGAAGACATACCAAGCAAAAACCAGCCAAACAGAGGATTATGCTACTAATTTACAGAGCATCTCCAAAACTTTTGCTTAGTCGAAATGCTGTGGG
Organism: Neopelma chrysocephalum; assembly: GCF_003984885.1. Classification (NCBI taxonomy): domain Eukaryota; kingdom Metazoa; phylum Chordata; class Aves; order Passeriformes; family Pipridae; genus Neopelma; species Neopelma chrysocephalum. The sequence goes on from NW_020897721.1 coordinate 3,569,428, forward strand.
GGATTAGTACAGACATCCTGAAGCTCAAAACAGTTTGCATTTCTGGAAGAAAGCAGTTTGAAACTTTTTTTGAAATTTGAAATTTTTTAAGACCAACCCTCTTATTATCACATCCTAGGAAACAGTTTTGAGAAGTATTACCAGACACAGAAGGCAGCCATGTTAAAATACTAAATGCAGATATCTCACAGTGCCTTTCTATGGAAATACCTGCCAAAAATCACCACAATAAAACAGCCGATTTTCAACTGCTTTAAATTAAAAACCAGAACTTTTATTATCCATATCATTATGTAGGTCATTAAGAACCACAGAACAATACTCATGAAACTAAGCCTCACTCAGCAACAATGTGTGTTCAAGATAGACTGAATAACTATACTTTAAGTTCCCCACAGCTTCCCAAGCAAAAAAGCTAATTTCCCATGCACACTGCAGCAGTTTCTAACTTTACACGTACAGTAGTGCTGCTGTCAGGAAGAGGACTGACTGCATGTGCCAAAAATCAATTCAACATATTCACAGACAAAAAAAAATAACATGCAGCATCTGAAGATAATGAGAACTGCAATCATTCAAACTGACAGTCTAGTGCCTAACAATTATCACAAGGCAAGCTTTATGAATTCATATTTCCTACAATGACAAGCCTCAGGTTACACAGAAGGGTGTTCAAATTTTCTTTCTAATATGAAAATCTCCTTTAAGCCAATGAGTCCACTCCAAAATGGAATTCACTTAACTGAAGTGAGTAGAAAGATGCTGACTGTGTTTAGTAATATGCTGAAGTTTCTTCAGAGCAAGATGCTGACTACGTTTAAGTAATATGCACTATATAGTAAATATAACTTTAGTACAGAATTTAGCACAATTATTTCCTGTTCTGTACATGAATTATTCAGAACGAAGTTTCCTAGTGAAAAACCAATCAGGACTATCAGTTTTGGATGCCACTGTGAAGCATGTGACCTGAATCTATCATGAAAACACATAGAATCATAGAATCAGCTGGGTTGGAAGGGACCTCCCAGATCATCAAGTCCAACTCTTGATCCACCACCACCGCAGTTACCAGACCATGGCACTAAGTGCCACATCCAGTCTCATCTTAAAAACCTCCAAGAACAGAAAATCCACCACTTCTCTGGGTAGCCCATTCCAATGCCTGATTACCCTTTTTGTAAAGAATTTCTTCCTAATATCCAACCTAAACCTCCCCTGGCACAGCTTAAGACCATGCCCTCTTTTCTTACTGATAGTTGCCTGGGAGAAGAGACCAACCCCCCCCTGGCTACAACCTCCTTTCAGGTAGTTGTAGAGAGTGATGAGGTCTCCCCTGAGCTTCCTCTTCTCCAGACTGAACAACCCCAGCTCCCTCAGCCTCTCCTCATAGAACTTGTGCTCCAGTCCCTTCACCAGCCTTGTTGCTCTTCTCTGGACCTGCTCCAGCCCCTCCATGTCCTTCCTGAACTGAGGGGCCCAGAGCTGGACACAGCACTCGAGGTGTGGCTTCACCAGCACTGAGTACAGGGCAAGAATCACTTCCCTGGACCTGTTGGCCACACTGCTCCTGATCCAGGCCAGGATGCCACTGACCTTCTTGGCCACCTGGGCACACTGCTGGCTCATGTTCAGCTTCCTGTCAATCCACACTCCCAGGTCCCTTCCTGGCTGCTCTCCAGCCACTCTGTCCCCAGCCTATGGGGCTGCCGGGGGGGGGGTTGTTGTGGCCAAAGTGCAGGACCCGACACTTGGCCTTGTTGAACCTCATCCCATTGGAATCAGACCATCTCTCCAGCTTGTCCAGGTCCCTCTGCAGAGCCCTCCTGCCTTCCAGCTGATCGACACTCCCCCCCAACTTAGTGTCATCTGCAAATTTGCTAATGGTACACTCAATCCCCTCATCTGAATCATCAATAAAGATATTATAAATAGAACTGGTCCCAACATTGATCCCTGGGGACACCACTAGTGATCAGCCACCAACTGCATGCAGCCCCGTTCACCACCACTCTCTGGGCCCGGCCCTCCAGCCAGTTCCTAACCCAGCACAGAGTGCCCCTGTCCAAGCTGTGGCTGCAGCTTTTCCAGGAGAATGCTGTGGGAGACAGTGTCCAAGGCTTTGCTGAAGTCCAGGTAGACACATCCACAGCCTTCCCCTCATCCACCAGGCGAGTCACCTGGTCATAAAGGAGATCAGGCAGGTCAGACAGGACCTGCCCCTCCTAAACCCGTGCTGGCTGGGTCTGATCCCTTGTCCATCCTGTAGCTGTTGTGTGATTGCACTGAGGATGATCTGCTCCATAACCTTGCCAGGCACTGAGGTCAGGCTGATGAGCCTGCAGTTTCCCGGGTCCTCCTTCCAGCCCTTTTTGTGGATTGGAGTGATATTCACCAACTTCCAATCATCTGGGACCTGCCCAGTGAGCCAGGACTGTTGGTAGATGATGGAGAGTAGCTTGGTGAGCTCTTCCACCAGCTCCCTCATCACCCTTGGGTGGATCCCATCTGGTCCCATAGACTTGCAGCTCAGCAGGTTGCTAACTGTTCCTCCTGGATTACAGGAGGGCTGTTCAGATTCTTATCTCTTTCTACAGAAACCAGCTGTCCTCAGGACAACCTGTCTTACTGTTGAAAACTGAGGTAAAGAAGGTGTTAAATACCTCAGCCTTTTCCTCATCTTTGATAACTATATTCCCGCCCATGTCCAATAAAGAACAGAGGTTTTCCTTGCTCCTCCTTTTGCTATTGATGTATCTGTAGAAGGACGTTTTGTTATCCTTCACAGAAGTGGCGAGATTAAGTTCAAGTTGTGCCTTTGTCTCCCTAATTTTCTTTCTACATGACCTAACTATATTCCTAAACTCTTCCTGAGCAGCCAGGCCTTTTTTTCCATAATCAGTAGGCTCTCCTCTTTACACTAATTTCCTTCAAAATCTCCCTGTTCAGCCAGACCAGTCGTCTTCCCTGCCAGCTTGCCTTTTGGCACACTGGGACAGCCTGCTCCTGGGCTTTCAAGACTTCCTTCTTGAAGCATGTCCATCCCTCCTGGACCCCTTTGTTTTCAAGGGTTATTTCCCAGGGTACGCTCTGAACTAGCCTTCTGAATAGGCCAAAATCTGCCCTCTGGAAGTCCAGCGTAGAGCCACAGATTATGCTGATGGTGAAGTAAAAGTTGAGCAACTTGCAGTCCGATTTAAAAGCCAAGAAATGGCTAATTCTTTCAAGAGGAGGTTTGAAGAATGCCAGCTAAGCTTGTCAGAACTACAGAAAGGCCGCTTATCTCTGGCATCCGGACTGTCAAAGGACACCAACCCTGTTGTGTATTTTGAAGTTTCTGCTAATGATGAATTTAGGACACATAACCATGGAGCTATTTTCAAATACTGTCCGAAGAACTGCTGAAAATTTCAGAGCCCTGTGCACAGGAGAGAAAGTATTTGGATTCAAGAACTCCCGCTTTCACAGAATAGTCACTGACTTTGCATGTCAGGGAGGAGATAAAACTCACCATGATGGAACAGGTGGACCGTCAATTTATGGAACAGCATTTCAAGATGAGAATTTTGACATTAAACACATGATACATGCATTTTTGTTTTCCTACCAGAGACACCTTAAAAGCTGTGACAAAGGTAAGTCCCTGCAAGCATTCTAAACACTGCCCAATGACTAGAACTTGCTCCCTACCTCTTCCTCAAGCCCTGTCCAAATTCCAAAATTGATAATGTACCCAAGCTCTCGAAAATTCACCAACAGACTCTGCAGCGTATGTAAATGCAAATGTCTAATTAGTATTCATAAACTTAGACTTCACACATGGTCTTAATTTGGAAATCCACTTACTTCCCATCTCAGGTCATTACAATTACAACTGACAATTTAAAATGCAATTTCCATGGCTTCATACAGTAATAAAATCCATTCATTCATTCAGCCATAGTTTCTGCTGTCTTCTCCTTTTCTAATATAAAAATATTAAATCCTACTTGTATAGTCAAGTATTGAAAGTCCATTACTCTCTGAAACAATTTATGGCCTTTATCAACTGTAACTTTAATGATTAATCTTAAACAAAAATATTTTCAGCTGTATTGAGCAACATTTAAATAGTCAACCTAAAAGTAACATTATCTATGACAAAACATTTTGGGAAAAGAGCAGCTTTCGGTTTCAGAAGACACAAATGAAAATGAAGTTTTCCCATCAGATTCAAATGCCTGCTTCCATACTAAGTATCCAGGCAACCAGCAGGAGGTAGTGCTATGCACAACTGGCATTAATGATTTGTCCCCTAACTAGCATTGTATTTTTCTATAAAAAGACAGAGATTACATCTAATTCTTTTGTGAGGAGATAGAAATCAAAGCTCTATGTGCTCACATCGAGCAGAGAGGTGGAGAGTGTGGTGGAAGATCAGATATTGTGGCTTGTAAACTAATATTTAATTTGCTAGTCATATACATGGTATCTGCTGGTCAGTACAAATTCTATTCCTTCCAAGACCTCATCCCTGTGAGATTAACAACCCAGCTGCCCGTGTGCATAAAGCAGAGATCCTAAATAATAACCAGTAAACCCACTAAAGCACTGGGGACTAAGCAGGAGAGTGAGAGACAGAATTTTCTTTTATAACCAGGAGGGGTTTTGAAGCAGAGTATAAAGCTGGAACTCTCAGTTCCACTGCACTCCACCAGGCCTTTTGAATTATTAACTTCCGTACTGAACTGATGAGCAACAGAGAACTAAGGTCTCCTTTTGGCCACAGGAGAGCATCCCTGGCTCCAGCCCGGGCCGCCCCGGAGCCCCGGCGAGGTTCGGTGCGGGAAGTGCAGCTCCCCGCGGAGGGACGGCCGGGGCTGCAGCGCCACCGCCAGCCCAGAGCCGGGAGCACGACACGGCTTCCCACACAAAAAAAATTAGCAAACTGTTTATAAAATGACCTCCAAATAAATTTTTTTTAAATAAATTTTGTTTTATTCATAGCTATCCTAGCATTCATCTCTCTGTTGCCAGAGAAATGACGTTGCAAACCACGGTACAGCATCACGATACGGAGAGAATTCATAGTCCAGCTAAAGGAAAAAAGCTGGTTATTAGCAAGTGATTCCTGTGGGATACGGTCCCAGAAATAACATACCCGTGCTGTAAAACAACTAACAATTACCAGGATCTCTAAAAACGTTTGACGAAAGCTCGTTTGGATCGTGGAGCTCACGATTCCTGTCCCCAGCCCCGGCACACCAGCAGATGGCAACCCAGCTCCACAGACCCCTCCACAGGCTTGATTAAAACATAGCCATTAGATTCCACTTCCACGTGAATTTAAAGGGAATTACCTACAGTGCCTCACTCACTAATTCAAATCTGTAGCCAACCAGCCACTCTTCTTCACAGCCAGGAAAAACACAAATTTGAATTTTCTTTTTAATGAACACCATCCTGCACAGGGGAAATAAACTATTAGGGGAAGTTTATATTTTAGGTACAAGTGATTATATACCTAATATATCTACAATTAAATAAAAAAAGCAAAGGAGCAGAAGTTTAGAGAATAAATAGTAAATATTCTCTCCTACATCTAAAAAGCATACCCCAACTTGAACATCAAAAGTAACATGCCACAGCATGAAGTCTGGCTCAGCTACCAAGTTACTTGCTGAGCCAAGGACCCAACATCACAAGAACGACCCATTCTCCCCATTCCACTCGGTATTGCCTAATCCACACAGCTTTGGGGAACTAAACATTTGTAATAAATCAGCTGAACTGAAAGAGCAGCATCACTGCCTCAGTGTTATTCAACACAGGAAGTTCTTCAGCTTGTTAGTAATTTTGAGTCATTGCATTTGAGCCTTTCTACCCTCCAGATCATTATTATAATTCAAAATCTAAGAAGCTTGGGTTTTTAAACCATTTCTGCTAGAACACTAGGGAAAGGTGAGCCATCTGCACTTTGTACAACCACAGTGAATATGCCATAGCTTCATTTTGTTTAAATCATTACCTTAGAAAGCAAATGTAAACCTTAAGTCATTTGATTTTCTCTGAGATGAGACTGACCCTACAAGGAAATCTTGCAAGTCTGACGTCAGAGGATTAATAGAGCACCAAGTGCTTAATCAGCAGCCTTCATCTCTGAAGATGAAGAAATGGGTGTGACCACATCCCATGTGGTACAGAATATAAGGAAGAAAGTCTAATCTAAAGAGAACTGCAACCACCCAGCTGGAATCCTCAACCTCATTTTCAAAAGTTATGTTCAGTTTTTCAGTTCAAGGGGTACCTCAAGTTTCAGTTCTATACTGGGAGCACTTCAGAAAGCTGAAGCTTGTAAGTATTTAAAAAAAAGGTTTCAAAATCTCTTTCACCAACACATCTAAATTTCCACTGACAGGCTTCTTCAAATGTTTTCCTATCGCCACAGTTGGCAGAAGGAACACATATGATTTCTTATTCCTGGAACATCTCAAGCTTTTCCAGGCATTAGATGCTGAGCAATGCATGTAAGACATAGTCCTAATTAATGGGTTGCACACTGTCAGATATTTCTTTCACAAAACCCTGAAGACAGTGCTCGAGATGTTCTCTGAGGGACCAGGTGGTGGGACACACACACAAAAACCCCTCATCTCTCTCCACAAATGTAGACGCATATTCAGCATTAGTGCAGGTGCTCTAGTTGAGCATCCTGCCCTTAATAAGCATGAGGGGAAAATCATCCCTTGCCCACCCATAAATGCCCCAGCCCTGGAATATTAACACCTTACAGCATCACTTCTGGAAATTGATTTCATTCCCATTGAGTTCTGTCAAAATGAAGAGTTGCAAGAAAGACACTCCCAATCTATCTCCTCTACAACAATCAAACTTCTCTTCACAAGCTCCTTTTCCTTTCTAACATTTACAAACCCTGATGCTCTTCACACCTTTCTTCATAAGAGAATACATCCATATTCCTGATCTTTAACATCATCTCCCTTCAAAACACAGTGCATGTTCTAACTCTTTTTACAGCAGGGTAAAATTTCAAATAAATAAACCCCCAAATTAAGTCATAAAAGATTTTCCACAAAATTACCCTTCTGTTCCTTAAACACAAACTCTACATACATTCCCTGTGCCCACATCTTTTACTATATTTGGGTCTTGAGAGCAGGAAACACCACTGAGATGCCCACAGTGATGCTTTATGTCATTTCCTCTGATTACTTCCTCAGCTATTTTGGGGATTTAAAAGTCTTCACCAGAATTCAATCTCTTAGGATCAGAGCCATTTGTCTTAAGGGTTGATGATGAGCTGAAGGTCATGCTGTGAAATCCTCACATATATTTAGAAGGCACACAGATCAGATCAACACCTATCATTCCACAATGACAGCATTCACCCTGCCCTGGCTTCTTCCTCAAGTCAAGGATCTCATGGCAACTGCTGCACAGACATTAATCCACATTGTCACACATGTACAAGCTGAAAGATTCTGCCCAACAATAAATTGTGTTTATATAGTTTAGCAAGATAGAATTTGATGTATTTCCAGTTCTGGAGTCATTGCTGATAAGCAGCCTGGCTATCAGTCTTGTTCCAGAAGTTGCAAACTAATTTGTGAAGATTTGCTATTGTTACTTTATCTTCTTGTTTTGCGAATACTTTCAAAGCGGAAAAGAATGCAATTTAAGCACTATAAACAATCTGTAGGATTAGCAGTGGTTAGAAAGTAAAAAAAACCACATTACTGAATGCCAGCAAAGCAATTTAGCAAAGGAAATCTACTGTTACCTGCAGTGCCATAAAGATGGAGCAGAAACAATCAACAGAGCTTTGAGGATTCTGGCTTTCCCATACCACATTCCACTTCTCTCTAGCTATCCAACTATTGTATTATAACAAATAATAAAAAAATTAAATGCTCTACCAGTCAAGACTGGCATATTAAAATGACACTCTGCATTATTGAACCTACTCAACTCTTAATAGAGCTATTCTTCAAAGAAGATTAATTATACTGGCAAGAGACCTTTTGCTATTCTAATTTGTGAAACTTATTTCAATACCACAAGCATATTAAAACAGCTGCAAACGTGTAACTAGTTCCAAGATCCCAGGACTCCCTGCATTTAATTAGGTGTTCATCTTGTGACCAGCTCTTTAGTCATTGCTTTTGAAGCCCACTTGGCATAAAAATTTTTCATTTCTAGGCTTAATTAACTGCAACTGTAATGAACATACAGCCCACCATGAGACATGGAACAGTGACTGGATAGTTCAGCACCTAAACACCATCACAGATACAAATACTGGATTTATAGATTAATTTCTCTGCTTTACTTGTCTAAAATTCTGGGGTTTTTTGTTTTAAAGTAACTTATTGGCATTGTGTTTCACATCAGAATATTTGATAGACAACACAAACACTGCCATGACAAACTGAAAGCACATCATATTAATAATATGCAGAATCATAACACGCAAACATCTGCAGCTTGCTGAGCTGCACACAGCTGTTAAGCAACAACCTCGTATTCCAAATTAAATATCTGAGAATTAATGCTTTGTTTCAAAGCACAGTTATTTTCATTAACTTAAGCTATGAAGCTTCAAGGCATTTGCCTGCCTCTAGAGAACAGGCCTGGATTTTAACATCTCAATTTCTTTAATCTCCATCAGATAAATATACTTATATGCCAAGTTTCATATGAGCATTTTCCCTTTCTGTTGATACAGTTGAACTTAGAACCACCAGTAAGAACATAAATTTAAGGCAAACGCTGAACAGGCACCAAATTAAGACAAAATACAATTAAATCAGAAGAATTTCAATATAGTAGCATGTCTGAAAATGCCACAACTACAACTACTTCATTGTGAAATCAAAATTACATGTAACACAAATGAGTGGCTTTTTGAACTACAAAGATCTAAGTTTCCTTTCATAGCCTGGTGGTGCCAAACTGTCTAGGGTCCCCCAAAACAATTCTTTGGGCTAAATCCAAGGTACATCCTTTTACTTAAGGGGGTCATTGCTTCTAAACAGTCTTACAATGTTATATAAATTTATCCAGTTACTTGCAGCTCTCTAAGAAGAGCACACCAAAATATCCTCTTTTGAGTAAAACTTGTTACACAAGCAACTCTGTAGAAGTTTGGCAAAAAAGGATTTCACCTTTGCTTTTAATCCACTATTTACCAACAATTTCTGTTGCATATATGACTGCTCATAAGTAACTGTCTTTTCCTACTCCTGTATTTTTCTTCTCCTCACACTTCAGTGATTTTAGATATTTAGAAGTAATAAGGAACATCTGCAAACAAAATGTATGTTCCTTTTGGTGTGCAATTCAGACTTGACTGTAGCCACCTGACTGTGTCTCTCCCCACACAGAATACTCTCTTCTTAGCAAATGCTAATTTAACACATGCAACATTCCTCAAAAACACGTTCACTTTACCAAAACCTTTTGACAGAAACCACGTAGAGGAGCAGAGGTCAGTTCCAGCTCTTCAATTCCTTGGGACAGTTATCCCTTTCAGATTCATTCCCCTAGGGAAACAGGCAGAGGTAGCTACTCAGAAAGCTGCTTCCCAATTAAATTTGTTTTAAATGGTTGGGTTCCCACGTTCACATCTCCCTGGACTTCCACTGATATTTCTTTCAGGTATCAGGCAGCTTAAGTAGCAGTGAGAAGGAGCATCCCCAAAAAGAAATTGTTCTTCACACACACATTTTTTCCTGCTTTCTGTTGAAAGTAGAGTGAACGTATTCTCACCCTAATTCACCCTCTATCCTAAAATGCCCTACAGGAACAAAATGCTGCATGCAATGAGCAGGAGCAGGGAAAACAAGGTAAAAACGAAAGCACAGGATCACATCACTTTTTATAGCACAAGATCATCACGAGTATTCCCAGACTCACTCACCAAACCAGCAGTAAGTGAAGGAGCAGATTGTCCTAGAGACTGATTTCTCATGCGGACCAGGTTTGAGGTATCTCCAGGAGGCTGCCATATTGTCTGTCCCACTCCACTGTGGACACTATTTGATAAGGGAAGTAGCTGTTTTCCTTTAAAAACAAAATCAAAATACCATCAGCTTGCTTTTAAACAAGTTTGCAAGCTCCAACTGCAAAGCTGAGAACAAATACTGCACGCGAAGAAAAAGCGTTTAATAATAAAAGCAATTTCAAGATTTTGGTAGATTAGAACTTGTAAGAGCACCCTACCAGTAAATTCATTCTGTTTGATAACTAGCAATTTCCAAAAAATCTAGTTTACATTATGAGATAATGGGGAAATCCAAAAACATAAAAACAGACTTCTATCACTTTATACCTTTCTATATTTTACACAAAGGAAAGCAATATTTGCTGCCTTACACAGAGGTAAAATCTCTTTAGTATTGCTGTAAAAATTCTTATGAAAATGCATTCCTAATGGTAAAATATTATCTCCTCTAAATAGCTTAGTCATCCAGACATCCCCACCCTTCTACCACTGGAACACCCCCCACTACCTTTCATGCACCTGTAATCATAATATAGTGTATGTTTAAATATTGTCTTCCTTTGAACCATGGACAGATATTTTCTGCTCAATACATTTTTTTTCTAGTCAATAAAACTCTCCTTTTTGAAAAATGTCAAGCAGTAAATTTCCACAGAGAGAAAAAATCAAAGTCAAAGTAGGTCATACTGTGACTCCATGGAGCTTGACAGCTTCCTTTTATGTACAGTGTCATTCAGAAAGAAAAAAGAAGAAAGATATTTTTGTGGTTAAAAACACATAAGTGAAGAAGTCTGTGAATCTGGGTTCAGTTATTAGCTTCCAGATGACTTCCTCTGTAACTTTGGTCAGTCAACCTCTGTAATTCAGTTTCACCATCTGCAAAATGGGAGTGGATAATACCCCTTTCCCTTAAAATTAGAACTCTGGGACTAAACAACACATGTCCTTGCATTCAACAGATTATTACATCCTCAGGAATCACAGGGAACTAAGACATTTATTGCAATAAGTAGCAGGAAGGAGACTAGACCTTTAATCACGTATGTGCTGTAGAAAAACACTTATTTTCTTGGAGGCAGAAAGCTATTTTACAAATTCAACTTCACCTTAGAATTAGATGAGAATTATAATATCCATTCCATAAAAGTGGTTGCCATATTAGGAAGACTGTCATATAACATGATTAGCTACGATGTGGGGGGACAGGGAGTGGAAGTGGTCTTTTTTTTTTCTTTTTATAACTTGTTTACATTCATTTTCTGTGACAGTTACGAGCAATGGGCCAAGTACACACCAACAGAATGAGTCAAAGTGTATGAGAGATGAGCAGGCTCAACTTTGGCTAACGAACAGAGACACAGCATATTAGTACATTTTTCCTAGTCCCACTCAAGCTGCTTACAGCTGTGGGCATGATTTTCATGGTTTGTTCATTTTCAAGACAATGTACAAATACTGACTCCTCTTGTCTACAGTGTTCTAAAACTACAGAAATGTACACTGCTGTATTTATCTCTGTACAGCACTAACAAAGATATCCTATAATAGCAAGTCAAATAACATAATTATCTAACGGTTCAAAATACCTGTGCCTGATAGCAAGAACAACTTTAAGTTTCCATAAGATATAGTTATCACTATCTCCTTTTAGTTCCACAAAACTTGAATCCAGGAGGACAGAATTCCATCAAGAGTCAAATCTCAGCCAACCATACCTGGATTGTGCACACTTTGCATGCACAATCATCTACACTCTTTAAACTCTTCTGATTCTGTTGCAAAAAATAAGGTGGAATCGTTTTCAGGATGGAGCTTTATGCTAAAGCCTTTCCCTATCATGCCCCAAGTTCTAAACACATTGAAAATATACATCTGAACATGTACATTTTCTTTATACCGTTGGGTCAGATCGACCTTGTTGGGGCTCTTTACCCCATCCCAAATCAGGCTGTAGTAGATTGAAAAGTCATTAAGATGAAGCAACAAGTTTTGGAGAACACAGAATTCTTGTGAATTTTTTGTTCTGAAATGAGAATCAACAAAAGAGGAGGGCTTCCAGTTTTCCTGCTTTCTCCTATTTACTTTGCCTTCTTTGACTCAAGGGAAAAAAAAAAGGCAAATTATGGTACTAACTTGGGCCACTGCAGTCAGCCAACAGCTGTGTAGTTGATGCACTTCTGTTTTCCTCTAGTGATTAACCTACCTTGGAGAGCAAACTTACATGAACACAAAACATGAGGAATGTTTCCATTTTTCAGAAACTAGCCACTTACTACAAATAAAATATGAAGCCAAGGCCAAGCCAAAATAAAACATACATACTTTACTGCTTATTTAATTCTATTACACCTAACACCTCAAACATGAAAATATTTATCTTCCTCTGATAAAAAACGAAGGGACCAGGACTGGATGTATTTTCACAATCATGCAAGTCCATGCTGATGCCAGAAAGGGTAGTTTCACCTTCTTCTTCTTCCCCTCCCACCTGAGAGTTTTCAGCTCCTCTAGTTCTTGCACTAACATGCAAATAGGCAAACGGCCTAATTAGGGAGGAAATGGGCTGCAAGTTAACCCTACACAAAAACAGCAGCATTCAGGCATATCAGCCACTTCATTCTAGACTGATCATGCAGCTCCCTATGCTCTAATTCCAGCATCACAAACTTTGATATCAGCTTTAAACAATTGTAAAACTGTGCCCTCGCCCACAAATAAAGCCTTTGATAAAAAAGAAAACTACTAAGCTTGGTCCATTTTTTTTGGCTAATTACTAGCCTATGCTCACTCCATGGTTCTAGAGCTGACAAACCAAAATCTCTGACAGGGCTGAATATTGCGTTCACAAGAAAAAAAAAAACAAACTTTACACAAACTGAAAAAACATCTAGTCAGTAAGCAAGGTTTTTATTTTGAATCACAGTGCTTTTGAAGCCAAAAAAAAAACTAAACAGTAATTTGAACCTGATGTAAAAGTCAGCTTTCCAGTAAGAAACAATATGGCAAAGTAGGCAAGCTCACATTCACTGCTGATGTTAAAAGGGGCAAGGAGGCATCACTTTGTTGCCTAAAGTTTCACCACTCTATTCTTTTAACTTTGCCCATTAAATCTTAGATTCTAACTTTTCACTGGGCCATATACAGAATTTCAGTCCAAATCTAGACTCCCCTTTTCACATCTTCCTCTTACATAATATTTTGTATGCCCTGCCAACAAGAGGTCACCTCTAATTTTTAAGAGGTGACTTACCGGTATCTTTTATTACAACTGCTATGCCAACGAGTCATGCTGCATCTTTAATACCAACAAATATTGTCTTTAAAAAATGGCATACCTGACAAAGAACTTGCCAAACTACCTCTTCGTAGCTTGCAGTCATCTTGACTCAGCTGACGATGGAGTTTGGTTTTCCCAGCAGATGAAAAGATGTCAGGGTTGCTGAGCTTCCTGCAACGCAGCGGAGTGGACTCCGTTATCATCTCCTGCAGAAAGAAAAACAAGTGGAAGTTTGTTAATGACAGCTCAGGATCTCTTGTCTCAAACATACAATCTCCAGAACATAAAGGAGAATGTTTTAAAAACCACAAACAAACAAGCCCCGCCCCACACACCAACAAAGCAAAAAAAAAAAAACCCAAAAAATTAACATTGTAAATCCCCCTTTTTTGTGCCCCATATCTGCGTGGAACACACATCACAACATCCCAGTCAGCTGTGGTCCTTGAACACCACTGCTGTAAGGAATATCATTAATAATAGTCAGAAAAAGGCGATTATGCTACAGCAGTTCCCTTCTCTTCTCTTACAGTATGTAAGAAAAAAGGCTACTGAAAAAACAGGCTCAGCTTTGGTTAAAGCTATTTCCTGCTAAAGCAAAGAGTACTTTCTCCAATTTTCTTGAATATTTTTTCCATCTAGTCTATGAGTAATGTACCTATAAAACTGTTGCAATGTCTATTGCAACCTAAAACTCCTATTATAAGTTGCAGCTCTACGAAGACCACATGTATAACTAAATAATAATTAGGATAGAGATCATCCTTTTGTGCAATGTCTTTGTTATTACTACAAACAAAATTAGACATGTATTTGTCAGAAACACTCCCACACACGTGAATTCCTTTCACAGCACAGAGCAAAATTTCAATCAAAATAGCGTAGGCAGAACAGTGTGAAGCACAACCACAGTGCTTTCCTCCTGCTTTTCATTGTTCTGGAGGTGTCAAACTCTCATTCCACACCCAAAGAAGAATTATGAGCATTGCTATCAGACATGGATTTGAAGATGTGACACTTTCCATTACAGCCCACACAGATGAACTGCTCAAGTTCTCCCTTCTCTGCAGTAGGGTGAAACATTCCACGTGTCTTAATGGACTGCTCCATTTTATTTCAAATGCCTCTCATTAGCTATACAGCACTTCAAACCATGCTTATCCTCATAAAATCTCATCTGAGGCAGAAAATAAACTTCCCCTGCGTGACACATCACTGCACAATTTAACACAGTTTTAAATCATGTTTAAATCAAAAACTAGTAGAGGTTTTTAATTAAAATTTGCAGATTCCAGTCTAAATCTATTTCTAAAGCCATTAATTCAAATCTATTCAGTCTACAGTGTTCTGTCTTAAACTGTCAAATCCAGACCAGGAGTACGCACTTTAAAAACCTCAAGGGGAAGGGAAGGGAGGGGAGGGAGATGAATAAAGTGGTTTTTCATGGAAAAAAAAGAACAGCAGATTTGGGATTTGAAACAGAATTCTCATTCAGCTGAGTCACTCACTCTCAACCTTTCGTAGACCCTGTCTCCTTCTAATCAGGAAATCTTTTGGCACCTCATAATAGTAAATAACTTCGTTATTTGTTTGAGGGACAGCAATGCTTTGCTCCACATTGACTTCAGTGGTGCATCTTTCCCAAGCTGCTCTAGATACAATTTCTTCCTCTGGTTACAGTCAGACTTTCAGTCGCCACAGTGTCTAAACCAGATCAAGAGAGACACCTGGGTAACAAAATAGGTCACTTCACTTACCCAGTTCACCACACAGCTGCAAACAGTTGTGTTGGTGCAAGAGTGGGGAGAGGCTCAGAAACAAGTGACCTGGGGTAGAGAAAACTGCTCGAGCTGAAAACTCCTTTAATCTTATGGTTCCTCACACACATCTTGGAGCAAAGAGCCTCACATTTTCATTTGACTCTGACCTTTCCCACAAAGGCACTGAATTCCCTCATTTCCAGCAGCCTGTACTTCTGCTTTTCTGTCATTTGGAGAGCTGAAGGGACAGCGACCTGTCTTTCTATTTGTACTTGGGAGCAAGGTAAGTAATTTTAAATTGCAACATTAGCTGTACCCCAGCACCCCTCTGTAAGCTGCAGAGAACAAGGGCAGAAAGTCTTTGCTGTTTCTATTTGGGATGGCAGAACGTGGTTACACATGTACACATGTCTGTACGTAGACATACAAAAACATACACACACTTTTAATATCCTAAATAGAATGTCCTAAATGCCCAGACTGTCTAAAATATAGCACATGTTTCCCACCTGTGACAGTCTGAAATTATCCTACCTCAAAAAAAATAATAAAAACCATGGGCACTCCAAGTTACAAACAAATTACTTAACCTCATCCAGCCTACCCTCTCACACTCCTTATCTTTCAATTCCAACAAATGTTCCCAGCATTCCTCAGTATCCAGCTATTCCCTGAAACTTCACCTATGTTTAAAGGCCCCATTCCCAAGATACTACTGGTCATTCCTGCTCTAATAAATCCCTAGAAAAGTCAGATTTTTTTTCCCCCATTCTCAACCTGCACAGGCCATTGCCATGATTGTCTTGTTTCACCACTTCATGTAGATCCCTTTAGGAAGGGGAAGCACAGTCCTGCTTGTTGGGCTGATGCAGCAACTGTAGCTGCTCTTCTACCACATTCAGCTGAGTTGGGGCAGGGGGAGGAAGAGGGCAGGGGGTGGTTACAGAGGAGCTGGTGCCACTAGAAATGGCATCTGCCCACCTGGCTGCTGCCCATCACTCC
Source organism: Neopelma chrysocephalum (assembly GCF_003984885.1). Classification (NCBI taxonomy): domain Eukaryota; kingdom Metazoa; phylum Chordata; class Aves; order Passeriformes; family Pipridae; genus Neopelma; species Neopelma chrysocephalum. Next base: position 3,585,470 of record NW_020897721.1, read on the forward strand.
CCAAATACATCTGCACCCAGGAAGACTGTACAAAAACAATTTTGAGCTTATTGTATTAATAAGAATACTCATCAGCAGTTAAAATTTTGAGATTAATTTGAAGAGAAGTGCTCTAACTGGGACTTCTTTGCTCAGGGTATTGGGGGTATTTGTTAGTGGGCTTGGGGTTTTATTTGGTTTGTTGGTTTGTTTGTCCACCTCAGGTGCACATTCACCTCCCCTTCAATAGACCCACAAACACACACATATATACATCTCACCAGTTCTCCTCAGTAAACTGCAACTGAATAAGAACATTCATTCACTTGGGGCACCAGAGTAAGGAAAGGCACTGAAGTCAGCAACAAAAGTACTCTAAGTCCTGTTACTAGCAATTTCTGTATTCTACATCTCTCTCTCTCTCTAACCATAGACATTCACATACCCCTACCAGACAAAGAATGTGCCCACTTCCCTACCCTTTCCCCTCTATGCAGTCTCTTTTTATTGGCAAAAATAATTACAAATTCTTAATATATCTTCTTGAGTTACAGTACACAAGTTTTGTAGATTTGATAATCAAAAGTTCCCCAACTGAAGGAGCACATGGAGCACCAACACTGAAGGGAACATCTACTCCTACCACAATTTCTGCTCAGCTACAACACCCTGCCTACACACACCTTTCAGCTCAACCCAATGGCATATGCTACTTCTCAAAAACATGAATTCCATTCAAAATTAATTCCTTCAACAGCTGTCCCCAGCTTAGGGAACTCCTTCCCACCAGACCTTGTACCAGAAAGATATGAAAGGAACAGTAGAAAGGTAACAGCTTCCCACACTCACCAAAGAATCCAGGCTGTCTTCCACACGAGGTAGATTTGGTACATATCACATATGGGAATTTCCTCATAAACTCTTTTTCTGTTAAGCACATGAAACACTTGGGCAATACTCAGAAGACTAAGTAGGTGTTGAGTGTGTTGAAGAAAGGGACTCCAAACGCATTGTGCAGGTTTATATACTGTTAAACTCACTTTTCAAATATATATTAAAAAAAGAAAAAAAAGGGTACTGTTATGAGACACTGTTCTGTTTTAAAAAATGCTAAGTACATCACAGCCAGTTTAAAATTTCATTTTCTAAGAGCTGTGCCCATATTGTGTCAGCAGAACAATGAGGAGGGAAAGTTTTAGCTTGAAAACAATAGAGTTGTCTTTCACAAGACTGCAATTTATTTCACTCATCCATCAAAACCCAGCTTTGATATTGCAGTTCATGGATGAATTACATAGAAATAGCAGTGGATTACATTACCACTCTTAAACAAGGAAGGAAAAAAAAAACAAGAGGAAGAGATTTTTCCTTGTCCTTGCCCCAAAGCAATGCATACAAAGAACACAAAAATCTTACACAACATTCCAAATTGCTGAATAAAGAAACTCTTTGCAGTGATAGAATCTTGCTTACAAGCTTTCAAACTACTAAATTAGACTACCAGAGCAAGTGGTTGGAGAATAGATTACATAGCACAGACTGCCATAATTTTAAGGACTCCACTTCCATTTTTCATAAGAAAAAAATCCCTACAGCTTTAGAGATGAAAGCATTAGTAAGCACGTAACAAACACTTTGCTCACACCGTGTGAAAAGGACTGTGAGCCTCCCTCCATTAATTTCTTTTCAAAGGTGATAAAGAACTTAATTTACTTTGGGCTTGTGGCTTTTGCCACAAGTTAAAAATCAGGTTCAAACAGCCAGCTGAATCCTGCAAAGCTTAGGGCTGAAGATAAAAGAGTCACAATCTTGGTTTGCTGGGCAAAGATTATTCCTATCAGTCCCTACAAAGGCGCATAAAAGTTTGCTCACGTAACTGGAAATAGCAGGATATGAAGAGAAATGGCCAAAGCTTTTCCTGAACAGCAAGAGTCTCTGCATTTTTCAACTTGGTCACTCACCACACTTGAACAGAAGTGTTAAAATAGTTGTGGTACTGGAATAACACATGAATGTGTTTCTCCTGCCTGAAATCTCCCACTGGGATTCTCACACTCAGCTAGATGGAGAACCAGACAGGTTCCAACGATAGCTGCTGACAAAAAGACAAGAAACCAAACGTGGCTCCTGATGTCCAAGATCACATTAATATCCAATGTTAAATTCCTGATCTGGTAATTTCAAAATACAGCTAAAGGGAACCTTCTCAGTCATTTTTTCCATTCCACTGCACAGGGGAAAGTCTTCCATGCAATTCAAGCAGGAAATAAAAGAACAAGCCCATATACCATGACAAAGGTTTTCAGAGGCTCTTTTGTTTCCCCATTGTTCATTTAATGGTGCTGCAGGAGAGCAGCACAGCACAGGTCCTTAATCTACAAATGGCAGGTGAATACTGCAAGTGTGGATGTGTTTTCCTTGGACTGCCAGGTGAAGTATCACCCAGTTAATGGGACTGATACATCAGCAATAGATCAATGTTTGGAGAAAACTTCTTAAGCCCTGTCTTTATGGCCTACATTTGAGATGCAATATCATCCAAAGGACACTTCCTTACATGTAACTGTGTTATAACTAACTTTAAAATATACACTTCCTAGTGATCTCTATGAGAAGCAAAAATACTCAGCTGTGACTAACAAATATTCACGTCTGCAGGTCAAAACATGTTAAACTGTTAGCCATAGGGTGGGGAATCTACACAAAAGTTTTCTATGAACAACTAATCCATTAATAAGAAAAATGAGAAATCTTTTTTTTAAGCCTAATGAGCATAACAACCTCAGGTCATCTGGAAATGAACTCTAGCAAACTGTTTGAAGGAATAATGACAATTTAACTACAATGAATTGGCAAAGGATTCACTATTATTAGCCCATCTCGTAAGGAAGATAACTAATGAGCAATGTAACTTGAGGGTAGCTTGATATTTTCTCAGTTTTTTGAAAGTAATAAAAACAGTCAACACTGAAAGCTGCATTTTCTATTTTTTAACGCAGTACTGTTTGTCCTTTAAAAGATAAAAGCCTATTGTGTCAGGGCTGTGTGCATATCTGAGAAGCATTCTTTTTCTTCTCAGCCTTTCCTCATCACTTTGTATAACCTTATCTTTCCTACCCTCAATGAAAGATAAATCTGATCCTGTCATTAGCCTTGCTGTAATACACTCTAAAACACACTGAAAAAAAAAAGAAAATTAAAGGCCCAGAGAACAGATCACAAACCAAATATCTACCTATGTAAGTTGCAATTAGCACAATGGAATCATAGTGTTTATGTTTAGTGTTTAGCACTGAAATTTGCTTTAACTTTCTAGTCTGGACATTACATATTTAGGGAAGAGGGCCAGCAGTTCACCAGGAAGTTGAGGTGAGCCCAAATGTGACCAAAATTGTAGGCTAAATAAGTATTTGCAACTAAGACTCTTTTTAACTGTTTCTGCTTGACTCATGTACTTGCAAGCAGCACCCTAAAAAAATGTCAGAGACAGCAGAATCAAGGAAAATTACATTAAATCAACACAGCCTCTTAGGGGCTAAAATATATTGGTTTACGACACCAACAAGAGAGAAAAGCTTTACAGACTGCATTACTTGATATAAAAGTGTCATCATTTTAAAGACAGAAGAGTTCTACAGTATTTTTCTCTTCAGTAGACTTATTTGAAGAACTTTGCAGTAAATCCCAACATTGCTACAAAGGTGAATATATAAGCTTAACTTAGTGTCAATATTAAGTTTTCAAAATGACTGCAAAGCCAAGTGTGATTGGCCACAGTGATGGTTTTCAGCACATCATGCCCACATTTACCATTCTGAATACCTCTGTGCACTCACCTGAGGTTATAACACAGGTGACAGAAAAGTTACAAGTTTAAAATTTCTGTATTAAAAAAAAAAACCCACAGTTAAAAGCAAACAAAGAAGAAAAAAAGGAATGTTTCCTTCCAATATCAGAAGCCTATGCTACTTGATACACCCTCGTTATCTAATTCCTCCAATGAGAATATTCATCACAGCTCTTCAGGAAACAACTCCAAGGAATATTTGATTGGAACTAATGATTGAGAAGATTTAATGTTTCACCAGGGAAGTTGGTGTTGTTAACTTTGTTGTGAAGTATCCCAGCTGCAGGAACGCATTAAAAAGCTTGTGAAAAAGAAAAAGTAAATATTTACAACTGTGTAGGTTATTAGCCCCTTTCTGAGGGCCACTGAGATGCAGAATCATTTTATTCCTAATGGAACCACAGTCTAGAAGACAAGGTAATTGAGGATTAAATGATATCAGCTTGAATGTTTGGTCCTTATATGAAAACACAACACCACAATGGCTTAAACAAAGTATTCGATCGTGCTTCAGGATCTCCCTAAACAGACGAAAGGGCAGAGTAATTCTTGAATTCAGCTTGTAAATGCCTAAAGCCAAATGAATTTTATCAAGAGAAGAAAGAGCAACAGAGCCTCTAAAGTCTGTATCAAAATTTCTCAGAAGCTCAAAGAAACCACTATCAATATATCAAGACTCAAAACCCCACACGTTGCTCAGTAGTTGCACTGACAACAAAACCAGTCTGAACAAAGACACTGCACATTAAAGGCCACATCATTGCTTTATCACTGGTCTTCTACCATGAGTATTGCAAACATTAAAAGGATGTATAAAGCAGGGAAATTAACTTCTGGCCAGATAAAACAAAACAGGAACAACTCTATATTTCACCACCCTTACTCATCCGCTGTAAGGATTAAAAGAAATATGACCCCCCAAAAAAATGCGATTTGTAATAAAATTTGGGTTTATAAGACATCAATAACACCTTCTCTTTGAAGATTTTCTTTCAATAAACTCAGAAGATGTGCCAAGCATGTGATATTCCTACCACCACTGACTACTATTACTGCAAGTTCTCTTGAGCATCCTGTGCATTATCAAATACTCATTTATCTTCTCTATTCTTGTCTATGAGACTTTACGCAGTTAAATGGAGGTGGATGTTTAGATTTGCTAAAGACCACAATCCACAGCAGCAGCAAACCAAAACTTTTCTCATTTGTCAGTTTCTTACAGATTTATTGACATATTCATTACACAGAAAAAACTGCATTTAACAGCTTTTATTACAATTATGCCGTGACACAGACTAGAATGGGAACTGCTCATAGAACCACGCAAGGAACAGAAACAGCTGTATTTTAAGCTGTGCAGGAAAAGAGATCTATGATTTCATATTGGCTATAAAAAGAATTACCAGAGCATTCTGCAGGGCACCTTGATTCCCTGCAACACTGATGCTTCTCTTTTTTTTTTTCCCAATGAGTGAGCTCTCAGATCTCCAAACATATTTATGTCTGTGTACATTACAAACGTGGTCTCGCTGTCTCATTCACAGAGAAAGAGCAAAACAACATAAAATACCTACTTAAACCTGTGTAAATTCTGTTTAATGCCCATAAACAAAGTTACAATCAAGTAATTTTCATTAGGAATGTAAACTCCCTCCATTTTTTTTCTAGGGAGGAAATGAACAAGACCTAGTGATAAGTTAAAAGTTCATTCAATTTATATAAACAAACAATTGCTTCATAGCAATAGACGTGGAAGACCGTTTCACCTGATTTTATGCATTACAGATCGGAAACTCCCAGTCAAATTTCAAAAACTGAGAAGTTATCTGCATTACCATTTGACTCTCAACCCAAAACAATATAGAATTTTCTATGTCTAAGGCACAAATAAAATATATTTAAAATGAAAATACTAACTGAAAATACAACTTTGGCAAGGGAACAACAACAGCGTATTAAAATTTGCATACTGTATAAAAATTACTTATTTCCTAATAACGCAGAGTTCTAATCTTGTTTTGAAAAGAGCACTTTCCAAATAAAAATGTTACGAATCATTAAGTTTGAAGTACAATCCCAAATAAAAGTCTCTGTTGGTCCACTGTGAGATATAGCACTTAAAAAAAAAAAAACTATCACAAGACTAATGGGGCTGGAGGAAAAAATCTGTGTTCAGTTGCTGTTCCAAGGCTTTATTTGAAATCAAGCTGCCTACAAAGAAAAGAAAAAGGTAACTCCACTTTGGTGAAGAACTACTCAGGTGACTTCAAGAGGCTTTTCTACTTCGACATTCACTGACTACTTACTGACACATAATACAATTTTAAGACTCAATTGTGATTTTTAAAGCTCACTCGAACTGCACTCATTTCACAAAGCATGAAACCAAAAAGCACTACAGGGATCCACTTCATCCACACTAATTTTTTTTGCTCAGGATGCTTTTATGTATCACAGCTATGACCTGAATAGTAGCAGTAGTGAAAGACCTTCATTTGCAGCATAAAAAAAAATAAATAAATACTTTGTTTTGTTTGTGAGAGTGAAAGTTCCAATCCTGTGGCATCAATATTTTTGTTTCCATGAACCATTTGCAACCTTCTCACTCCCTACCGCAAATGAGAAAAGCAGATCAATTCAGAGCAAAAAATAAGAAGCACTTATGTGAACAAGTTTCCCCTGAGAACAAGTTTTCACTCAAACTCAATAGCAGATCTGCATATATGGAACAGAAAAAAAAAATTATCATTTTATTATAAAACTGTAAATAAAACTGCCAATGGTTTTAGAGCTGCACAAAATTAAGTCAACCTTTGGAAATTCAACAACTGCTCAGTCCTTAGCTTTTCTTAACAGAAATCCCATTCAACAGCAAAGAAACTAATTCACAATTCTTATCAGTGGCTGCACAAAGAAATTGAGACTCCATAAATCTGGCACAAAACCTTCTCCGCACCAAGCAGCACAATACAATTCCATCACAAAGAAACAAAAGCCAAATTTTTTTCAAGGACAAGACATGTATTTCTGCCCTTGTGCCCGAGAACAAAAACAATGCCCAACTGTTGGGTTTATGAACACCACCGTGCCTTGAGCTCCAGCTGAAAGACTGGAGTCAGCAGACACTTCTGCTCAAGTGTCTGCTAAACTGGCAAATCAACACTGTAAACAGATCCTCCTCTGTCCTAAAACTGAGGATAACTGCAAATGTCAAAGAAAATACGAGTAACTCACTTAAATGCATAATTTAACTTTCAGGCACCGTGAATTTTTGCCATCTTCACATTGCACAGGTCCAATTTAAGTCAATTAATAAAAGAGAGAAGGACATAGTTACTACTAAAGTGTCACTGCATCCATCTATGCCTGAATGTTTAGACATCTAAATGCCCACAGTCACTGCAGTAACCACATGACTCATTTATAAGCTTTCTCTAAAACAGTGATTATAATTTATTCATTTGTTCTCTGGTCTCCTGGTGCTGTCCAGAACACTTGACATCAGTTCTGACCACCTCGTTTCCTTTTAAAGGTCTTTTCTAAGGCTCCATCTTGAAATGTTATTTTTATGATAATAAAGTGCTTGTAAATACACACTAAAGATTGAATGGTGTGATTTTAGCGACTAATAAACCTGTTTCAATTACTAGAACTACTAGTTATTCCATTTTTGAGATGACATTGCCTTGCTCTGGGGCACTACAAAAGCTTCTTTACAATAAAACTGGACAAAAGAAACAATCATAAGAAAAACTGCTCCTAGCCCTCTCAGCTTGTCCTCACTGAACAGAGGACATGCAACTACCAGATTAATAGAACAAATACCAAAAAAACAAGGCAAGACATGAAATTATTTCACTACCTATCACTGTATTTTTCCCCTAAGTAGCACCACAAATCTCCATTACACACTCTTTTCCAGTTTTGCCTTTCCTAGAGTTTAACACTTTGCTTGCATTAGTGAAGCTGGATTCTCTGAAAGCCCCATAAAGGACAAAGGTATCTATGCAGTTTTGTCCATTTTTGTACTTGCTTTGTAATGACCAATTGTACTTTAAGAAACAGAGTGCAGAGAAATGCAATTTGATGATTGTGAGCTGTATGCTCTTCAATGCAAAGAGAAGCAAACCTCAAGTTTAATACCTGGAATAACTTGAAATAATAGAATCATAGAACAGTTTGGGTTGGAAGGGACCTTTAAGGTCATCTCATCCAACCCCCCTGCCATGGACAGGAACATCTTTAACTAAATCAGGTTGCTCAGAGCCCCATCCAACCTGACCATGAACAATTCCAGGGATGGGGCATCCACCACCTCTCTGAGCCTGTTCCAGCGTGTCACCACCCTCATTGTAAAAAATTTCTGTCTTATATCTAATTAAATCAACCCTCCTTCAGTTTAAAACCATTTCCCCTTGTTCTATCCCAACAGGCCCTGCTAAAAGAAATCAACATGCACAGGAAGACAGTCCTCCTAGAAACACAGAACCACACTTAAACCATTTGTAGAGTCTAATTCAGGTGTTTGTGCAGCCTTTCTGCATGTGTATGACCCTGAGAGTGATGAAGACAGCATGCATAAGCAGCAGCACCAAGTTCTGATTATACAAAGTACCAGAAAGGCATATTGGAAAACCAATATATTAGAAAACTAGTTTTTTTAAATCGTTCTTGTTGAGCTCAAAGCATGACAGCTTTATTTTCAAAGGATAAAAAGAGAACGTGCTTGAGCACCAGTTAATCAATCTGACAAATACTACATTTCATAAAAGACTTCAAGCTTCCTGAAATGCAGCTCCAGTGTTTTCTCAAGTTTTTATCCAACAGACAGCACTGAATTCCCCTCACTCCTCAGTGGATGTACCTTTTGCACTTAGTTTTTGCTTGGTTGGATTAAGAAAACACAGCAAAGTGTCTCAAATTTGAGTTTAACTGCACACATAATCCAGTCTTCAGCAAAACTGCTTTCCCTTTGCTTCAGGGCCAGCACTTGTTTATAATTGTAACCTTTCTGTACTTCCTCTTCTGTCATGAAAGACAATCTGGTCTGTGAACTCTTCCATCAAATCCAATAAGGGAAAAATCAACAGGGATGGCAGGACCTACAGAATCTGCTACTTGTTTTTCAATCCTGTTGTGCTAGCAGCTAAAATATCCAAGTGATAAATGCACACAGTGTACACTGAGCTTATTGCCACAAGACAGCTCACAGTCAGTGCAAGAAGTCAGGGTTAGCAGAATGAGCCTCTTACAAGCAAAAACTTCCCTGGAAATCTGCCTTGAATGGATTGATGGGTGTTTGGACAATGTGCAGTTCATGGAATCTGCACTCCAGAAGTGCTCTGAAGTGCTTCTTATTCTGACTGTTGTTGAGTATTTTTACTATTAGCAGAATAATCTGAGACGTCAAGCACCTACAACAAGAGTTTCATAATACAGCATAATGCAGTAAAGGCCAAGAAAAAAAATTATCCAAGTGTCACTCAATTAATTAGTTAAATAACTTATTTTGGCTCCAATACTGTTGAAAATGTGGCCTGCTTGTCACACCACATAACAAAAAACACTAGAGAAAATCTTCTCATACACACAGAGAAAAACATGTGTGGACTGAAACTGAATCAGAAATTATATTTCAAAAATTCCTATTCCTGCACTACCCACAGTCCAACCTCAACAGTGCCACCTGCTTCTGGAAATTTAAAAAGATAGATGGAATGTTTTAAAGTGTCATCTTCCATTCATGAAAATCCAGACCAACTAAAAGGTTTTGGAACATTTTTTATTGTTAAAGTATTTACTACATGTATAACAGAAAGTGAAAATATTTATGATGGAGTTCCAACAGCAAAGATATGATTTTTTTTCCCGGAAAGAAACACAGCACCATCCTATTTCCCATGTACATAATGGACCACCATTAACACTGGAGCAATTTCAAATAGCAAAAAAAGGACAAGCTAGACAGCTAGATTTTCAAATCATTGCTGGGTTTTCAGTCTTGAATCCTCTTTCCTCACTGAACTGTAATGTGTATTTATAATAGAACATTTGAAAATAATTTCTGACAGATCGCTAGATTTAGGGTTTGTGGGACCTAAGCTGTAAGTTAGATAAAATAACTCACAATAAACACACCTTAGAGGAAGTAAAAAAAAAAAAAGCCTTTTTAATGCTGATTTCAAAGACAGAGGTACTTAATTACACACCAAACAAAGCCTTCAGACCTTTCTACTATAGTGAGATATCACAGAGCATTGATTTCCTAGGTCCAAGAGTGACATCTAGCATGATACCAAAAAAAAAAAAAGTGCATTTCCCTCACCTGAGACAGGTGCAAAAAGGTAGAAGATTTTGGAGTGTCCATGGACTCAGCTTCTTCCTCCAAAGAGCAGCATTTTCACCAGGCTTCAAATAGTACTACATCACTACAAAAATACACTAACCACAGCACATCATGATTTGATGTGGAAATGAAATCATTGAGACTGTCTGACCTGTCCATTTATCTACTGTGGTTTTTGAGGAACAAGGTCTTGCTGAGTGATGAAGCATTTTGTTTTAGTATCAAATAGTTCACTAACCTGGTGGTCTTCACTACTTCCTTAGCTTCAGCTACTCAGTTTCCATGAATAAGAATTAAAGAAGACTTTAAAGAAAACCCTTTTATTTTAAATAAATGTCTATTATCATACCTACAGTAATCCACTACACTTCTTACAAGCATCAAAGCTGACAGAAGACTTCTCTTGGCTCTTTCACTTCTATACTGCTTCTGGACAAGAAATGCAGTGCACTGCATCTCTCCACTGCCTGCTTAGTTATTCTAACATGCAAGATATGAAATTTATGTGACTAATACAAAATATTTGCTCTTACTCTTCGCTTGTGATGGGAAATCGAAATATCACATGGGCGAACTGAATCATCTAAGCTGCTGATGCAATGCCTACCTACTTATTGATTTACACAAAAGAGTTTTGTCCATTAATATTCAACTTAAAAGAGATGTTTCTATTCTATCAGGCCAGAGAAATGCCATCAGCCTTTTGGTGCCACTTTGCTCTTATCTAACAAGCCCATTACAGAATCAGTCACTTGACTCTATGTCCCTTTTGTCTGCTTCTAGATTAATCTTTTGGCTCAATTCTGTTATTATCTAATAAGCACATTGGAGAATTGATCACTTGACTCTATTCCCCTTTGCCTGCTTTTGGATGACTCTTTCCCCTCAGTCACTTTTTCAGTCCCCCATACTTCTAAACATTAGTGTGAACAAACAAGTGAACTCAGAGAAACAGGTTGCCAGGAGCCATTGCTGCCCGATCAGGATACAGAGAGGCAAAACTAATAAAGAAGTCAGATGTTGCTTTAGCTCCCTTGACAAAACAGGCACAGGACACAATTACCCTAAAAATCAGCCCTCAACAACAACAACCACGTCCCAAAACAGGTAGACAGAAGCATCTATGTGAACAGATATTTCCTGATCTTCTAGAACTCAGCAGCATTCCATCCCTCCCTTGATAAGAAGGGGCAATGATGTTCACAGAATGTTTTTGGCTATGATTAATCTACACTTGCTTTTATGGAATCTGTAACATGAACAGTAAAACCTACACTTGATTGCAAATGTGATCTGCGTTGCTAGAAATAAGCCCATTTGATTCTGTTTATTTACTTATATTTTGAAAATAAACTTCTATCTCCTTCAGATTAAGTTTCATCCCAGCTTGTAAATTTTGATATGAAGTTGTAAGAAACATGTTTGAGCGTTGCAGGACTCGGGATCCATGGCTGGGTAGGTGCAACACAGCTCTGTTCAGCAACCTGAGAGACAGAGCTGTAAAGAAAAGTCAGAAGCAAAGTGCCAACTGAAATACAAAAGCTTTCTTCTTCACCTATCAAACAAAAGTAGAAATAACCAAAGGAAACCAAACTGTTCTGCACTCTACACACAGGGCTCACCACACCAGTGGTACTGTCTTTACTAGCACTGATGGCACCTAGAGAGAAGAGAAAAAAGAGAAAATGCTTATTATACTTCAAGCACAGAAGTTCTGATTAGGAAAAAAGAAAGATCTCTTCAGTTTCCAGGCTTGCCACGCAGCAAGGAAAGCATAGGAACAGCTTCTTTGCAGCTGGAGACAAAATAAATTTGAGTAGCACTCTGGGGTTTGGCCAGTTTCTCCCTGCTGGTCACTGACTGTTTTCCAAAAAAAAAAAAAAAAAAGAAAAAAAGGGAACAGGGTGAGAAGTCAGTGGAAAAGATCCTTTGCTATTCCTTCCAAGAATTCAAAAAAAAAATCAAAAAAAAAAAATCAAAATATAATGACAACTTGAAAGGTGGAATAAGCTTTCTAACCTATTCCTTATAAGTACTTTTGGACCGATTTGCATGATTTTACTCATGTATGGAGTAGAAATATCCACATATGCATAATGTTACAAAACCCTCTCTCAGATGACACACCCAAGTGTGGTAATGCAATCCCCAAAATTGTAAAAAGACAAGTACCAAACAGTAGTGTAGAAGCAACCCTGTCTGTGATCACACTATTCCAGATTGCTGCCAGAAAACTACCTATTTTTGACACACACTCCAAGAACAATCGAGGGGGGGAAAAGCACAAAGTTCTAGAAGCAAAAGGACTCCGTGTCTTCTGTTCCAAGCAAAGCTTGCTTTTACATTTCAAATACTTCTACATGGAAAAGAGATCAGATAGTAGAGAATTTTTACTGCCTGTGCTAGCATAGGCATATTCCACAGCTGAAAGTTGGACATTAGACAAAACACGTGTTGAAATAAGATGTCCTTTAGTTTTCTAACTGCGGGAATAATTAAACATTGGCAGAGCTTTCAGAAGAGGTGACAGACACACCACGATCTAAGGCTAAGATAAGATCAATTTCTAAGAGAGATGTTTTAATTTATTTTTCACGAAAGCTCCACAAAGGGCACACGTGGGGAAATCACACTGCATAACCTCAGCAACCCATTTTGGTTTGGGGACATGGAGATCTACAAAGTTTCAAAGTCAGGTGGAGAAAAAGGAATTCTTTTGCTACTCTCAGAAAATTTGTAGCACTACAGTTCCAAGGGACTGTAATTGTTAAATGATTTGATTGTTAGTCAGTGAGTTACCTTGTTCAAAGCTCAAGAAACACTTTCTATCCAGTGCAGAAATACTAAATGTACTGTCTGGGGAACATGGATCTCCCTTCTTCAGGCACATCAAAATTTACAACTGGAGATAGTCTGTTGGCATCAGCTGAACATTTCCCATACAACAAACAGACATGCAGCAGGGGAGCCTCCAGGTTTAGCAACATTTCAGTCCAGCTCTTAAGCAGCAGCAGCTGAGTTAAACTTTATATATGACAAATGGTCCATCCAACCCAAAATCCTCCCTCTACAACTTGCAGTCCCTCTACCAGCCCCTTGGACTGCTTGTTGAGATTCCGCTACTGTTTCCCCCTTCACCTCTTATTAACCAACAAAACCACAAAGTCATGGAATCTACTCATAAATCCTTTCCTGGCCATCCCTAGCAAGAGGAGTGGGAAGCTGCAGGAAGTGAGGGGAAAATGCTGACAAGCACGAGGTCTGTTTCTGTTCCCTCACCTTGTCACATCTCTGAGCAAGGCACCCCTGGGTAGCCCTGACCAGCTCCCTGCATGCCTTTAGAGCAGGAAATGCCATTCAGGGATACTCAGTGCTCAATATTCTCTATTTTTACTCTTTTGATTCTCAACCTTCATCCCCCTAGACCTGTCACTGTACTTCAGCTCTCCTTGTATCTGTTTATTCTCCCCCTGCTCTCAGAAGAAGACAGGATTTAGATTTGTTAGGGACAGGTTAACACCCACTCTTCATGCAAAAAAATCTTGTAAAAATAGCAAAGACATTCCCTACAGACAAGGAAAGGGAAGCATCATCCATTTGCCCAATGCCAGTGTTCTCCTAATTGGTAGTTAACTTCAGGTGTTTTCCTCAGGTGGATTCCATCTGCCTATTTAATTATCCTCACTCCTAATCACCTCCTCTGAATGATTTTTGCATCTATTACATCCTTTGGGAGGGAAAAAAATAAAAAAATACACACAATGCCTTTTGCATGAAGATCTACCTCATTTAAAGCCTGAGTCCTCACTTGATAGTAGCAAACAGCAACTGTTTCCTCTACCTACCCCCTCTAGACCTACCATAATCATGTACTTCCATCATAACCCCCTACAGTCAACTCTTCTGGAAAGCAAAGACTCTTTTCTATGAGAACTTTGTCTTCCACCTGAAGTACAAAAATGTAAATAAAAGCACACCTGACAAATACTGGCTATGATCCATGTGAAGTCTTTCACTATAAATATCACAAGGCCTCAAACTAATTATGTAAGCACGAAATGGAAACAGCCTAATGCTTGAAATACGGCCCTGGATGAGGGTGGCTGACATTCAGAAGAAATGACCACTTTCACCTCAACTTCCCATTTTTTTCTCCTTCAATGTAGTCAGCAAACATTTGATGATTAAGCTGATCTTTTGCAGGAATCCAAGTGGGATGTGTTTGACAAAGACGCCGTCGCTCAATGAAACTGAACTGTCACAAAGATGAGAAGGACAATTCAATTATGAATTAATAACAAATTAACAGGAAATAAGTTGGAACAATGGGCCTTTTTCCCCAAAAAAGAAGGATCACCAGCAGGGCCCCACAAGGATCTTTTCTGGGATCAACACCTTGCATGTTTTAAAGCAAATTCTAGCAACAAGGCTTAACACTTACACGACAGAGTTTGCTGACAATGCTTAAAGTTATTCAAGGTTGCAAAAGCGATGGCCAAACATCTGAAGAAGACCTTAATGATACTGTTCAAGTGGGCTGTAAAGTATCAGATAAGATTAAATGTAGATAAATATAAAGTGAGGAACAGTATTAAAAAAACCCTAAATTTACATAGACAATGACAAATTCTGAACTAGTTATCACCTCTTAAAAGTGATTGTGGAATTATCATAGTTCCACAGAAGTGCCAACTCACTGCTTAACGGCCATCAAGAAAAAGCAGGCAGAAGATTAAAGAATAAAACCCAATATACTGTATAAGTTTACAGGGTGGCATACACTGAAATACTGTAGCCAGTCCTGCTTATTGTAACTCAGCCCTGCTCCTCCAATTCCTGCATCACTGTCTCCCATCAGGAACACACCAGCAGGAGATGCAAATAACACAGCAAGGGCAAGGAAAGGAATAGAGCCACTTCTTTCTAAAACACCTCTGGAAAAGTCACAAACAAGGGATGGTAAATGAAAGAAAAAGTCATCAACCCACAAGCCATGCAGAATAACATGGATTCTCTTTTTCACTGCCTCTTCCAATATAAGAAATAACAAACAAGGCATGAAACCAAGCAGGCAGAAAGTTTAAAAACAAACAAAAATAAGTGTTTTTTCCACACAAAATGTGTTTGAGCCTTGCAACTCAGCCACAGGATGTTGTGGATGCTACAAGCATACACGGCTTCAAATACTGATTGGACAAATTCACAGAAGAAAAAACACACTGGGGGCTCTAAAAACAAATATCACCTCTAGTTCCGGAAACCTGTGAGCCACAAATTACTGGAGGCTGGGAGAGGCATTTCCTCAATACACACTATACTCTTCTCCAAGCATCTGCTTTTGGCAGCTGGGAGAGGCAGGATACTGGGTGAGAGGGATCTTTAATGTGACCAAGTACAGTAATTTTTACATTCTTAAGTAACTCATAAAAAAGTGAAAACATTCATCGTATGTACGTCGGAACTATAAGCAAAGCACAGCAAAGGACCAGATTTTTGAAGGCCTAAAGGTCACTACCATGATTAACTGTTGCAATCACAGTTTGATAAGGACTTTTTTTTTTTTTCCCTCAACACTAGAGTAGCTTAGCCTCTCCCAACCACAAACTTGTGCAAATGTACGGCAAACAAAGAAATGTGAATTTAATTCTGAATGTTCCCTGCAGCTGTGCACACTGTTGTACTGGCACAGCTGAGGGCATGTTACAGGCTTGGAAACAACTGGGCTACTTAAATCAGAAGTGGCCCCAAAGGAAATACTTGTCAAGCTACAAGCTGGATCAGTGGAAATGGAGTATCATGCTGTCTTCTGCATCTCAGAAGGGCCTTTTCACCACATCCACACTATCACCTATGGATGTTTAAAGAAATACTGTATTATTGATATTAAAGACAGAAACACTGTGAGTTTGTCCCGTTTATTACACTCGTCCAACATATCCATTTATTTCCAATTGCTTATCACATTTACAAAACATCAAATTAAGGACAAAAGGGGAGAGGGGATGTGGGGTTCTCCTTAAAGGCTGGAGGGCATCTCAGACAGGATGTGTAAAAGTCTTCTTAACTTTAGCTGAAAAACTCCTCAAAGACTCCATCACACCAAATACCTGCCAGCATGGAAAGATTTGCTCCTACAAGTCACATCAGGTCCTAGTCAGAGCACCCAAGCTAAAAACAAACTGGCACTATCTCCCATTAAAAAGCCTTGTGCACCTCAAAAACCGGCATTTCTGAATTTGAAGCCTTCCCAGGTTTGCAGTGTTGATGTTGTTTTGGTGAAGCTTCCCAAGTGTTTAGTACATTGCAAGATCCGTGTTCTGTGTGCCCGATTTGTAAGAAGTTCAGTTCACAACTACCAAGGATGGAAATTCTTCAATTTCCTTCAATGGAAGGAAATTTCCCTCAATTTCCATGTCAATGTCACAAACAACACGTCAAAACAGCACAACAAACACCTTGTCATCGCATTTAGCAATAACCCTACAAATGTCTTCCTTTAATGGACAGCTGGGAAGGTATTAAGTCACCTCTTCTGATTTCAGGGTTCTTTTCTTTTTCCTGAATAAGGATCTTAGCATTCTTTAATTGTTCCAGGAAGGGATAAACATCAAAAGGAGCAGCACCTATCTATCAACCACCTGGATTAACAAGGCACTAGAGAATAAAATAAGAGAGTTTTCTTCTTTCAGGGCCTGGTCTGAGAAATATATATTTGAGAGATATCCAAGAGAAATACTACTCAAAGACAAAATACAAGTCTCCTATAATTGAAGGCAATGTAATGCAGCTTTCCTAGAAAAAAAAAAAACTAAGAAATTATTTTTAAAATAGCATGAACCTGTGCAACAATGTAAACTTAAGACACCTTTTTGACAAAGAACCTAGTTTTTCGCTTTTGTCCAAAATATGGCAAAACAAAGCAATGAATTACTGAATCCTGGGAATCTTCATACTTGTGACACTTCCTCCTACTCCCCAAATAAAAAAAATAGAATTAATTATCACCTACATTTTTAAACTGCTAAGTGTCATCCTTCATTTTTCTCACTTGTAAAACTAGGAATATCAAAACACACCAAAACAAAGTGTTAACAATCCTAAACTTTGGGTTAGGATGTCTTCAGTATCTCACAGCCAGAACCCTAAGCAGCAATCAGTGGATCCTATTTTTTGGGGGGATGAAACAGAAAAGAGGATATATTGAACTTACACCGTCTCACATGTAACAAGCCTATGCATTTTCAAGTACCTGCAAAGGTATGGTACGTTTCCTAAAGAATCCACTTCTAGAACTGAGACCTAAAAAATCCTGGGAAACGCATCATAATTATCGCCGCGACTAGGAGTGACCTACAGAGGGTTACTAGAAAGATGTATTCTGTAATTGTTAATACCAGCAAGCACGTAAGGGAGGCTCGATTTCACCGCATCCTCCCTCGCTCCTTCACGGGCGCACCGCGGCTCCCGCACCGCTCGCTCACGCCACGCCGGCAGCACCGACACGGCACCGCCGCCACCCCTCCCTGCTCCGGGGGCACCAACCTGCGGGAGCGGCGGGCGAGGATTCCCGGGGGATGCCGCCGCACCGAGAGCCGCCGCTCCCGCCCCGCGCCCGCTCCCGCTCCCCGCGCCGGGATCCCGGCCCGGCCCGGGACAGCGGCCCCGCCACGCGAGGCGCGTCTCCATAACAACGCGACCCCCGCCCCGCGTCCCGGCTTTACCCGCTCCGGCGCCCCCGCGGCCCGGGAGTCCTCCGGCTCCTTCCTGCCGCCGCCCCCCAGCAGGGCGGCTCTGCGCTCCGCCGCGCTGCCGGACACCGCCCGACCGGGCTCCCTCCGCGCCGGCGGCGGCGGCGCCGCTTTGTCCCCCCGAGAGCGGCCCTTCCTCATCGCGGCGGCTTCTCCTTCTCCTCCTCCTGCTGCTGCTGTTGCTGCTCCCGCTCAGCGGCGGCGGCCCGGCCGGGCGCCCATG